>NC_137652.1:4206350-4638850 GCF_963422515.1 Blennius ocellaris | reverse complement strand
GTTCGTATCCATGCGTGTGTGTGTGTGTGTGTGTGTGTGTGTGTGTGTGTGTGTGTGTGTGTGTGTGTGTGTGTGTGCGCGCGCTAGTTGGAAGCAAAGACAGAGAAACTGTCCTAATATTCCCATTTTTAATCTACGCCGACCGTCAGAATCATAACTGTGGTGACCGCCGACGTCACCACAGTTATGATTCTGCTGCCCGCCGGATGTGTTCCGTTCTGCTGCCGAGGATTCACTGAAAATATGCGCACTTTGTCCCACAATGACATTTTGTCCAGGGAACTCTCTTGAGGGGAAACCTCGGGCTATAAACTGCCGTCCCCTCAGATCAAGTTTGTTGACAACAGCTTGTCACAAACGACCCGATCTGAACACGGCGCCCGCGGGCAAAATCATCGTATTTGGTGTCAAATTACGAGTAACTGGCGCAGTCGACTACTGACAAAGAGCCCTTCCTTAAGGCTGGCCAGAGAAAAACAAGGCGGGAGAGAGTTAGACCATGAAGGGATGAGGGAGAGTTTAATGTGTTGCGTTTCTGAACATAAAAAAAAAAAAAAAAGAATTATGAGTCTCCTTAGCCTAATGATTAAGTTAATTTAACTAGTTAGTGGTTTAGGGTTCTCAAATATGTGTTTTATATGTTTCAAATGGTTAAAACGAGTTAGATTAGTGAGCAGGAGTAACTGGGTGTTTAAAACATTCCGTCTCCGTGCCGTCAAACACGATCCGTCTGCTTGAAAGATGTAAACTTTTAACAGTTCCATCCCTTCAACTGCTAAATTCCTGTGGATTTTCAGTTTTGTTCTCGCAGATAAAGACTGTAGATCGTTTTCACATGACAATTGAGTCTTTTCTGGGTCCGTAATTATGCTCCACATTCAGATTAAACTTGGCTTTTTGAATTGCGCAAAAGAACTAAATAATCACAGATCAAATTTCTCGTTTGTCTGAGCAAATAAAAGGAAATACATTTCAAGACGGAAATGAAGGATATTTCCTTTCTGGTGAAAATCTCAGCGTGTGGCTGGTTTAATCGTCAACACCGCGTGCATCTTTTGTTCAGGTAGCAGACAAGTTGAGACAGCGGCATGAGAGGAAACTGACAGAGAAACCAGAGAAACACAAAGAACGTGTTGCCGAGAGAAAAAGCCGGGGTGTCAGTTCACCGGAGCGGCGGATCTAACTTTGGCTGGCGGCCTCGTACGTATGTGCAGGAAACTGGGAATTACCTTCTAACTGCCTGAGCTCATCTAACACCTGCTCTGACCTCCTCCTCCTCCTCCTCCTCCTCCAATCACAGGAGCACCAAACCCCCAGCACGCTCCTCCAGCCGGCGCAGTGGACGGAGGTCAGCGGCCAGGTGTGCCTCAAAGAGCAACACCGGCGCTCTCCACGGCGAAACGCTGGCGGGTTTTGATTGGGGAAACGCCGTGACCTTTTCCTCCTCCGCCGCCACACATCCCTTCCTCCCTTTCTCAGATCCATTCATCACGGGAGACAAGCGGTGTGTTTTAACCAGTGCTCCGTGTCAATGGAGTTGGAGGAGGAAGGGAGGTGAGGAAAAAGGAGGCGTGGAGGAGGCGAGACGGAGGGTTGGATGTTCGACGACAGTCTGCACATCCAAACTTTGATACCATAATTAATGCCCCCACCCCCCCCCCCCTTAATTTTGTCTGGTTCCTTCTACCCTCAAGCCGATGCAAAGGTTTGTTTTTTGTTTGTTTTTCGTTTTCTGGAAAATCCACAATATGCTGGCAGTCGTGTGCTGCACGGGGGAACGTTCCCACACGAGGGTCGAGACGGCGACTCTCCACGACTGAATACATGAAACCTTACAGGACTTTTTATAGGTTTGTTTGTGTCTGTAGCCTGTCACGTGTTCTCTCATTTGAGGAAAAAAAATTTAATTTCCAGCAAAGTCCTTGGTGACTCATTCATTCCTGCACCGAAGTCTCTCCTCTGCACACTGCTGTGTGTGTTTGTGGTGTGTGTGTGTGTGTGTGTGTGTGTGTGTGCACGCCTGTGTGTGCACGTGCATTTTAGAATTCCAATTTGCCGTGATATCTGACAGCAACTCTCTAATTCCCACAGAAGGCCGAGTGGTAGGTAGGAGGGAATTACTACTGTTACATACCCGCCGAGCTGATTACCTATCGACTGGTCTAAACACCTTGGCAGAGCCTCTGTATTCTTCTGAGTGTGTGCGTGTGCGTGTGTGTGTGTGTGTCTGTGTGTGTGTGTTTACGTCTTAAAGAAACAGAGATAACTATTGTGAGGCAGGATGAATTAGATTGTTACAGATTACGCTCTCATACAAGTGTGTTCATAAAGGCGCACGCACACACGCACACACACACACACACACACACACACACACACACACACACACACGCACACGCACACGCACACGCACACGCACACGCACACAGAAACAATCAGCGCCAGACATTTATCAGGTGGTTTTATTGGGACCGATTGGTCGGGCAGCTCCGCAGCGATCGATACCGGTGACGATGACGTGGCGTCCCTCCGCGAGACGAACCCGGGGTAAGAATTTATCGGTCCAATCAGCTGCTCAGATGGCACCAATGACCTCAAACACTAATCGCCAAGAGAGTCGAGTTTTAGCCCTGGAGGCGAGGAGCTGGTTCTCTGCCATCGTTGTGAAAGTTGTTTTTTTTTTTTCTTTTCCTCAAAGAAATGCCCGTCTTCTCGCACGAGAACAAAATAATGGCTCATGAGTCACATCTAAGTAAATCACTTTTTACCATTCTCCACCAGATAATGCTTTAGAAGTACTTTCTGCTGTTCTCCTGCTCGAATGCGAAATTGTCAGGTTGTAAAAAGAATAAAACAAGCCAAAGGCACGCCAGCGGCACGCGAGGGATAATGGCTTTTATCCGAGGACAAAATTGATTTTAGCTTAAATCTGACCTGTGGGACAAGCAGGGAAATGAGCAACAGCCATAAAAACGTAGCGCGGCAGAGCACCGTATGTATCGTAATCGTCGGCTCCTCACACCCCGACGGGTCCGTCGTTCCTCCGTCATATTCACCGCGACGCGAGGACGGACAGGCCCGCGTTTGTCCGGGGTGGCTTCCTGTTTACTGCGTAATGTACCATATTTACCTTCAACCTTCTTGTTTAAGTGCCGGGGCATAAAGCCGACGCACTATATTCTGGAGGGCCCTTAAAAATGTCAATGGCGCGCACAAAAAAAAAAAAATCCCTGCTAACAATGCCCCCGGCGAAACGTGCCGCAATCAATACCGCATATGTGGAAATAACAGTCGGGGAGGACATTACACCTAATGACACAAAATAACGATCACTCATTAGTGCTCGAAATCTACTGCTCACTGCGGAGTAAACTAATGAGTGTCTATTAGACTGCAGAGAGAGCAGTGAGCGAGTGAACGAGGGAGTCATTTCACACGCAGCTATTGTTTCCCACGAAAGTTGACCTAACAAGTGTACGTTGTGCTGTCGTTTAAGCGTACTGACCCCCTGAAGTACAGCCAAGAGCGTCAGGCGAAAGAGAAGGGTGCAGTACTTCTCATAGCTTGGATCCAATGGGGACTAGGGAGTTTCAAGAAAAGCCATCATACTCTTTCTTGGCAAATATATGAATAAAGTATGAATAAGACGAAATGATAAATAAACTAAATAATAAGAATTCAACTGGTTTAACTGCATGTTGAGCATTGAAGTTCAAGCTAAAGTGGTGGATTGGAACACAAACAGAAGAAAATAAAAATGTATTCTTGGTATTTTCTGAATGACAAACTTTCCTATTTCAAGATATTAACTGAAACAAACTGGATCCTTCAGTGAATCACGACGGACAACAAATCCACAAACGTGCCACCGGGTGAATTTTACAAACTGCATCTGAAGAAATGTGAAACCTTGGGCTTATCGGTGCTTGACGAACAAGTTCAGGTTCAAACAAATACACACGGAGGAAAAAAAAAAAGAAAAAAGCTGTCCGTAAAAAGATGGTTTCCTTTATCGTTTGCAAAACGTCAAGTTTGTCAACACATGCTTTGTTTATTTTTGTCTTCACTTCACGCTTCGGCGACTCCTACTTATGTTCACAAGGGCTGAAATATGTTGTTGGCGTCACTGAACAAATCATCTGACGCTCACTTCTCAAGCTTCCTGAGCCTGCAGCCTTGTGAACGGACCGGGATATGAATCCTTCGGACTTGAACCAGAGTGGGTTTCACAGCCGGCAACAGCACAGAAACATGCTGATGCTGGGACCAAATTACAGGCACTCAATGCCCATTGCTGTGAGAATGGCTGCTGTTGAAAGAAAATGAGTTTCTAGTCAGAGTAAATGCTGACCCTTATGAACACAGGAGACTGAAGCAGCTCAGTTTGAGCGCATTAAAGATTAATGTACAATACTTATACATTTGTCGGACGCTAATCGCGGTCTCATAAAGACCACTTGTAGTAATCTACTGTCTTCTTTCGTAAAATGGTTGTATACGGTGAAGGGAAGACGTGAGCCACGATCTCTATTTTCATCCCCTCGGTGGTCTTGAAGCACTTTAGTTGGTCAATTGCTTTCCCTCGATTGGGAGCGATGATGAGTCCAGTGACCTCCAGGGTGAGATGAGGGATCGACCCAGCAACCGTGTCACCGAAAGACGTTTGGCTCCGGCAGCTGTGGCACAGACACCTCAAGTCAGTGAACGCAAGCTGTGTGATGGAGATTAGCCGCCGGCGCCGTGATCAAGCATTGCCGGGAAAGTGAAACTGGCCCGTTTCGCCTCGTACCGCGTGACGATTGTTCAGCCGCAATTTACGGGGATTTGTTGTGTGCAAATGTTACGCGACAAGAAAGAAGGTGTTTTAATCCGCTCCCTTTGTCACAAATTGGACAGAAGAGCTATTTCTTCTTCCAGAGCGAGTCCCTCTGCTGCAGCAAACAATAAAACATGGTGGCGGCATAATGAATGACACGCTGGATAAACAAGACATTAATGGTTAAAAAAAACAAAAACATAACAAGACAAGAAAGTCATTTAGTCTGGCTTCACTCAATTTATATTGAACTCAAACCAGCATCAATCTGACACCTTAACCCCAATCAAAGCTTCATGCCTGGGCGCGTACCAGACTGCTGGGAGAAATAAAGAGGGGGGCGGGGAGAAAACAACTAAACAAACAAAACAAAAAAACAAACAAAAAACAAAAACAAAAAAACAAAGAGAAAGATGAAAAAAAGAAGCAGAAAAGGCAGACAATTCAAAAACATTATTGAAATCGGATGAGTAAAGGAATTGTATTTGAAGAGAGGAATTGAAAAAAAAAATATAGGAGACAAACAAGACAGAGTCAGAGCTGAACAAGGAGAAAGACGTGCATTAGCAAACAGTGAATGAACAGGGGGGGGGGGCAAGAGCCCTTCCATTCCTCTGATTGTATTACCCATCATGAGCCCCCCCCCCCCCCAACACACAAACGCACAACTGATTGCAGCATTAGCATTTTAGTACCAAATGGACTGATAAACTGTGGGGGAAAAAAAAGGAAAAACTGAGGAAGTGGGGGGGTCAAGCTAACATCACTCTCTGCCTGAAGAGCGTGGGTGCTGCTGGGGGGGGGGGGGGGGGGGGGTTAAACACGGGGAGGCTTTTAAAAGGTTAAAAAAATAAACCTTTCATTCAGCAGTCACATATCGCGCACACGCCACAGTGTCCGAGCAGACACACGAGCGCGTGCGTCTTCTCGATTCAATCAAAGCCGCTGCCACGACGCTGCAAACGCGCAATGAATCACGGGATTGATGATGCGCCCTTGCAGAGGGACAAGTAATTTCTGCTGCCCAGGAGATGAAGGGAGGAAGGAATGGATGTGGAGACGGAGAGGAGGTAGGTACGGGGCGGGTGGAAAAGTGGCCGAGGCGAGAGCGCGGCACCGTCCGAGGGGCCCGGGGGTCCCGCCTCGACTTCACCTGCCCCCGTCCACCCGCTAACAAGGGCGCCGGGGCGGCAGAAGTGACGGGTGAGGCTTATCACTGGCGAGAGCTCCATACATCATTCACACCCCTTTTTTTTCCTTCGACGGGGAGCGTGTGTGTGTGTGTGTGTGTGTGTGTGTGTGTGTGTGTGCATCGCGACCGCGTTGCCAGGTACAGAGGCGACGTGCAACTCGGAGCGAAAAGACAAAACGCCGCCCGCCTCGACGCCTCGACGCCAGGCCGCTCCTTCTGCGCTGAGCGAAAATGAAAATTCAACACCGCGCCGTTGAATCCCCTCATATATTCAGACCAATATCTCCCAATTTCACACACGCAAAAGGAGGAGTGAACGCAAGCGTGCACACAAAGCTGCTCGGCACACGCACGCACGCACGCACGCACGCACGCACGCACGCACGCACGCACGCACGCACGCACGCACGCACGCACGCACGCACGCACGCACGCACGCACACACACACACACACACACACACACACACACACACACACACACACACACACACACACACACACACACACACACACACACACACACACACACACACACACACACACACACACACACACACACACACACACACACACACACACACACACAGACCGAGGTTGGGTATTAAACCCTCTTTGCTTCAATCCCAGGGAGCAGACCTGTGCCTTCCTCCGCGGATTAGTGGGAGAGAAGAAAGGTGAGAATGATGGGGGCCGAATGAGTGAGGGGAGGCAGAGACGGGGGGGAGGGAGGGGCAACAGTTGCCAGAAGAGCCTGTAAGGCGGCGAGAGGGAGAGGGAGACTGGCGAGAGGCAAACGAGAGAAACGGAGTTCCCGGCGAGAACGGAGCTGGGAATGGCGGATTGAGATCCAAAGTGACGTAAACAACTTGTGACTGTTGGCCGACTGTGCCGCGCGACCGGCGACCACGAGGAGGTTTTCACGCCAGTCACTTCAAATGCGCCGTTTCAAGTCCAACGTGAAGCCTTGAAAGACTCGCTGTCAACCGGGGACCTTCACAGGAGACCACCTGCTGACTGACGTGTTCATCTGCTCACGCTGGCTTGTTTACATGCGTCAACGCCGACTTCCTCTGTTTACTCTGCGGATCATTATGGGAAGCAGCAGACGGAGGCGAGAGAACAACATTCTTATGATAAGGTAACTGGTATTAAAAGAAATCAGCTTTAACGTGAAACAGAAGTCAGGTTGGATCCTTGCTTAAGATTTCTGGACTTTAAAGTCCGAGTGAAATGAAAATTCCACCTCCAAAACACTCTGGCTGTCGCTTCTAGGGACATTTTTTATGCTAACAGGCCCGAGGGTAAAATCTTAAAAACACGGCAATCTGCGAGAAAATAGCCGATAAACGGCGGTATTTCCGCTGCTGGGCGGAGCTTCTGACAAAAATAGAGTGACATCACGAGTTGTGCACACGCCCAGGTTGTGTTTACATTATGGAGGATCAGAGTCTTGACGACGAAGAGACTGAATTTAACCATATATCATCATCATCGTCGTTTTAAACCCAGTGATTGATGAAGAAGACACAGAAGGGTCGTTCTGCCATCGGTGACCCCGTCTGGAACATGTTTGAGGAAGCAGAAGACGATTCGTCCTCGTCTCCTCGTCTCCTCGCCTCAGCAGCCGCCAGTTTTCACCTTTGAGGCTCCTGACTTTTGGCAGAACGACCGGCTTCCTGGTTCACGTCGAAGCGCTTTTCCGACTGCGCGGAATCACCGAAGACGAGTCCAGGTATCACTTGATCGTCTACTAGCCGCCCGAGCTAGCAGCTAGCCGCACAAGCTAACGGCTAGCCGCTCCTGCTGCCTGTGCTCCTTTTCTCCTCTCTCGGGTCTCTTCCAGGCTCAATCTTTCATCAAGGCTCATAAAACGCCGACTATAACTTCAAAACACTGTAAAAACTTGGATATTTAAGAGGGAAACAAGCCGATATAAACACAACAGATGGAGATCTGCACATCTCTTGACGTCACGCCCACGAAGAAGGATTCCCCCGACTTCCTCGGCTGGAGATTCAAAATTCAAATAACTTTGTTATGCGACAACAGTGGTGGGGCAGAGTCGGAGGAACCTTAGAAGTAGTTGCCCAACTATCGTTTTTTAACAAAGTAGTGTTTTACGTTTCACTAGGCCTTTAAATGCTTTGTTTTGCACTCAATGCAAAAAAAAAAAAAAGGTTAGCATGATTACTCCTTCATGCAGCTCATCGATATGTTCGGTTGAGCCGGGGCTCAGTCGGTAGAGCAGGTCACCTTCTGAGGATTGATGCTCCATTCATCCATGTGTGGAAGTGTCTTGGCTCCAGACACTGAACCCTACGGCGCTCCCAGAGGAGGTTCGTCAACCCAACGTGGCAGGCCGTGTGTGAACAAGTGCATGTGACTAACAGGGTTAGGTCCTTTGATACTGCTGAAGCGGTGAAAACGCACCATACCAGTCAAGTCCGTCCGCCATTTGAGAAAAACAATATAGAGCTCAAGCCAAAGCTTGCTAACACAATAAATAGGGGATAAATCACTCTGACCTTTGACCTGTCCACATGCCACACGCTTGCTGCAGCGAGGTTATGTACAGATGTACAGACTCCACTACACGACAAGACACAGTTAACAAAACAGCGAGCTAAAATGTGTTTTTCCCCCCCAATCAGATTGACAATTGTGAAGACAAAATTCTATAGATATAAATCCTTTTGTTAGATTGCAGGCAGCTCCCACACTGGCTTAATGTAAGCAGTCAGAAAATCATTACTGCAAAGTGTGAAAAGTTTGAATGATCCATCAAGCTACAATAGTAAAATAGGAAGAAGATATATAAAAAAAAAAAAACACGAAAATCCATTAGACTGGGGGAATATCTTTAAAGATTTGAGAGTTTTATTTGACGGAAGTTCCAAAATGATTGCCGCGATCACCCGACGACTCGGTAAATAATCGTACCGGTGTTTGTGTCAGACTGCTCTGCGCTCGGTGGGGGGGGGGGGGGGGGGGGGGGGAGAAAGCGTCCCTTCATGTACTCAAAGAACTGTTTGCAATATTCCAAAGAGGCACCGAGTCATGCTGATACCTTTCCATCCGCACACCCACTCGCGGCGACGCGCGGTGAATAATGGAGCAGGCAGGCGATGAGAGTCGACGCTCCGGCTCGCTCTGGCCAGTAAAAGCACGTTTCACGAAGCCCACGCTCTCTTCTGCCAGAGCAGTATGGAACGCACACTCACACACACTCACGCACACTCACACACACTCACACAGGTGGACCCGAGCTCTCGGTGTCGTCCAAACAAAGATTACATCAGCATAAATACCACTCTCGGCGACGACTGCTGTAATTTCCTGCAAACATTTGGCGTGCTCGCCGGCAAGCAGCGAAAGTCAATACTAATTGCCATTAACATAATGACTGCAAATGAACATTTGGGTCTTCGGGCTTTATGACGCCAGTAAAGCAAAGCGATTAAGGAACCATCCCACCGTCTCTTTGCAAATTTTCCATGAGAAAATATCCAATTAGAGCAACGTAACCGCATTGCAAACACTTTCAGGGAAATAAAAAAAAACTCTTCTGGCCTCAAATTTTTTGGGGGGGAGGATGCGGATGAGGCCGAGTGACCTTCTGCCGGCTGACGTGACGGTTCGGTCGGCACCCTGGGGGGGGGCGAGAGCGCCCCGACGCTTACTCTGTCACGCAATGACATCTTGAGCCGTGACACGATAATCAGGACAAATTGGGCTCCACAGAGCAGTTTTCAGTGGCAGAAATTACACTGCCTCTGCCTCCAGAGTTCATTTATGCATGAGCGTGAGCATTGTGCCCCCCCCCCCCCTCCACCCCCCTCCCCCTACAGCTGGAGAGTTTGCATAAATATGGATGCACACACAATTTATATTCTCCCCTTAATAGAGGAAGCACTTCACCTCTCAAATTAGTTGACGCTAAACACTTGAAGTGAGCTACATTTTAGGGCCGTGGACTCAAACTGGGGTACGACCATTATAGCAAGGCGACTCACAGAAACCTCACCATCTTTTTTTTTTTTTTTTTGGAACGCTGACGCAAACGGATCGACGCTGGGTTTTTTGTGGTCTTGCTGCACTCTTGATTCGACTCCATTAGAACTTCTACTGCGACCTCAGAAATGGAGCAACTGCTTTTTTTTTTCTTCAACTTCTTCTTTTTTTTTTTTTAAGCAAGAGCAGCGAGCAAAATAACTCCACAACGGTCCCGCCTCAAACCGGCTGTGCAAACACACCGATGCACCACATTCATGGCAACCAACCCAGTTCTTGCAGCCTCTTGAGTCTTGCAGGTTGTTCAATGAATCCGAACATCGGGTACATTTTCACACTGTCAGTTGCTTATCTGGACACTGGAAGAAGGTTTGAGCGGTCCAGTGCAGAGCTCTGCCGCCGCCGGCTCCGGAGCCACATGTGGTTCTTCAGCTCCTCTATTGCGGCTCCCTGAACCTTTCACTAAATGATTCCCGAATAAAAAAACATTTTTTTAATCTTTTTTGTGTTTCCTTTATGCACACAAAGTCATTTTCAGAATGATTTTGAGTTCCTGCCTGGAAAAAAAGGGGGTAAAATATCTAAAATCAGAGAAAATGAGGGGACAATGAAGCTAAAATAGCTTTAAAACACCTAAAATGATTATGATTCATAACAGAAAAAAGCTTAAAAATGGGGGGAAAAACAGCCTAAATATCAAAAAACTGCTGAAAAGGAAGATTGAACAAACTACCAATAATATAATGAAACATTTACCGTCTTGAATTGTAACTCATAAATGCAACACAAGATGCAGTTTAAGTTCACGTGTGACACCTTCCCAAGCTGCGTTAGGCTCATTCCGAAAGCTTACATGTGTTTTTTCCGGCTGCAGGGAAATTCCATTTGGTGGAAAGTTGAGAAAAAACGTCTCTTTGGGTGAGAAAGGCTGCAGAAGCCCGGTCCAGTGGAAACACCAGCAGCTCCTGCTGGACCGACGCGCAGAGAGTCGATACGCTGCTTGAAAGTTTGCATTGGCCGATCCACCAACAACATTCTCTGGGACTGAACTTTAAAATCGTCCATTCTCACCAAAGAGCCGAGCAGATTTCTATATTAAAATGGTTATTCTGCACTATTTAGAGATTCTTCACGGCTCTGCTTGTCTATGGCTGCTTAGTTTGCACGGTGAGGGGTGACTGTTGTGCCTGAGGGTCGAAATAAAAGTTGAATAAAGGTTGAATAAGTAAAAAATACCACTTTTTTCCTAAATTTGTGTGCATTTCTGGATCGTGAAGAGGAGTGTAGACTGCGCCAATGCCAAAACCTTTACTTGCATTGTCAGGAGGGGGGGGGTAGTAAATCATTTGTTCATCCTTACAATATCTAATAGGATCACCAACCCGCACAAGTGACTAAAGTGTTGGGAAAAAGTTATTCCGCCTCCGAAAAAGGGCCGCGACAACTCCAAAAAGTTTGACTGCGTAAGTAACAGTTGCAAATGAGTTGACGCCAAAGTCACACCAATCTCCCAACGTTCTCCTGCCACGGATCACCAATAATGCTCGGTAACCGCGGCTGGTTCTCGCAGTCTGCCGCGGCCCAGGCAACACTTCAGGTAGAAAAAAAAAAATAAAACACATGGAGGAGAAATAGAGGAAAATGTAAAAGAGCCGCTGCTCTTTTGCTACAGTCTGTCAGTCATTTCCCGAAAATCAATACGTGTATAAACTGCACCGTGATTGTGCTGCGAGATGGTATTTTATCTTTATCTGTCACCCACAACAATGGCGAGGCGCGGAGACCATCCGTTTTGTTTAAAAATATCTCCCGGCTGTCAGGAAGTGCAGGCGCAGGTTAGTGTTGCATTTGTAGTCTATAACTGGAGCTATTTACCGTGACTCTCCCAAAATCTCGCCGTTCCATATTCAACATGAAGGTTTGTGGCCGAGCTTCTTCGCGAGTGCTGCCGCCGCGCACGCAGAGTTGATTAAATTAAATTCCGTTGGGGCTCAAACTTTTCCAGGTTTACGCAATGCAACTGCTAATCTCATCATAAAGGTGACAGGAGAAAAAAAATGAATAATATCACCGCGGACGCATTATGGCTGCAGCAGTTTGCGCAGATCCACTCCCAACTTCTGTCTTCACATAAAATCACTGAGCTATGTCAGGACCACCCGCCCCCATCAATCCTCACATCCTCGTCCGGGATAAAAAACAAAAAAACTGGAGTGCAGAAGGTGCGGCTGCCGAATGGTTCCGAGAGTCGTGGGGATGAAGGCTGATTGGCTGAGATGACAGCTCACCTCCATCACGCTGACAGACGACGCATTATTCCTCACTCGATGCCTTTTTTTTTTTTTTTTTTTTTTAGGAAATGAAAGCGTCGTCGGTGTGCTGGCTGTCCATTATCGTGACGACTGTTTGTATGTTTCTCAACAGGAAAATAGCTTGTTTTACATGAGAATCTTTCAAAATAAATAAATAAAGATCACCACAAGAAGGTAATGGGGAAATACGTCAAACTGGACAATTGGCACTGCTGCTGCAGTGGCAGCAAGCGGGACGCCTGCGCAATTACAACTAAAGTCATCGCCACAATTACCATGCTGATGTTGTGACCACAATTATAAATCCTGTTTATGAGTCTTTGTGAACTGGGAGGGGGGGGGGGTGGTTCAGGGAGCAGAGATGTGGGGGGGGGGGGACAGATTGAACAACGTATTTTGATGACGGGACGACGGGGACACATGTCACTTAACGGCCGCTGATCATAACTACGCCGCAATCCAGGCAGAACCCCTTTAACTATTTTTAATTTACAGCCGGTGCTCAGAATTAAACTGGATGCTGCCTAATTGATGGCACGCCAAAGGTTTTACGGCCGGTGCTTTGAAGTGAAAGAACCTACGATACACACTCTGTGGGGGGTGGGGGGGGGGGGGGGGGGGGGGTGCATTCTCCGGCACGACGCTCGTGTACCCAAGTCCTTGAAATTCAGACTGGGTCTCCTTTAGTTTTAAGCACCGGAGAGAGAAAGGCAACTCACCTGAGGCAGCAGATGCGTCCGCAGCACACGGGAGTGGGTGAAGGCGGGGGGGCGGGGGGGCGGGAGGAAAAAAAACGAGACAGAATTAGTCTTATTGCAGTCGTATATTCTTAACCCAAATGTAAAGAGTACAATGTTTTGTTTTGGTGTTTTTTTTTTTTTTTTTTTTTACTGTGGAAGCATTGTGAAGAAAAAAAAAAAAAAAAAAAAGGGGATATATGACACAAGAAACAGGAAATAAACGAGCAAACACGGTGGATTTGTGTGCTGCGGTGGAGGGGTTGTATATAAATGCAACACCGTGAGTGTGCCTGTCAACGACCCGGGCCATACACATAAACAAATTTTTAAAAAAAAGGAGAGAGTGTGTGCGTGGAGGGGGGGGGCTGTAAAATGTAGCCAGCAAAGTGTTTTTTATACCCTGAAAGGGGCTTAGGGAGAAGAAGAGAAAAGGAGCGAAGAGAAAATGACACTCAATTCCTCCCATTTCGCAGCGGCTCCTCCAGCGCTGAGCTCCCGCCACAGAGGCTCGGAGTTCTCCAGCCTCCGTCCGTCCACAAAGGAGAGATCAAAGTCTGGTTCCTGCGCCCATCGCCCGCCATCCTCCAGCTACAAACACGCCTTCTCACGTCACCCTCCCGTTTCTCGCACGCGCGACAAATAAACGAGACTTCGAGCGGCAGCGGAGGCTTCTGGAGGAGAATTTCCAGGTGCGAGGCAGGGAAATGGGGCGAGGGTGGGGATCGTGTACGGCTCCCCGAAGCCGCGGCATCTGGGCCTGCCGTTGGAGACGACGTCTTCTGGGGCGTGAGAGTCTGGCCTTGGCGACTCGCCAACACATGCCTCACACACACAAAGTGTGCTGGGAAGCAACCTCCAGGCAAGGCGGGCACTGGGTCGCGCACAACACAGCAAATAAACAAAACAAAACAAAAAAAATACTCTTTTTTTCCCCAACAAAAGGCAAACTCATATCCCCACTATGATAGAAACGCCTGCACACCCTCCATAAGCATAATAAACATCTCACCTTAGTCATGTTTTCACCTGAGAATTCTAAAAATGTTCTCATTACTTATGCAGACCCAATTTTCTTGACAGTGTGTAATCAAATCGACGTCCTCACAGTGTACAAACAAGCACACGTACACACACACACACAAAAAAAACCTATAATTTGAGCGATGTTAGCAGCCTCCCACAAAGCAGAGGATAAACGAGCCCATCATAGGTCACTGCTCCTCCCACGGGTTCAAAGGAATCAAGACCATTATCCTGCCCCCATATTGTGTGTGCGTGTGCATTTTCCTCATACGTATGCGTGTGTGTGTGTGTGTGGTCATTCATGCATGCATGGATGCAATCAATGGGAAGCGTGAGTTGCTGCGCTCTGCTCTTTGCTGCACGGTGCCTACGCATTGCCTACAGTGGAGAACGGCGCCCCGATCGCCCTCCCGCTCCTGCAGGTCCCGTCAGGCGGCACAACGAGCGAGAACAGAGGGTGGAATGCGTCACGGCGGCGGCGGCGGCGGCGCTCTGCTTCAGTCCAGCAACCTCTCGTTAAGACTTCTCTTCTGTAACGCTGCACTTTGCTGTTGTGTAAACAAATCCGGGGGAATTGAAATAGGAGAAACATGCCATTTTTTTTTTTTCTTTCAAAATTGAATATTTTATAGTAGAATACGCGTGACGATGTTTCAGCGGGGTTTTTTATTTTTATTTTTGCAAGAATGCGAGTATTAGCGATGAGATCGCATGGGCTTCATACTACAGGTCACGTTTACGTGGAGTGAAAACGCATCGTTTTTGCATTTTTCAAAACTGTTCCACCTTCGGAGCCGTTTCACAATCTTGTTCTTTTTCATCGTTGCCATGTCAACAGACACCGACAACAGAAGTTTTTCGTTTTTGTTGTAAATGGGGCCTGACTTTAACCCACAACTTGTTTTTTTTTTGTTGTTGTTTTTTAATTTGCACCAACCGACACCATGTGATCACACTACCCAATGTGTTTATCAGTGTCACCCTGACAATCACGCTCCTCCAGCGGCGGTTGAACGTGTCCATGGCTGCCAGAACTAATGCGGCGTTTCTCCTACACGTTCATTTGTGAATGTTTCCTCTGATGGCAACCAAAAAATAATCGATATTTTTATTCAAAGCTTCACATCAGAGATGTCGCAGAAAAAAAACAAAAAAAAACAAATCATGAGCAAATGTGTTGGTTGCTTTAAAAAAAAAAAAAAAGAAAAAAAAAGTGAAATCAGCAACGGCAGTAATCAAAATGCAAAGCTCTGAATCAATCTGCAGCAGAGAGCAGGAGACATGAAAGATGGCCGGGGCGGTTTGCAGCAGCGACGACGGTCAGGTAAACAGCGCGGCGTACGTTCGCCGTTCCAACCTTGATGTGGAGAGAATGTAATTACTGAATGTAATAAATCAATGAGTGAGTTTGCAAGTGGAGGCAGGCTTATCGAGCACCCCCCCCCCCAATCCGACTCCGGCTGAGAGGGAAAAGTTTAAAAGTTGACAATTAACTCTGCTGGCTTTTTATTAGTTCAAATCCTCGCTTGTCGGCATATTGGATTTGATATTGGAACACCGGTCACACAAAGTGCCTCCGATGCCGGTGGTCAGAAAACTGGCCGTTGGACAGAAACGAGCAGGCGGCTTGAAGGTGCAGTCACGTCCACGCGGCCTCCATCCCACTTCACACGCTTTAATTTGACGATGACACACAGGTGAGTGTCTCATCTCACCGCCAATCCCTGGTTTCACCCGTTAGCACCGGTCCCTTCCGTGTTTTGTCGTCAAGATTAAAATTTCAGTGCATTTAAACACGGAACACTCCACGTAGCGTAAATATAGATTTATGCTACGTATCCGTACTTGCACCCGGGAATAAATTCTTGCCTTTAAACGTCCCTTCATGAACTGCATTCGCATCGACTCTCCGATTATTTTTCTCGCTCAGTTTTTTAAATGACTGTCTGTCTCACCCCCCCTCCCCCCGTAGCCTCAGCGCACCAAAGTGAAGCATTGAAAGCAACGGGAAAATAAATAAATTCAAAAAAAAAAAAATCCTATCGTTGTCGTCTCCGGGCTGCTGGAAAGTGGGAGGTTGTCATGAGGTCCCTGCAGCGACGCTCTTTGTAGTTGTCACAGACTTAAATACTGTCTTTAGCGCTGTCACGGCGAAATACAAACACACAGGCGCACACAATCACTGTAATTGAAGCCCAGCTCTGGACTCCTTTCGGTTTCACGTCCGCGCACGTGCGTGCGTGCGCGTGCGTCACGACGGAGTAATATCCCCCACGTCTCGGGATAAGTGAGGACAACGGTGCTAAAATAGCTCATTTTGCGGCCGCGGAGCCTTTAAGAGGTGTGATAATGAGACGTAACTGGTTATGGCAGCTCATTCTCTGTGCTCCTCCACGCCACATGGACGTCGTGGAGCCGTCACCTGCTCACACGACCCCCCCCCCCCCCCCCCCCCCCGACACACACTTTAGTGGCCAAGGTTAAGCTTATTACTGAATCGAAGTGCTGTACTATTCCAAGTCCGGGGAAATACTTTCGCTCGAAATTGCTGTCTGTGCCGTTACTAATCTTCCATGCAGAAGAATCAGGAAAAAAAAAAAAGAAAAGAAAGAAAATGCTGCCAGCAACACACATGGGACACACACACTCTGATACACACCTGTCAGAGACCACAATGGTACCCCCCCCCCCCCCCCCCAACCCCTGCAGGGAAATCCCATAATGCCATGCACCGGGTCAGCTGGCCAGAATGGTAGGGAGAAACAGATGGAGCGGGAGGGAGGGATGATGGAGAGAAGCGCTCGGGGCAGAGGGCGGGTGAGGGAGCAACAGGTAAGGGAGGGAGGGAGGCAGGGAGGCAGGGAGGGATGGAGGGCGGGAGGGGAGCCAAGTGGAAAGTAGAGATGGACTCGTATAGGAGGGCCAAGCGGGAAGATTAAGGTTTGTGAACCCGGTGGAGGTGCAGCAGGGTGCGAGGGGGCAAGAGGGGAGAGAGGTGAGGAGGGGAAGGAGGCAGGAGAAAATGAGGCCGTGGCCTTTAAGGCTTAATGAAGACGGCGGAGTCGGCGTGGAGACGGGGAAGGCACCGGGAAGGGGGGGGGGGGGGGGGGGGAATCAGCCCATCTGTTGCCAGCCTGCTGGGGATATCACAATCACCTCGCCGACTCCCTCTTCTCCCTTATAGCACCGTTAACAAGGAGAGGGAGGAGGAGGAGGAGGAGGGCGAGTAGATGCCTCTCAGCCTGCAGCTCCCCCACGCACACATATATAATCCCCAAATACAAAAAAAAAAAAAAAAAAAAGCTGTTGACTCTGATACATTAACGCAACTCTAATTACACACTTCAAATTCTTCAAACACCATCGACCAGAAACTAAATTAAAACCTGGTGCTAAAACAACCCTCCAGCCCTCTTGCTGTGCTTTTTTTCCCCCTGTGAGCGGCACCGGAGCAGCCCGCCAGAGTGCTTCTGATTGTGTGCGCAGAAGTCGGAGGTCGAGCCGAGATGAATACTCCGCCCTGTCGCGACTGTTTATTAGTGCTATTATTGCTTTTCTGCGACAAACGGTGGGAGACCCTCCAACAGACCTGCCGCTGGAGCCGAGACCCCCCCCCCCCCACTGCGTCTCACTGAAATTAACGAGGACTCAAAGACTTCTTGATGCTTCGCTGTGATACTTTCTTGCCACGACTCTCTACGCTCTCTTCTTCTTCCCCCGTGTTTTCGGAACGAAGCCAGGAAAAAGCAGGAAATTACAGCAATCTTTTCGGAGAAGTTTGACTGCCTTTTCACACTGAGGGTGTTTTTTGTTGTTGTTGTTTTTTTTGCGAGTCGACATATTCCTCCCCCCCCACACTGTGAGTTTTTGAACACAGACTTTCCGGTGCATAATTGTTATACGCGTCTCCACGAGCCAAATGACCCATCGAACCAATTGAATTGCTTGGTTAAAAATGTCAAATGACAACAATGTCGTCGGTATCTCTGCATCATGAGAAGTGTTTAAAACGAGGACGCGTCAAGCTCGACGTCCTCTGCAACAACAAGGACACAAGACCCAACATGTTCTTTCTCAACCCAAACATCATCAAGCCGAGGACACGATTAGCCATTAAATCAAAATGCTTATTTGCTCGCAGGTCTTGAATCAATGGAACATTTGTCATCAGTGTGCACTGCTGACAAATGCATCAAAATCATTTCTTTATGATATGTGTGTAAAGCCCCCAAAGACGGGGGGGGGGGGGGGGAGGGGGGGGATTTGACAGTTATGTCGAACTGCATGTGGCTGCAGATCTCTGTTAAGAGCCAAGCTTCAACTGTTCAAAGTCACCTGTCATGACTCTGGGTGATCAGTGTTTCATCATTTAAGCTCCTCTAAAGGCCAGAAGGAGAAATGACACACACACACACACACACACACACATATCATAGGGCACTTCACCCAGAAGGAAAACATTTTTCCAAGTCCTATTTCCTGTGAGAGTTCCTCTGAGGAGATGATTTAAATCAGAACTACCCAGCGACGCCAGCAGCACTTTGCGACGTGTTTTGCTCCTCATATTCAAGTGTGACTATTGGTGTGACACGTTTGATAGCAAAAGAGAGCTCTTCATAAAACCACTAAAGGAAAAAAAAAGATGTAAAGTGCTTTTAGTACTACCGCAGCTGTCCGACATGTCGATGTATACTTTCGACGCTGATTTGATTTTTCAACCAAAGAGTGATTGCCGTACACGTCGAGGTGACTGCGACTTTTTGGGGAAACGGGTTGACGTCTCACTTTCCGGATCTCCTTCAAATCACTGCCGTGGAAAAGCTCAGCCAGCATGTTGAGGATTTGCAGGTAAAACGTTGAACTTTACAACTTGACTCTTTTGAATGGATCAAATGAGATGGAAAAAAAAAAAAAAAACCTCCAAAAACAGGTGACATGTCACGTGAGGAAAAGAAGATTTGTGAGAAATCTATGAAATCTTCAGGATAATGAATCTATATGTTTAAGAAATTAAATCCTCGAGAAAAAAACCCAGCATTTTGCTTTCTGCTCCAGCCTCGAAATTGCTTGTTTTGTCTTCTTCTTTGAGAAACAACATAATAAAATAATCCAATTTAATCTATTGACATTTAAAGGCATTAAAGCTGCAGTGGAAAACGCCGACGTGTTCATTTTGACCCGGTTCCCTGACCACAACTCTCACGCTGCATGTTTGTCTCACGGAAAGTCGCAATATTTGGCCCGATGTCAGATTTCTCCACGGAAAATTCCGCATTACAAGATACAATAGTTGTATTTGAGAATTCATGAGAACCATGAGCAGTAAAAAGTCGTCCTCGTGCTCGTTAGAAGCTTTTAATTTGATATATTGGCGTGTGTCCGTGTCTTGTTTCATATCAGCAGAATTTCTTTGGGAAAATTAGCAGGGGAAAATAAAAATCCGTTCGGAAACAGGATGACGGCGGTCGCTCCCACGCTGCAGTTTAACGCTTCACATTTGCTTCAAAAAGAAAGATTTAATTACAAGGGACCTTTATCCTAAACGCCTGTTATGGAGGTCAGATTTGACTTGGAAGCACAGATAATTACAGTCAGCCGGATGTAAATAAACACTGAATTTGGAGCATACTCATTCCAGACAAAAGCCTGAATGCAGTGAGTCACATTTTAGCGTATAAGTCACGAAGAAATAACAAAACAAAAAAAAACAACCTATACGAGAAGCAGGGAAAACATATTAAAGGGAGGAAAAACTTCTAAGCCGCTAAACTGAGTTTTTCTCTTTTTGTTTCCACACTTTTAGCCTCCATAGCAGTAAGATCCCTCTTTAAAAGGAAATATTTGACAAAGTAAGGCGACAGGCTTTCACAGCCTGCAGCCAGCTGCTCTTTTCAGGTGAATTAGTAAGTAAACAGTAAATACTTTACATTAAACTCACTTTTTAATTTTGCTCATAGCGCCGTGGGAAGGGTTGAGATGAGAGGGATCGTGTTTTTATTCCATGTTATTCTCATATTAATGCTCGTCTCATAGCCGACCAAGCATCACAACGACTGTGTTCACATCATAACGGTATAATTGATGGAGGACCGTATGAATTCGCTGCATTGTTTGTACTGATGTCAACTCATCGACTGCATAAACTCTAGAGACTCAGGTGTACACAACAATTGTGATTAATGAGAGATGTACTGATAACTGTTCATTGTCCAACATTAGTAAAGACCACATGGGCCTCTTGTTTTTCACATTATGAAACATTTTTTTCAATATTTGGGTCTGTTTTCATGAACCCAGGTAAAAGGTGAGAATATTTCAATTATTGCATTTGAGCGATTCTATGACGTTGGTTACAGAGGTTTCCTATTGAGAAACCGCTGCGTTCACTGCTTCCTTCAAAACAAGTGGGTTTTTTTTGTTTTTAAAGCTATTTAAAGCAGTTCTACTTTTTATAACATGCGAAACCGGAGAGAAAGAAAATCACTAGCTTGTAGTTCTCTAACTGTTGAACTCTCCCAACGTGAACGAAACAAAAAACCTTAATTGATCCGCCGGTCAGTGAATCTCAGAGTTCATTAGCTGTAACACGGTATGAACTCCAATCAACTACATTCCGGATTACAATACACTGTTGGCGCGTCGACACTGCGCTGAGAGAACGGATCTTTAAAATGTGGAGTTATTGGTCGGAGGGTTGCCTTTCCAATTACAATAAAAAGATTCTTTTTAAAAGCATCACAATTTTCTGATTCTTTTTTTAAATCAACTTAATCACCACAACCACATTTAGTAACGACTTCCAAAAAAACCATTGTGTACTGCACCCCAAACAGACGTACTGTACATTAAGACACATATACTGGCGCAACATGATGATCTGCCCTCAAACATGAGAAATATAAACATGTGTTCTCCTATGAAATCAAACCACTTTCTAATAACTTTCCACACTTTCAAATAGGGATTTTTTTTTTTTTTATGTAAGACATGTAATTTCATTCTATGTATGGATACGAGTGTATAGGAGTCTGCAAGAGCTTCATGGATTTTCTTACTGGTATTATTGTTTACTGCCAATTTGACATCAATCTCACTCAGTCAAGCTAAAATCTACAATGAACGAAACACGAGTTCAACCTTCCGAGATGACCTTCACAACCCTCCATTGGTAAGAAGAAAAATAAATATATATATATATATATATATATATATATATATATATATATATATATATATATATATATATATATACAGACTTAGAGGTACTTGACACAAGGGGGAGTGGGTCAATATTCTTAAATCAATAAGAAAACAAGTGCTGTGGTACCTGGAGGAGATATGATATCTGAACCAGCTGGAACAGCAGGAGCAAGTGGTGTCTGGTGTGATTTGTTTAGAGATGGATGGATGGATGGATGGATGGATGGATGGATGGATGGATGGATGGATGGATGGATTTATGGCAGTTGATGTGCTGGTGAGACAAAGAAATGCCTCAACCGGTTGAAGTTGAACACAATGAACTCATATAGTCTCTGAGCTCAATGTGTCACAGCATCGCAGCGCCGCATCTTCTGGTCTGATAAAAAGTGCAATGCAAAGCAAATCTGAGCCGAACCTGCAGAGTTTTCAACTTCAGTCCAAGCCAGTAACTGACTTGGTTCCATTTCCCTAAGAAGCCCCCCCCCCGCCCCCCCGCATGCTGTCAGACGTGATGTGGAACGCACTTTTCACGCCACAATCCTGAGATAAAAATTAGCAGTGACCTGACATCTAAAGAAAGCCTCGTTTTGTAAGTGGCTTTTCTGTCGGGGTGGATTTACTCCTTTATAATTGAAAAAAAAAAAAGAAGATCAACACAATATGCAATTTGCCCATGAGCACTCAAACTTTCAAGACCCCTTTTGGGCAAAGATAATTACATGATGAGAATCTGACACCGGCATAAGCCTGACAAATCCAACAAATAGCAGGGAGTTACTGGAGTAGAAAAAAAATAACTCACAAAAAAAACCCAAAAAAAACATGAGATACCCATCATGGAAGACATCCTGTACTCTGGGAGCGGTGGCATCTCTTATACAGACAATCCTGTCAAAACAGAAATGGTGCCGGGGCAGAGTGAGAGCTCGGCGTCGTTTACTCGACGTGAACAGCCCAGTGGCACTTTGGGCAAAAACAATGCGAGGTATTTTCCGCACGGATTGGTAAAACAGATTATAATGTATGGCACACACACACACCAAAAAAAAAAAATGGGACCAGTCACCCACAGCAGGAAGACGGCGGGAAAGCGGCATAAAAATGTCCCCAGACACACACCTTAACAAATAAATAAATAAATAAACAAACAAACAAAATGGCCCCTCCAGTGCCAAAGTTCATGAGAAATCCCATCTGCCATCAATCACCACTGTGTTTCTTTCATCTGACAAGTCGCACACGCGCACAGACACAAATCATCAACCGCTCCTGCAGGAAGATGAAGTACAATGAGCAAAAAAAGTTGCCTTTTTCTTTTAAAAAAGACCTCATCTGCTGAGCAAAAAAACTAACTAACTAACTAACTGGACAGAAACAAACAGGAGCAAACATCATCTCGCTCTCGCGACGTTCCTCGGTTACTCCCCTCATCCTTCCTCCTCTCTCTTGCTCTCTAATGAGGCATGAAGTGAGAGACTCTCTGTACCCATCACAGAAGTAAACACACGGTTTCAACTTTTGGCACCCTGGCACAGCGCGGAAAAACACGACTCCAGCAGCAGCGCATGCGTTTGTTTTTTTGTTTTTTTTTATGGGAAGCCTTTTCCTATTCTACTCCTGTCTTCGCCTCGCAGCCTCGATCAGCGCCTGTGATAGATCAGACGGACAGAAGGGTGACGGTGTCATTATGCAGAATCCGTATCACAACACCACCCCCCACACACACACACACACACACGTTGCATTTTTGCAATGCCACGCAACACAAGATTCATGCACATGGTGGCACATCAAATTCTCCAAAGGAATTGAGGAAAGCAGGAGGTCAGGGACAGGACCACCCAGGAAGAACGCAAGACAATTATCTCCTCGTTCAAATGACGGGGGGGAAAAAAAAAGGCCTGGCAGTATGCAGTGAACTACCCTGAAGGGATGTACGTTTACATATACTGCATATAAAAGACATATCGTGATGGGAAAAGTGTGTGTGTGTGGGGGAAGTACTTGGCTGTCTCCGGAGCAGATGTAGACTCCTGCTATGAGCATGGAGACACAAGAAACAGAGCAAACCGCCATTTGTATGAGCGTGTACGTGTGTGTGTGCGAAAGAGTGTGTTTGCATATCGGCGTGCGTCTGTATGGCTGCGCCTTCCTGTAATGCCACGCTTATCTGGGCGGATTATGCTGACTCGCAGCTATTAAGAACTTTAACACATCCGAACCAACTGGGAGCCATTTCGACTCCTCAATAGGCCGTCTATCTCCTCATTGTCTGGTCCTGGGCGGGAGTGTGAGTGAGAGTCTTGTGTGTGTGTGTAAAGCTATCAAATGAATGCGGCGGGGGAGAGGGAGAGGAGGGGGTGGGGGGTGGGGGGGTTTAGATAGCAGAATATAATAGAGGACAGATGTAGTGGATGTCGGCCGCGATAAGGAAAGAGTGGCGGGGACGAGGCAAATGATAGGGATGGATGATCGGGGAGAAATGAGGTGACCACAATGGGTGCGTCCGTCACCGGGGGTGGGGGGGGGGGGTGGGGTGTCGACGGCGGCCTGCTGTCAAAAGAGACGGAGTGGGACTCGATGTGATGCGATATGATGGCGCGGCACGGAGGAGACGTTACTCAGCTTCACGCTGATCACCAGCACGTCACAGCCGCACAAACAGGAAAGTGTGATTACACGCCGAGCTTTTCAGGGCATATTTATAAGCCCCCCCCCCCCCCATTAATACCAGAAGATCCATCGCCCAAGAGAATGAGGGAACAGTGTGGGGGGGGGGGGTTTGAAGAAGTGTTGTGCCCCCAGCTGTGTTTACCCTACTCAGAGGAAGATCCAGTGTCGTCACCGGCGCAGCCTTCAGCACTAAAGATTTCTGATCACACACATGATCACCGATGCCGCATTGTCGGACTGCGACAGAAGGAGAACGTGTGCATGTCAGCGTAGCGGACTCGTACGTGCAGCCAGGCCACTGAATAACACAATCAAGTGGTAAAGTACCTACAGCACATAGAGTGGGACTTTCCTGGCGCCGGATCCCTTCCGAAAAATGAACTAACCGGGTAAAAATGACATTAGTGATTGCTTTATTTCTCAATTACTGATTAATAAGTACAACCCATCACAGATTCAAGATAAGATCACAAAGACTTGAAGCTTGTTCAAGTGTGAAAACTCCACAAATTGAAACCTTTTACACTTCTTCTGTGCCGTTATCTTTCCGTCAGAGTGTGACATAAATACGCCTTTTCATTGCTGCTGTCGGATTGTGTAGCACTGCAAGCGCGCGCTGGAGGCGTGCCAAGCTGCAGCCATCCAAAAGCAGTAGTGTGTTCAAGTTTGACGGGGGGGTCAAATCCTAGTTTGAGGTTTTCATCTGCAGGTCACATTTCTGCCGTGGCTTCTGACGGTAAACACGCGCAGTTTGACCAAAACATTTATGACAGGTCATTAGAGACTCGCAAAAGCATGAAACCTTCACTAATCGAAGGAATCTCCTGTAAAGCTCCAAGGCATCCTTATGTCAAAATACTTCTTTTTTTTTTTTTACATGTGGTGACAGAAGCTTTACACTTACAAGAGCAAAGCTCCATTTCATCAAGCTGCTTGCGCTTCACGTAAACCCTCGTATTGTCATGTAATCACCGTTCGCCATGACTGCTCCGTTCTTTTTTTAATGTAAATTATTCAACTAAACACATATCAAAATGCTTTTTATTTCAACATCCCTTCTTACTGAGCAAATAATTCATTGAGAATCATTAAAACAATTCCACATGTGGTTGTCGTGAGGAGCAGCGTTTCTCTGCAGCCTGCTGGAGAGCGTGCGTGTGAACACCCGGGGTCGTTAAAGTTGGGAAGTGGGAAGCATGCCCACCGTTGAAAGGTCTCATATGCATATGCATAATGATACTGAGGTGGTCAAAGGATCGCGGGAGAGTGATGAATGAGAGGGGGGGTGGGGGGGGCGCCATCGCTCTCGGGGGCGATTAGGAGATGAAGCCTGTCGATGGGGAATCTCCGCGGACTGCAAAGCAACACGCGCCACACAGAGCGGCAACCAACAGCCGTCTTCAGGAAACACTGAGGTTAAAGACGGAGGTTGCTTCGTGACGTAATGACGGGTTGGACAAAGTAAAAAGCTGCAGAGATGGCGGCTTTAAGGAAGAGAAGTGTCAGTGTAAAAAAAAAAAAAAAAAAAAAAAAAGTAGGGCGGGGTTCCTTGGTGCATTAGAGGCTTTTCTGACGGTGAAATCGCTCTGGAAAAAAAAAAAGTTTCTATTTCGGGGGAATTGTTGTGTACCGAGTTTTTTGTGTACTTGTTATTTGTGCTCTCGCTCCGCTAGGCGATGAATCATTGAGGTTAGAGGTCATTACTAAGAGATGGATCCAATGCTAGGAAGTGCTAAAATGACCACTCAAGAGTCTTTTCCCGCCTGAATGTACGGATGTTAAATCATTGAGGTTCGAGGAACCGACTGCAGTGGTCAAAATGTGATAAAAACTCTCTAAATCTGCATCTCAAGCGAGTTTCTATAAAAAAAAAACCACCAAAAAAAAAGCATCCTCCTCTGCGTGACAGGTGTGAACTCCCTTTCTCCAGCTACTATTTTGGTTTGACAGAAGCACTTTAGCTCTCAGTGCGGCGGCGGTTGAAAACGAGCAGAAAAACGGATGAGCAGATGCAGAAGGTATGGAAACAGACTTAAAAAGGGCCAGTCAGTGAATGAAGAGAATGAGTTCAGTCAGTTCCGCTGAAATTTGCGAAAAAACGGGTGCATCTTTCTTTTCCTAAGAAACGAGGGTGCTTCAAAACTGTTGTGATTTCATCAAAAGGCTGCACCTCGAGATGCTTCGTGGAGGGTAAATAAAAGGGCCAGACATTTTGGAAGCCACTGGGGGTGATTCTTCAAAGGCTCGGGCTCGTTTTCTTGCTAAGAGCTCTTAAGAAGCACAAACAAAGGTTGGGCTGAGTCACAAAGTCCCTCAGTGATACGTTTCAATTAGAGGAGGCGAAAAAGACAAAGCCCGTGATGTCAGGACGGGGATGTTGACGATGGCTGAGGGCTTAATAATAATTTGATTTGTATTGCACTTCAGGTTAGTAAATCCCAAAGTGCTGAAAAAACGATACGAGCTTGAAGCATCACGGGTTGCGTTCGAATCATAAATGACCATACACTGATTAAAATCAATTTCAATGCATTTAAATATAGAGAATATTAAAAAAAAAAGGGAAGTTAAATGGGTAACCATGATTGTGAAAGTACGTAGTCACCCGTCAAGAAGGGACTTTCATGATGCAGGTGAACATCAGGGCTCGACATTAAGACTTGTCCGAATGTCCGGGGCGAGTAAAAGCTTAGGTCGGGCAACTGAATCGTGGTTTGTTGGCGATATTTTGAAATTTTTTTCAGCAAACATCGCTTCACATCAGCAACGGATCACACCATTGCTGGGCGCCGCCATTTCTCGCCCCGATGACAGCGTGGGAAAACGCTCGATATAGGTATGTGAAGACCGTGGACGATCGCGGCCGCTATTTTCTTCCCGATCCGTGTTCCGCATTCTGGCCAGTGACGCTACACGTCTTACCCGGAAAATATGCATTTTGATTGGATAGCGTCACGCAATTCCTCGGGAGTCCCTCCAATTACGTCGTCGGGGGAAACTCCTCGTCGTTCCGCCATTTTGAATTTTTCACTTCCGTCAACATTCTGATCGTCCCCGGGACGAATTAAAAACTCGCTCGACTTCAACGCATGAAAACAAACTTCAGCGGATCGAGTGACGCTTTTGAAAGGTAAAACAACGTATTTTGGAGTATTTTGACTTTCCAATCCTGAAGTTTCATAACTTTTTGTGGTTCAGAAAAAAAGGTTGACTGAGCAGGAAGAGGAGGAGGAACAGGGACAGGATTAGATTTGTTATCAACCAATATAATATAGACACATGACACAAATTGACCATGTTTTAAAAAAAAAAAACATGTACATGGATAAAAAGTGACTAATACAATAAATATGGTGTGGTAGTAGGTAGTATGTAGTAGTATGGTTGTAAGGTGTGGCAGCACCAATCTTAATACTATCAAGTTTATTTCAGACCAAGAACATACTTAGAATACATATTACTATTACTTCAGATTGAAGAGTATAAAGAGGTACCCTTCCCTGAAAGTTTCCTGATTGTCAAAGAAACTACAAGTGTTTTTAAAGTAAAAAGTTATGTTGGTCAAAATTCATGCATTACCCAAGCTGATAAATTTCCTTTTGAGCACTTGGCCAAAGGGCAAGTGCTCAAAATCCTTCATGTCAAGCCCCGAACAAAAACCCCTTTCAAAGTGTAAGGAGCAGAAAAAAAAATGCCAAAAGTTAAAAGATCTCAGCAGCATTGACAAGGTCTCAACAGTGTGGTGATTAGTGTCCAATCACAAGGTCAGCAGTTCCAAACCCCGCAGTTCAAGCGGCTTTTGTCCGTATCTGAAGTCTTTCTGCTCAGAGTCAAGACTTCTGAATGGAGCCCCGACAATGGACGACAAGCAAGGCACTCGGCACCATTTCCTTGCGTGCGGCTGTGAAATTATGCCACAGAAGGGCTGAAAATGTACCATGGAAGGATTGGCAGGGACCGTACACTGATAACATCTTATTTTCTCTCCAAAGAGCTCGGGCTCATTCATCATCCACTCACCTATACAAGCATTCAGACGTTCAATCACGCTTCCAGTCGTTCATTTAAAGCTACTCAACCTTTCAAATATACTTCTGATAATCAGTCTCACTTCTGCACCGAATCGGTCACAAGAAAGTCAACATGTTTACAAACAAACCAGAAACTTGTAGCCGTCAATCTGCGTGTAGGTTTCGCTAACTCACGTCACCTGCCGCAAGGGTTTCTGGGACGTCAAAGATGCTGTCGACGATACCAACATTTGACCGAGTCAGCCCGGAAATAAGCCTGCCTTTCTCAAAGAGACAGTCTTCAACGCCACGAGAGCAGTCTGAAATGTTGTGAAACTGATCAGTCATCGTTTTTCCGGTGTGACTCCAGATCTCGCGAGATCGTCTACAAACCGGATCTTGCGCACACAATGCCTCGAGAAGCTTTGGGGGTTTCCGTGACACCATCATGTCAACAAACCCGTGGATGTTTTGCAAAATGTAAACGCTGGAAATATGCGTTGGTACGAGTGTAATGGCGAACGTAATAAAGATGTACATCCACAACTAAAACCAGGTCCTAAATATGTTCATTTTGCCCACGTGGATTCTGGAAGAGGAACTTTAACCCTTCATTGATCCATCCCTCCCTAAAGTTGTCCAAAATGCATCCATTCAGTCATCATCAACCCTAAATATATTCAAATGTTTAATTCATCTGTTTAATTCATCCATCCATCTCCAAACTGTTCAGACTAAATTCACCTTCCTCGGAATACTGCCGCTTCCTTCAAGCATTCTGCAGTGTGTTCTTGGTACACATGTGCATCCATCTATTATGAAAGGAGAGCCGGGGTACCAGCGGAGAACACCCACGCAGGCACACAGAGAACGTGATAATGTCACACAGAAAAGCCTAATGATGGCTTCAAACTCGCACGATCTCGCTGTGAGTCATGAGTGCTGACAAGGTCGCATAGGTGATCCAAGGAAAAGCTGCCAATTAGCAACATGGTCATCAGTATATATACAGTATGACTAAGTTGCTATCAGGTTACAGGAACTTGATATCCTCCACAGTCGTCAGCCGTTCTGGATGTGGACAGAATTCTGTACTTTTATAGGAGCCGACAGAATTCCGTCAGTACCACCGAGTACCGACTCGCGTAAAATCGAATGGTCCCATGTCGCGGTAGCGAAACACATCCGTGCAACTGTGAGTGGAAACGTAGGCGGTTTTCTCAGCCGGACATGAACGCAGCATTGACGACGCTCGAGGTCGACAACGCTCCGCTTTTCAAAACGCCATGCAAGTTACGCTCGCTTGCATTACGTGTGACGCAAAGTGTGAGGCCGGCGGCGGGAATACCTCTGATCGGAGGAAGCGCCGGGTTTAAGCTCGAGAGTTTTCTCAAGGCTGGAAAGTCAAATCTACCGTCACAGGTCTACAGATCTACCGTCACAGATCAACCACCGCTATGTTTCCAGATGATAAGGAAATAGGAGTACGTGAGGCTGGTTTTGACCATTATTAAGAACATTATTAATCTGCATAGCTCAGTTGGTAAAGCGGCCGTCTCCCAATCGGGGGGCTGCAGGTTTGATTCCCATCTCTGCCTGCCTACATGCTGAAGTGTCCTTGGGTCGTACATGATTGTAAAGTTTTGGATCATCACTGCCCGATGTAAAAAAAAAAAAAAACTAATCTGCCCTCTCAATATGTTGTTGATAATTTTTTCATGACAGAACTGAGACCCAAGCACTCAAGGATGAACTTCTCTTGAACCAGAACACTGAACATTAAGAATTTATTCAACTCAAATTCACCAAAGAGAGACATTTGCTTTTCATGAATTTCATAACCGCGTTTTGTTCTTCTATAACTTCTGCTAAGCTTTCATCAAAAGTGTCAGGCGACTGAAATGTATTTATTTAAAACTACTACGTATACACAGTGACACCGTGCGTGTGCCTGGCGTGCGTGCCAGCACGCTGTTGAGCATCCAGAAGATCGTGGTAATTGGGGCGATTGGCGTCGTTGCGTGCTTCCTGCATTTTTATCAATTTGGGCCGCCGGCATCACAAAGGAGATCTTGAAGCATTTCCTCAGTTTCACTATCTGCCTGTGAACATTTTTCTCTGGGCGCCTGACACTATTTCTTTTCCTCACAAGTGAGAGAAATATTACAGCTGGAGGGCTGCATTTTGTTTTTATAACGGGACTTTGTGCATAAAAGTCCTCGACATTAAAAAAAAAAAAATCAGATTTGCACCATGAAGGCATGAAAATTCATAAATGACTGGTCTCTTTGCCTGAACAGATAAAAACTGAGGAGTGGGCATTGTGTATAAAAGGCCAGAAACAGGACTTAGTCAAAGGTGGGCTTTGTATTACTGCCTCTTTATATTCCATGTCTCACATCAAGGTGACAACCCTATAGTATTTGCTCAGTAATACAAAACTTGAATTTGAGGTTTTCCTAGGTCTTTGTAAATACATAAGTAAATCTATCGAATACATTCTTTAGGAGTTACTGTGAAGCACTGCAGGCGACTCATTGCTTAGATTGCCCCGATGCAGATTATTAGCAGACAGTTAAAAATGTCCTCCAAATCCGTACTTCTCCAGATTAAAGGTGTCCCAAGATTTTCTTTGTGTTTTCCTTCCATGTTCCCGTTAGTTACTCCGACGGCAGATCATCCCCTTACGAAATGCTCCGTCTCCGATACGCTCTTTCCTCACACCAGTGACCTTCCTCCAGGAACCTCCTCACCTCACTCTCATGTCCACGCACCTCGTTCGTGACGTGAAGAAAATTCCTCCTGGAAACTGCCTGAGTTGCATTGCGAGTGTAAATAACAAGAATGGCTGAGAGTCTTAACATGCCTCCAAAACAAAGCCATGAGTCGGCGCAATTGGAAACATTCTGCATAAAGAGTGTGCTACAGCCGAGCCTCAGCATTCATCTACATAAGGGACATTTTAGAAAAGCACCAAGGCCAGTGTGCACTGATCCTCGTTGTTTGAATGCAAGAAAACAGAATCTGTCTAAAATACACATTGGGGTTGTGGCTCAGGTTGCCAACAGGTGAAGTCAAAGAAAGCAAATATTCCAAACAACTACACTGGTAAAGGGGGAGTTTTGGCCTTGCAATTAAACTAGATAATTAATATTTTTGGTATTTAGCACTTTTTGTGGTAACAATATGTCACATAACAAATATGTCCACAAACGCGACCTGAATGATTTGTCACGTCAAATATCCAGATGTCATAAGCAACTTGGATGCAGGACATTACCTGGAAACACAAACTGCAAATACCAACCAAGCATTTTTATAGGTGGATCGTTGTTGAAAGCTATAATTTACAGATGTCTCTAGAAACATGTATAAATCGCACGTGAAAACTAATCATTTGCATCTTATTTGCAGACAAAAAAAACAAACGTACTTTGTACTGACGTCTACACGAGCAGCCTACATTCATGCGGCACAATTTACTACATTTGTATATATGTTTCCTCGCTCTCCACAAATCATACATGTGGCCCAAACGCGTCGCTTACAGATTACCGCTATGCGATAGGCCTTACAGATCATCAATCATCTAAATAGCTGTCATGCAGCCCGTATGTTGATCTTACCCATCAAGCTGAAATAAACGAATAGATGCAGGTATCCAGATACTGTGTGGTCGCACATTAGTCGCCTTGACAAGACATAAATAAGGCATCCTAATGTAAGATTTACTTAAGTTGAATGTGACTGATGGGCTCTGCCTGGGCACGCCGCCAAAATACAGTCTACGTCTGGGATCGGCCGAGTGAACCGCCAAACTGCGGGGACACGTTGCTTTTTAAAGGAGTCTTTGAAAACTATCCACAGCATCTCAACCCCCCCCCCCCCCCCCCCCCCGGGGAGCTTTTGACCCGATAAAGAAGACGCCACAATGCTCTGTAAAATCCTTCAAGCCAATCCTGTTTGGGAGATTTTGGATTTTGTCCCGGGCAAATGAAAGAAACGGAGATAAGATACAGTGAGAAGAAGGGAGAGCAAGTGAGGGCAAAGAAGAAGTAATCTGGTCCCTCCCTTAGATATGGTAATTCATGGTAATCTCCATTCACACACTTAATCTCGTAATTGCTATAATTGATATGAAAGAAGGTTGGCGCTTGCCTGATATGGCAAATGTCAAGAGCTTGCCTTCCATCCTGCTCCAAGCTCACATTATTAAATATATATGCCCTGTGTAGTCACATACACAATACAACCGAAAGGGAATAAAGTTCAATAAAACCAAGGAAATGCATGAACAGTGCAACAGCGGATGTACGAGTGGAGCTTTGCTGCTGCCACGCCGGGATCAGGAATACAGCATGAATACTATATTCTCCACGTTTTGCCAGAAAATACAATGACGCACAAAAACAAGCAAATACATTGAGCCCCTGGGCAAGTAAATCCCTTTTATTGTGCCGTGATCTTTAAATAGAAGAAGAAAGAAGAAAGCGATCGCAAAGCACAGCCAAACATAAACAAAACGTCAACAAAAACTTCTTTCCTTCTTCACCTCCTTGCCGCCGCTAACTTTTGATCCTTTTCGGGTCAGGTTGTTTTCACCTGTGCGGCGGAAAAGAGCGACACGGAGAAATGCGGTAAACAAATCCAGATGGAGGGTTTTTCCCATATAATTTGGTGAGACAAAGACTGTTATTGTTCTCCGCTATCATTTTGACTTAAGGCCGAGATCTTATAGTTGATGCGCTGTACACACACACACGAACACACACAGACACACACACACAGGGACAGAGACACACACACACACACACACACACACACACACACACACACACACACACACACACACACACACACACACACACACACACACACACACACACACACACACACACACACACACACACACACACACACACACACACAGGGAAACACACACACACACACACACACAGTAACACATACACACACAGACACACACAGTAGCACACACACAGGGACAGAGACACACACACACACAGTACCACACACAGGGACAGAGACACATACACACACACACACACACACACACACACACAGGGACACACACGCACGATAGCAGACAATAAAAGCCAGAAATACATTTCTCAAGGTTTCAGTCTTGGAAAAAACCAGGATTGGATGCACGCAGATAAAAACATTAGCATAAACTTAAAACAAAACACACACACAGCCTACAAGAGGATACGGTGCCTGAGCGCCGGCGCTACCCGAGAGCAACGTCAGTAGTAGGAGAATACACAAACGTAGCAAAACACACACGTGGCGACCGGCCGCTCGCACAAGAAAGAACGACAAACGAGACTCCCCGTGACCCCGCCACCGCCTTTGTTTGTCTGCGAAGCTCCGTAGTTTCACTATCGCCTCCCGCTCCCCGGAGGGAGGGGGGAGTCCTCCCGCGTCGAGGAACGCGGACAGATCGAAAAGAAGCCGCGGCTTTGAACGGCGGCGCGGCGAGGAACCGGCGGAGGTGTGAGGTGACATGGATTTGTTGTCCGGGCCGGACTGACGGAGGGAGACGGAGGAGGTGGGAGGTGCTGAGCCTCCGCGCTGACCTCCAGGTCAACGCCACAGCTCTGCCATTTGACCGGCCGTTTAACGTCATATAAATTACCCGCCGTTTGTGCGTGCGTGCGTGTGACAGTGATCTATCTGTGCTGTGATGAATCCATCCAGTGCGTGTGACCTCCAGATTAAATCGCCTCTACAGGGGAAACTGATTACCCTTTTTTTCTGCGGCGAGGGCTGCACATACACACTCCGGAAGAACACAGAACAGTGCAGAGAACGCATGTACACACACACACACACACACACACAGGCGTGCACATATCATCGGTGGCATCAAGAAAGGCCATTGACCTCTGAACCCAACCATCAGTTACACAGACAAGGTGATGATTTACGCCGTGTGTGCGTTTTTGTACGTGTTTGTGTGTCTGCTGACGCCAGGTCTGTGTCAGAGTGGACGCCACCCCCCCACTCCAGCCCTCCCAGCCCCAGCCCCACCCCCGTCCCCTCCCTTCTCGCTCATAAATTACCTGTCACCCGCGGAACAGATCGAACCGGGGAGAAGGAAGGTGGCAGGAGCTGAAAGGAGAGCTTTTTATGCCTCTTTCTAAGCCGTCAGAACAGGCTGCCGGATGACAACGGCCACCGTGTGTGGGCTTTATTGAAAAACACGCGGAGCATTATGAACCATTAATTAGTACACTACAGGTAAGCATCAAACAGGGTGGCTGTCAGACAGACACACCCACAGTGCAACAATCGGCGCGGCCAGAATAATTAATGTGCGAGCAAACGACCGAACAGACAGTTTCTCTCGGAGGCGGGAAAGAGAAACGAGCACAAGCGACAGAGGAGGGGAAAAAAAAAGAACCTGGAGATTTTACAGAACAGTTAAAAAGCGACGAGACAACAGAGTCGAAGAGACAATGGTCATGCGTCACTCAAGTCTGGATGTTCTGCGGAAAAAAGCAGCGGAGAGAAAAAAAGAGAAGGAGGGAAAGACCCGGGAAAAGGAAAAGAGGATTAATGCGTCTGACAGTCAAACAAGGAGAGAAACAACGCGAGTCCCGGCATAACACCCTCAATAATGCCACAGATTATTACCGGCGCAGTTCAGCGCTGCAGCGAACAAACAACGGGCAGACTCGCATGCCCGGAAACGCTGAACAGAGTCACACGGAAGGTCAACGTCTGTTCTCTTTAAAGAAACGGGGAGGAGAGAATTTGCACCGCCGCTGTTTATTATCGGCGGTTTTCAACCTGGCATTGAAGGGTTGAGCCGGAGACGAGGCTCTGTGGGTGATTGTGAGTCACATTCAGAGGCCGCGGACGCCATAAAACTGCCTGCGGCGTCACAAAGCAGAGGTAGTAAACATCAAGAAACAAATCTATCACGGATAATGACGCAATCACCCGTCTGTTGTTAACAGCGCTGGACTGACCGGTAAAACTGACCCACGGTACTACCTGTGGAAAATAAATTACATCGCTCCATAATACTACTAAGACCTATGTGCTGGGGCGGGGTGATTTATGGAGCTGTTATTACTGCCCAGTTGAGCTGCTAATGTTTCCTAATGAGCCGTGGCCTCCAACTCAGCACAACGGGCTAAGTAACACAGAAGATTGGAGACGGCAAATGTTGCGTCGCCGCCGAGAAACGGGAACGAATGATTGAGCCGAGAGCCATCCGCATCCAGCTGCTGATGGAGCGGCGGCAGCAGGCCTGTTTGTAAACAGAATAAATGCCAGCTAAAATGCCAGCCTCATTAAAATATACAGTTCCCATGTATACAAATTGCCGTCGCCAGAAAAGTTGAGAGATTTTTTTTTTGGGGGGGGGGGGGGTTTCAACATGACCAGACAAATTTGGAGACTATTTCAAGGTGTGTGACAATCAGTAAAAAGCAGATGATTTGGTAACAGGAGAGACCGAGGAATGGTGACGTGGTTGGTCTAGGGCAGGGGTCGGCAACCCGTGGCTCTTTGGTCCCTCCACTGCGGCTCCTGGAGCCTCGGCCCCACTGCAGTTCATCCCGGAGGGACGTGAGGAGGCAAAGCCACCCGGAGCGCAGTCCCGCTACAAAGAGTGGTGTAAAATGTAGGGCCGTGAACGACGCAGCGACGTGACGTCATTACGCAACAATAATGGCATGAAGAACGTAGAATTGCGGCTGCAGGTCATGACAGCGGCTCAACTGGTGTCTGAAGCTGGGAGCTTCCTGTACCTCAGCCTGGCAAAATGACCCAAGGAGCTCATTTTTACCAGATCGGTCATCTGGAAGCACTGGACATACTTTACACACTTTACACACCGGTGCTTGTTCACCTAAACCCACCAAGAGGCAGAGATGGGGATTGAACCGTCAAGCCAACCCTACAATCAGAGTCACGGCGACGCAGGGCCACAGGGGTGGCAATGGTGGTAACAGAGCTTGGCTTGGACTTTCTATTTCTCTGGCCTCATTTCGAGAAGACATAGCTTAAGGTAGACGACGACACTGACCCCCTCTCCGTCATATGAGAAAGCGAGAGAATGGCAGGTCCTCTCTTTAAAGACATGGTTCTGTCGGTTGCTTGAGGGCGACTATACGGCGGCAGTGTATCATCTTGATAATAGTGCAATAAATACTAACACATGAAATTGTGACTCTTGTATTACGATGTTTACCATCGTTCTAAATTCTTTACAATACAAGGCTCTTCACAATACAGTGACAAGTACGTCTTCGGGGGTTCGACAGTACTTTGGCTGTGGCTCACTTGGTAAATCGTATCATCTTTCAACACCATTACCAATGGTTTAATTCTCATCTCTCCCTGTTCCGAGACTGCTCACGTGTTACCAATGTGATATGTGTGAAGTCCAATTACTTTGCTGCATCCCCCACTTTCTTATACAATGAGAAAACCATACAGCAGTTCTGGGCAAAGGTTTCCGACGTCGATCTCGGATGATGTGAATGAAAGAGGAAACTGCGGTCAGACGAGTTCAGGTTTTCGGCGTGTTGGCGGGAAAAAGTCATGCCCGTGGCGCCGAAGGCAAAAGGGACATTCCAGACTGCTATTAGCATCACGTGCTGAAGCCAACATCTTCTGTGGGAGGACTGAGTAGCATTGATTACCCGCGGCCTGAGTGAGGCGCGAGGCTGGAAGTTTATTTTGGCGCTTGAGAGGCACAACTGCAATCCAGCGTTGTCTGCTTTTGAACCTGTGTCTTCAAGACCAGAATTAGACAATGGTGTCCACACATTGCTTGAGTCTTATATGAAGCAAGAGCAGGCGAACATCCCACTGAACAAACCACAATTACTGTCCTGAGATTGCCAGATAATAAAAACGGTCTAATTAAAGCGAAAGGTGATGCAACACAGAAGTAATTGTAGCTCTGTCAAAAGTTGTCCGAGCATGTTGCAGACATCAATTAAAAAAAAAAAAGTCTCATATTTACAAAAGGAAATTCGATTTTCTTCTTACTTTGTCAGTAAAGGTTTGAGAGAATCTAAAGTCACAAGAAAGTGTTTAATTAGATTTTCACAGTATGCTCCAACTTTTCCGGGAATATAGTTTTGCACACACAAAACAGCCTCCGTCAACGACGAGCCGCTGTTGCACTTTTGTCCTCCTCTTTCAAAAGCGGAATTCTCCATCATGTGAATTAATCGAGAGACGCTTCCTCGGCGAAGCGTGACTGTGATGGCGCGGTGTGAAAACGAATACGGGAAACAGTCGCACAACGTGGAGGTTTGTGAGTCAGACGTCAGCTGAAAAGCGGCCGGCGACTTACAAACGACTCTGGTACAACACCTCAAGAGCCGTTTGTGAAAAGTAACTCATCAATCGATGATGATGATGCAACGGGATAACATGGCTGATGGGCGGACAGATTGGGTGGGTGGTGGTGGTGGGGGGGTTACTGACATGTGGAGAGGTGGAAGGAGAAAGAGGAGGATCAGAGAGACTGAAGCATTAGTAGGAGAAACAGGGAGACCACAATCACTCAGGCATCAAATGGTCTGTCTGAATTAATCCAGACCATCACGCTTTCCTTGTCACACACACACGCTCACAAACACACACACACACAGCTCCCCATATATGCCCTGCAGCAACAGATGCTCTCAGACACACAGAGGCTTCCTCCACCTCTCCGTCTTTGAATCGCTTTCTTTTATTTTTTCTGTCTCTCCTATCTTTGTTGTAACTCTCGTCTGCGAGATAAAATGCCAGTCATCCTTCCCTCAACTTGTAAACAACAAATGAGGGCGCAATGGTGTAAGAGGAGACCAATGGGCAATGGGGTTTGGGCGAGAGAGAGAGAGAGAGAGTGAGAGAGAGAGGGAGAGAGAGAGGGGGAGAGAGAGAGAGAGAGAGAGAGAGAGGCAGCAGCTATTTGATAGTGTCAGCTGTATAGAGGAGATACAGACAGGCCATTCATCTCAATGGATCAGATAGCAGTCCCCCTGGAGTGTGTGCACACACACACACACACACACACACACAACCAGAAACACGGAAAGGCAAAGTGCACGCACACACACACCCATACACACACACCAATCCAGGATTAAAACTATGAAAAGCACCCCAGGGCCGCAAGCCCTGGACCTCGTCTACTCTACTTGCAGGAGACAGAAAAATGGCAAAAGTTCACAGCTTTTCATGCGAGTATGTAAGTGTGCGAGTGTGTGTGGGTATATTCGTTTCCATCTTCTCAGCGTGCAGTGTGCCGGGGCGAGTCGGAGACGGGGGGGGGAGAGGAAGTCTGAAAGCCTCTGCATGAATCACAGGCTTCAATTTCACATCACAGGGGAGCAGGGGTGTGCGGCGCGAGTGCGGCCCGCCGCTTTTTTCAAACTCTCTCACATTCCGGCGCCGTCTGAACCCCGACGCACGCCGAGCAAGACCCATTGTGGAAGTGTCAGCCATAACGGCCGGTCTCCTGCGGTGAGTTTATAATGACTGTGAAGGCTGTCGAGGAAGAGTCCAAAAAAGAAAAAAAAAAAAAGAAACGGAGCTGTCTGGGCTGCACGTTAGACCAACATCTGATTAGGCTGGCTTCTGTGACCCCGGCCAGACGGCTTCCAATCCACACTTGCTGGATGAAACCGTTCAGACTGAGATTTTAATGATCATTACAGCCATCTTTGATTACGACTGCTTTGCAGACTCACAGTGAAAAGGAGCCTCTGGGTGCCGGACGCTGCACGACTGCGTCACGAGTCTCTGGAAACATTCCCTCCATGTGGACTGTTATTTATTGTCCTGATTACCAGAGTGGAGGTGGTGGAGGGGGGGGGACTTCCTGGTTTCCTGACTCGTATTTAGAGCACAAGATTACTGTGGCTGTGATGTTCTTATTGTTGCCCGTGCCTTTGATTATCTTTAATTGCTGTGAAAAGACAGTTGCAACTTGTTCTCCGAGCTGCTGCTCCCCTGGCGAGGAAGCACTTCTACATTCTAATCACAATGTGGTTTTTTAATGACGCACAAGAAAATGAATAAGTGAATAATTTAACCGACATGTCAGATACTGCTGTTTGGACCATCCTTTGCTAACCACATACACTGAGCGTTTAGAAGAGTAGTATACGACAGTAGAGTCTAGCGTAGAGTACAGTCAAACATAGTATATGATAGTATACCATATTATAATAATCGAGCAATGTGTTTCTTTTTCAATATTTATACTTATCCTTGTTTTTTTTTTAATTCAGAGATTCTGGTCATTACAATCAGATTGGTCCACATGTGTCTTGTGGCCGTTTCCATCCGGTTATATAACAATCTAGAATCTAGAACCGTCCGTCTCACACTCCCACACAAACACCAGAAAAACAAAATGCTACTGATTAGATATTCTGTCATGGATTTCAGATGAACGATGACGTTTGAAGTGCGTGAAGGTGCTCCTCCGATATCAGCCGACGGCTTGATAACAGATGAACGGACGGCAGGAGGAAACAGACCCAAACAGATAAATTAATGCAATTTAGGGCAAAAAAAAATTCGTCTTCACTCAACTCGTTCATATAATTGTTCGATGTCGAAAAGGCCCATCATCATTGTCCACTGCATGAGATGGCCTTTAAATCTTGTTTTGGGTCATTAGCAATCGAAGACCATCGTCCGCCGGGTCAATTCATCTAATTCAGTCAATTAAGCACTTAGCTCCCTGATAGCCCTCTATTATTAGCATGATGTTACTGTTCCTCTTTACCTAATGGAGTCTGACCCTGGAGGTGAACTCGGCTATAACAATGTTATCGTGACCAAGGAAACCTTTATGTTCAACTGAATTTCTATTTCTAAACTGTATCTTACGTGAAAGAGTGAGCCATAACTGAAAAAGGCAGGAAAATATAAATATATATATAAATACATAAAATAATTGGACTGAATACTCGGGCAAAGCAAAGACACAAAACAAAAACAAACCAAAAGATAACAGGGATGTGTTTTATTTGCCTAAACCGCTGCGCTGCCTCACATGGAGACAATTCTGCTCCAATAAATTACCAACGTTGGCTTTCCGGGCCAAATTTCCATTTGGAGAAGCTTTAAGATCTCCTCTAAGTGCGTGCTCTTTTTGGAAAAACACTGGCAGTGTGCTGCCGTGGCCCCGGCTGAAGGGAAGGGAAAAGGAAAGAAGTACCTCGACTTCCAAAAGCCGAGCGACGCTTTAAAAGGCTTCAGTTTTTTTCAGAGACAGAATTACTGCGAATACAAACCTGCTAAAGTTGCACAAATCCGACCGCCGCATGCACTCAGCCCCAGAGCCAGCAGAGCGATGCGTACTTTGCACGATACCTCCACTGCAGCGACCACAAGCACGTAACTGCGATTAGCATGTAGTTAGCAGAGCGGACTGTGCCGGCTAATTGGGGTGGGGGGGTCACACAGTGAGACGCTACGGAGGGCTGTGTGCAAGAAAACGCTGTATAAATACTAAATATTAATGTACACCAGTGACACAGCGTTTGGCAGGTCTGCCCTGGGGGCACGAGGGAACTTCAGGGGGTAGAAGGAACAGAATATACCTGATGGGGGAGAGGGGATGGGGGGGGGGGGGGGGGGGGGGGGGGGTGCATGGAAATGGCCACAGATTTGTTTTATTTTTTTCCCGGTAAAATGTTTACTGATTTTTTTGGGCAAATGTAATACAGTATAATTGTGATAAACGGTAAGTGTAAAAATTGTTGCAGATTACTGTAATTTCCGGACTAGAAGCAGCTACTTTTTTCAACACGCTCTGAACCCCGCCTCTTACAAAAAAAAATGACGCGGCCAATTTATGGATTTCTACGGGTTAACGGGCCAGATTCTACTTCCTGAGTTACATTACTCTGTAAACTAAGTAAATAATGGCACTGTATTTGTAAAGGTTCTTAAAAGCATTACTGATGTTATTTGCTACTTTGATTTTAGATTTTTTTTGTTTATAAAAACCTCCTACCTGACTACCTGAAATAACTTCCAAGTTAGTCAGCGATTCATTTGCATCAATTAATCACCATTCCAGCAATACGGCATTTGGTATTAAAGGGGAAAATTAAAGCATTATACTCTCTATTGATGCCTCGGTTGCAATAATTGGTGTATACCAACTGTCACTATTGTTACAGTAGCTGCTACAGAGGAGATTAGCGGCGGGGACTCGCCACCTGTTCATATGTGGCGAGATGCATGAAACAATTAAAAGCCGTCTTTATTGGATACAGCTGTCAGAGCAGAAATGAAACGTTGATATTTTCCTTTTCCGCAGTCAAATATTAGTTTGCACTAATTGCTTTTGGCTCGTGGGCCAATCATGAACTCCGGCGGGCGCGCAGAGATCGTCAAGGCCAGAGGAGTTGGAAGGCAGGAGACGGCGTTACGGGCTGCTCATATTAAGCGAGTGCAAATCTCCTGCCTGCACAAAAAAAACCCCGCTGCAAAACAGAAAGCGACTCGCGAGGCGCGGTGAGATAAAGCCGGGGACGACGGCAGACGCTTAACAGCCGGCGCTACGTGGCGGAGGGCTTTTAAAGGGGAGGCGGCGCAGGCGGGGAGCAGGTGTCCACATACAGTCTGGCGAGACGGAGGGCTTCACCAGAGGCGCCGCTGGTGCTCGCAACTCCTCCTCCAGACACACTCGGGGCCCACTTCAGCCCCTCCCTTTTCTGTGATGAGGAGATATTGACGGGTCTCTCGCGGGAATGCTCACCGTCTGATCTGGGGCCGAATGGATCTATCTGATGTCAGTGTCATGCGGCGTCGAGGCGCCACGCCGCGACCTGGCGACGCAGCTCCTCTGAGCAAGAAGGAAGAAATGCCTCCAAAGAGCAGAAGTGCCATTTTCGGGGTTTTTTTTGTCCCAACATGTGATGTGATAATCCCAATGGTAACGGACCAATGGGCACAGGAAGATTATTCGGAGGTATTTTAAGAAGTGATGAACTCGGTGCATGCTGTGTTTAGGGCTAGCGAGATGAGCAGCCAGCCTGAGCTGCTCTTACTCCTTCATCCGTCCAAATCTCCTCCCCCTCGCATCGCAACCCATCTTTTTAGTCACATCTTCCATCCTGACTTATTCATCCCAAATCCTGCATTAGCCTCGTGTGGAAAGGCCTTGGCTCTGCGCCCAATTACTGCTGCTCTCTTCTGGATGTAGATGGGGTTTTTTTCCCCGTTTTCTTTGTTCTTTTGCACTCACCTTCCTCTGCCTGTCCGCCGTACCTTTCTGAGCCACGAGCAATAAAAGGAAGAAGAGAGGACTGTACACAGCCGTTCCTGTCACATTAGCAGATCTATTAGGGTGATGGCAGTTCCTACAATAACGTGAAATAAAAAATAATCGTGCTTGTGTTGTTGAGTGTTTGTGGCCTGCAGTTTTCACGTAAAGGAAAAACTTCTTCCACTAAAGGAAGAAGAGAGAAAGCAGATGGAAAAAGAAATCCAGTCGGACCAACCAGCACTGCCATCGCTTTTCTAATTTTATCCAAGCGTGGTATTTTGGGTTTGGGTTGCTCGTGTGTGTGTGTGTGTGTGTGTGTGTGTGTGTGTGTGTGTGTGTGTGTGTGTGTGTGTGTGTGTGTGTGTGTGTGTGTGTGTGTGTGTGTGTGTGTGTGTGTGTGTGTGTGTGTGTGTGTGTGTGTGTGTGTGTGTGTACAGCCTCAGCGATCAGGTCTAAAGCTGTGTGTAGGAGATAAAGGAAGTCATTAGTGAATTCTGCCTCTTAAGACCCCCTAATACCTTGGATGGGACCCTGGCCAGAGGTTAAAGTGTGTGTGTGTGTGTGTGTGTGTGTGTGTGTGTGTGTGTGTGTGTGTGTGTGTGTGTGTGTGTGTGTGTGTGTGTGTGTGTGTGTGTGTGTGTGTGTGTGTGTGTGTGTGTGTGTGTGTGTGTGTGTGTGCGTGTGCGTGTGCGTGTGTGTCTCCTGCAGCGTTGTAATTCCAATCTTTCCAGGAAAAACACCAAAAACTGTAACCACCGGTCGCTGGTTGATGTGACTCAAACTATCTTCAGTGACTTTTGAGTCGCCGCAGCGACGAACTTTGTCTGAAATGAATCGGAGCGAATTCCCACCAATCGCCGGATCACTGGAAAACCTATTGTACTGATACAGTACTTCGGCTGCCTGCAGTGAGATTATACAAGCTGTGTTAGAAGGTTTAAGATTCACAGTTCCACACAGTTCAGGACAATCGTGAGAAGAGTGATGGAGACAGTAAAAAAGGGGGTGATGGGGGGGGGGGGGGGGGGACACGGTGGGTTATGGGCTTGTAATGTATCAGAGGAGTTTTTGATCAGCGTTTAGTGGGATTAACAAAACTCTGGATCAATATGACTGCTAATAGACGCATTGATCTGCATCTGCTGCTGCCTGCCCCATGTTCGGGAATGCGGTGATCACACTCACAGCGGGACACGCATCCACACGCGCGTGGCGACGCACCCTCAGGACGACATAAAGACGCTCTAACAAAAGCCGTAAAAGCTGTAATAGTCGCTGACAACAATGGTTATGGGCATGTCAGCGCCAGTCGGCTCCACGCGGCGATCCGCCGGAATCCCACGACTTTCGGAGACACACACGCACACATGCTGCTATCTATACTGCCAATTAGTCCGCTAATAAAACCGTCCACAGCTGGAGAGCGAACCATAAAGTACAGTGTTATAGCTAATGAACTCTACAACTCAGATATGCAGATAAACACACACACACACACACACACACACACACGAGGAATATGCCGAGCATTTGCAGCTGGAGATGTAAACAAAGATATCCACTAAGCACACGTGCTTTTGGTGCAGGACTACCCGAGCAAAAGGAAAAAGCAAACGCAGCCCGGTTTGAATAAACAAATTAAAATGATTGCAGGTTGGACTGGAAGTAAATACAACACTTAGCTAATTACTCTGCGTCGGCTTCGAGCTCGACCCTCGCTTGAAAAGAACGCGCGCGTGTAAACAGACGCGCGGCCGCTCACCGGAGCGAGCAGTCGGCACAAAAAGTGGCAAAAGGAACCAAAACAATGGCAAAGGGTGCGCGACGCATAAAGGCTCAAAGAAGAGAGACGAGCTCCCACGTTGGCACCCGCCATTTACAGAAAAGCTTTTTATTTATACACCTGGCTTCCATCTCGAGGTGGTGTTGTTTTGTTGCTTTTTTTTCCCCCCCCCTCCCTCTTCCAGTCCAAGGGAATAAAAAAAAAAGGAAAAAGAAAAAAGGCAGAAAACAATTCAATCCAACACCTGACAAAAACAACACACACAGAGACACAAACACATGCACACCTCGCAACCATCCGTCTCGCACAGTCGAGAAATCGCTCCCAATCACATACCTCTCCACTGATTTGATGCAGAGAAAAAGCAATTTATTAAGCCGCCTCTTAGGAGCCTGACTCAAACTAAACTGCTACACTGGCCTACTTACACACACACACACACACACACACGCGCGCAGAAGACAAAACGACCCTTCCCTTCTCGCCAATGCACTAATTTACACTTCCATACGAATACAGAGTCCAGTTCGGCCTAAAAAGCTCCCAAAAGAGCGTCGTCAAGTGAGCACAAGGTCCAGTGAAACTCGGGGCCCGTTATTTGACGTGACTTAAACTGACACTAACAACCAATCGCCGTCCCTTCGCACGCGTGCCAGCAGGGCCAAGGGTGGCTCTGTTGCTATAGCGACCAGGAGAGGCAGCCAACTCCTCGTGACAGGCCCTAAACTTTTCCTCTGACCTCTTCCCTCGTTTTTCCATCCGTTCTGAGCAATCCCAAAAGTCCCTCCCGTGAGCTGGAGGGGAGGACTCGGAAATGAGTCCGCTGCTAATGAAGGCGAGGTCTGCCTCTCTCTGTTACGCTTTCGTTTACCATATTGGGAGATCATTTCAGTTTCACTTTAAATAGAAGGCTGGCGGAATAAGATGTGTGCGCGCGCGGGCGTGTGTGTGTGTGTGTGTGTGTGTGTGTGTGTGTGTGTGTGTGTGTGTGTGTGTGTGTGTGTGTGTGTGTGTGTGTGTGTGTGTGTGTGTGTGTGTGTGTGTGTGTGTGTGTGTGTGTGTGTGTGTGTGTGTGTGTGTGTGTGTGACGGTGTGGGAACGGCAGCCAGATTGTGACAGAAGTGGTGAAGCAGAGAGGCAAAACCCCAAATCTGCTCTGATCCTCCAATATTAGCTGGAAACACTGCGCGGCGGCTTATTAACACGCGTGCGCGTGGATGAACGCGGAAACAACACTTTTCTTAAAAACTCCTCAGAAGCGACGTCGTGCAGAATTCATTAGCCAAGTCATGCAACCGGCACAAAACCCTGTGAGAATTAACAAGTGACGACGCTCACACACGTGTGCAGCGCGGCAGACTATACATACATGCGTGTTTGCATGTTTATGTGCGCCGGCCTTTTTATTTAGCACCACTACACACACACACACACACACACACACACACACACACACACACACACACACACACACACACACACACACACACACACACACACACACACACACACACACACACACACACACACACACACACACACACACACACACACACACACACACACACACACACTTGGGCAGAGCAACTTCAAATTTCATTCCACTAATACAGTCTCAGTATTTACAACCTACTTGAAAAAACATGGTCCTGCTTAATTAGATTAAACAAGAGTGTGTGTGTGTGTGTGTGTGTGTGTGTGTGTGTGTGTGTGTGTGTGTGTGTGTGTGTGTGTTGTGTGTGTGTGTGTGTGTGTGTGTGTGTGTGTGTGTGTGTGTGTGTGTGCCCTTGCTCACATGTGTGGAACAACAGGTGAGGCAGCAACCTGACAGCATAAAAAGAGAGGGGGACAGACGGAGAGAGGGAGAGGAGGAGGAGGAGTGGGGAGGGGAGAGGGAGAGACGGGGCCTTCATTCTGTATTCAGGGAGGTGGTGGAGATCGTTAGCTAAATAAATTAGAGCCTTGCGGCTGTGGATATCACACTGCCATATGTCGAGAGAGAGAGAGAGAGAGAGAGAAGAGAGAGAGAGAGAGAGAGAGAGAGAGAGAGAGAGAGAGAGAGAGAGAGAGAGAGAGAGAGAGAGAGAGAGAGAGAAGGAGAAGAAGAAAGACAGGAAACGACTAGTCGAGAGGAAGGGAGAAATATGTGTTTGCAGCAGCAAGTGAATAAATGCATACGAATAGCAAGGAAGGAAGGAAGGAGAGACAAAAGTTTGACATGGGGGCAGACAGGAGCTAATCCAGTAGAGTTAGTAGACCAAAGTTAAACACAAATGAGCTTGTACACACACACACACACACACACACACACACACACACACACACACACACACACACACACACACACACACACACACACACACACACACACACACACACACACACACACACACACACACACACACACACACACACACACACACACACACACGACGTCAACTCATCACTGAAACTCCAAAACTGGCCACAAACAGTCGTGACGTCACGACACTGGATTTTCCCCCGTTATGCCATGGTTGGGTTTCGCCGTCAATTGTGACATCATAAATAAATAGTGTGATTAAAAAAAATAAAGTGATAGAAGCAAAAACATGATTACTACTTCTTAGCAGATATGCTCAAGGTTTTAGTTTAGTTCCGTTCATGTCCCTTCCTCTACCGTGAGATTACCAACTGCACCATGATAACGACGTAATGATTGCAGGAAAGGATGTTTATGATGACGAATCTCTCTGTCGACGAAACAGGAATTTTTAATTAGGATTAGTCCAATTCGGAAACAGCTGTAATCTGAGTATTCAGACAAAATATTCCTCTAACTTCTTCAAGAATTTCCTCCGAAGTAAATGCAGCTCTTGAAAAAGCCACTGTCATCTTCTCAAAGTGAGCCAGATTACAGCGTCTCAGGATAAACGATATCAAATCGGCCTGATGCTGATGATTATTCAACGCAAGGTTGCGTGCTTCGCTGGAATCTTTCACAATATTGACGTTTTGAGGCGGGAAACTGGAACAGTCACAGAAAATGCTTAGAAAGTTAGACCAGATTAAAAACCACTCCTATAAAATATGCTTTAGTTCCAACAGCGTTGACCATCTCAGGCTTTATACAAATCTTACGAAATATTTTAAAGTTATGCTTGTACTGCCCATCCACATTAACCCCCCCCCCCTTTATCGACAGAATAGACAGACTTGTGTTATCTCGGGAAATTAATCGTAGTGCATGCAAATGTATTCACGATGGTTGCGGTTACGGCAGCGCTACCCTCGGCCTCTTCTTACCTTGACTCGCCTGATTTTCATTCTGTGTCTGTATTAAACACAAGGACATCAGAATCGGGCGCAGACACGGACGCTTGCAGACAAGCACTAGCGGCGGCGCGGCATCTACAGGGGATTAAACAGCTTTAGACATTGATTAGACACACCTGGACCCGGGAGGGAAGGAGGGATCGACAGCAGAGGGGGCACAAGTTGTCGGGGGGGGGGGCTGTGTTGTGGAGCATTTCAAAGACTGTTGGGGGGGAAGACAGGGCAAAGTGTGGAGAAAAGGAGCGTTTGGAAGAGAGGGGTTGGCAGGGTGTAAATGTCTCGCAACATGCCCTTTAGGGTGGAGAGAGTGGTGGTGGTGGTGGTGGTGGAGGAGGGGGGGGTGTAGATGGAGAGGAGTGAAGACGCCGCCTGCCAGAGAGGTTTTAACACTCCTGTCTGTGGCCGAGGTGTGAAAACAGGCACTCTCATATAGCGAATCGCCACTCCACGTACACACACACACCCACACACACACACACACATATATATACACATACATGTTCATATACAAGCACAAACCTGTGCACTGGATATACATGATGGGCAAGAACCCCAAAATAGGCGCTCTCTCTCTCTCTCTCTCTCTCCAGAACAACAAGATTCTATCCCACAATGATACATACATGAAAAGACCAGAATAGAGCCTGAAGTCAATGATGCGGATCCGTGTCTATTAATAAAGTCCTACAGCCTACACTGGATTGCAACACAAAGCAGCCTCCACCCCCTCCACCCCCTCCACCCCTTCGCTTTTAGATCTCTCCGGTCGTCAAATCACTCTCTTGCTCCTCCATGAATAAAGCACAACATTTTCTCTGTCTTTAAATGTTACCCTCTATCTCAGTCTATCCCTCATTCCATTAAAAAAATAAAAAAATAAATAAAAAATGCCATGCAACACAACTTCTCATCTGTGCAGAGGGCAGATGTTGTGGATGTGTGAGCCTGGCACAATGCGCAGAGTTTCAATCTGTGTGTGTGTGTGTGTGTGTGTGTGTGTGTGTGTGTGTGTGTGTGTGTGTGTGTGTGTGTGTGTGTGTGTGTGTGTGTGTGTGTGTGTGTGTGTGTGTGTGTGTGTGTCAGTAACTGGCAATACTAATTTGAAGCTTCATTTCATGCCTCTTTCGAGTAAAAATCCCCAGAAACGATTGCCTTCCTATTAGGGAATTACTGGCCTGGAAAGAAAAGGAAAAGTTCCCCAATGCATTATTCCTTTTCTAGCCTGGAAAAAAAGAAAAAAGGAAAGAAGAGCAGAAAGTTTTATCTGAGTTGCTCTCGTCTGTCTTCGACTCTCCTCTCCTCCTCACACTTTGAACTGAGGAGAGCAGAAGTTATCAACAGTTTCTCTCCTCGTGTAAAAACATGACGTGCCACAATTTATGGAAGACAAACAAACAAAAAAAAAACCAAACCCGCATGTTCTATTGCCAGATATAAATGAGCCTAAACGAAGGAAATCTTGTGTTATGTGTATTTATGGACCAACTGTGAGCAGCTGGTAAACACAGCAAAGTTAGTGAGAGCAGATGTACTTAAGAGACAAACATAAACATTTTATTCTCTTGAAGCGTAATCACACGTGCACGCCCACGTGCACGCCCCGGGAAGCGAAACACACAATGGCCCACTCTGCTGGTGCACGTCCGCGGCTGGTCGGCTCCGCGGCCCTCATTTGCTTCCGCCGTGCTTTTACCTCTTCATCACAGAAAGGAGAATTACGGCTAATGTACTTATAATCAGATTATATGATTATATAACTGCTGCAGCTAATCTAACACTCTCCCACTCTCTGCCAGCCTTTCTCTGGGATGATCAGTGATTTATGTCTTTAAAAGGAAGTATAAAAACCAAACGCAACGAGTGAAACGAACTGTGAGATTAAACTAACCCTCCTCCACGACTTCCCCCTCCCCCTCCCTCCCTCCCTCCCTCCCTCCCTCCCTCGCTCATCCCCCCTCTTCGCTAAATTATCAGAGAGCTGTAATTAAAAAGTGCACTCTGGTTCTTGCACGGCGCTAACAAGCCGGCCAAAACGCACACGTGGATACGCACGCAAATCCAGACTAAATTAAAGATAGTTGAGGCTCAACTAATCATCCGAGTCACACAACGTAGAGGGACGAAAGAAAAACTATAACGTACATTTACGAGGTCTCGAGAGGCCTTGCGTTATAACCGACGATGCACAATTACTCACTACTTATCATGAGTCCATACTGAGGGAGTCCCTGGGAGGGAAACTTTTAACTTTTAAGATGGAGCACCTTTAATTGACAAGCATTCCTGAGATCAGTGTTTTTCAACCTTTTTGAGCCAAGGCACACTTTTTTGTTTGGAAAAATGTGGAGGCACACCACCACCACCCAAAAATGTTAACATGTGAAACTCTGTAGCCTCTATTAACAATATAAAGTCATTCTCATCAAAGTTTTATCAACAGGAATTGAATAAATACAGAAAAAAAGTATTTCCCAATTTCTTTTTTTTGTAATTTTTACTCCCTCAGTGTGAAACCTGGACCTGATGGATGAAGAGCTGAGAGAAAACTCCTCCATCACTGTCACTGACACAGTACTTTGATACAAGATGGTAGCAGGAGGTGGAGATTAACCACACTGACGTCTGTCACTTTCCATTTCACCGGCAAAGTTCTGTGCTGCCATCTATTGGCGAAGAGTATTTATACATGATTACTCTGCAACACACTGCTCTCACAGCTGACAGCGGCTGTGAGAGCAAATGATTTTTATAAAAAAAATTGAAATTGGATAATGTCCCACGGCACACCTGACTAGATCTCGCGGAAACACCGGTGTGCCGCGGCACAGTGGTTGAAAAACACTGGTTTAGAAATTATCTTCAAACTTTTACAGTTTTCAAGAACCATATTTAAACTGTGCTTAAGTACAAGACTTAAGCACACTGGAGATGATCATTCTTTATCACCGTGTATTCGGCCACACGTTTGTCTTTCCGTTTGCGTATGGAGGATAAATGAAGCCTGACTCACCAGTTCCTTAAGTTCTTATGTATTATTGTGAAGTAACTAGTGGGGGGGGGGATAAAGAACTGCAACCCTCATTTTCATTTTCATGACGCATCCGTGCAGGTTAATGCAGGCATGCGAGGACAGATGTGGGCGTGCAGCCCCTGGTACGTGGATGAAACGCCACCCAATGAGTATCTGAAGGAGTCGGAGCCGAGCGCGTCGCCGTCAAGGGTGACATTTACACTCTTGCTATAATACCAAGAGCCAGTATGAGAACTTATCCATGCAAATAAAAAAATCATGGGATTACTTTAAAGATATTTTTACTCCATTTTGAGGTTCATTTCTTGGTTGTAGTTGGGGTTTTTTTCTAAACAAAGTGGTCATACCACACTGTACTAGCAACACAAATATGATCTGTCCCCTGAGATATTTCATCTTGAAGATGACCAGATGTATTATTTTGAAGGTTTTTTTTTTCCTTTTTAGCTCCATCCCTTCTCTTCTTGTGGTGAAAACGTGAGCGTTGTGTCCAATGACAAATCAAAAAGAGTGCAGCTGTGCAGCTGTGCAGCCCCCCCCCCCCCCCCCCCCCCTGGAGGATTGGGCTCAGCTTCTTCAGATCACCAATTAAAATCAACTGTGTAATTTGCAGGTGATTTTATTTTTTGTTGATTTTGTTTAGCTTTAAAAAAAAAAACTACGGCGAGCCGACGTGACTGATCTGATCTCAATACTGGTATCGATACCATACCACGGTATTCAATACCCTCAGCAATCAATTCTTAATTTCATCTTCTGATAAATAAGATTGTGGCTGTGTCAGAATAAACAAAAGAAAAAGAGAACATATCACGAAAAGGTGCGATGTGGCTTCCTGCGAACAGCTTTTGCTGCGCATCATGAAGTCACATTTTTCTTTTCCCTCAAGTAAGAAAGTCACGTCACAGCAGAGCCCTGTTTAATCACAAACAAAATCTGATTCGGCGACGGCTGTCAGCAGAGCGACAAAGCTCCGGATGATTTTCCGGATGATTTCAGATTATCATACGATTATCCAGTGGTGTAATCAGAAAAACCAGTAGTGTGGGAGTTTTGGGGTTCGGGATGCGTCGAGACGCCGGCAAAAAAAAAAAAAAAAAACCCCATCCAAGCCCTGAGAGATAACAAGCTAACCTGACGGAGGCTCGCCCCGCGTCGCCACGACTCAATTACACATCCGGCAGTCAGTAAACTGTGCTGTGTCGGTGCACCCAAACAAACCGGGTTCAAACAAACAAGCGCAGCTCCGAGGAGAAAGAGACGGAGCGTCATGTCGCATACTCTCACTGTTCGCTCCAGTTCGTAACATCTGTGTGGAAGTGCCAGTCTAATCCCATCATTATAACCCAGGATGAGCCCCCCCCCTCTCAGTCTCACAGGTATTTATTGTAAAGCAGAAAGTACATCCAAACCTGAATCTTTTTCCTCTGGAGACACATGGGGGGAAAAAAAACCAAAAAAAACAACTCAATTTTGTCAGCGCCATCACTCAACTCTATTCATATTTGTTATCGAATGCTTCAAGACACCATGCAGACTCTTTTTGGAAGTTTCACAAAAGCTGTGCTACGCCGTCTTGTAAGGCAGCACGGAATCCAATCCCAGGTCTAATTATAGGCTTCAAGAAAGACCAATGACTTCTTGTGATCTCTTCATTATTTGCGCGAAGGTGGCAAAAAAAAAAAAAAAACGTTAAACTGCATTGCTGAGAAGCCACATTATTATCATCTCTTGTATGCCTCAGTTCACAGTCAAACTGGCAGGAGGTTTTTTTTGTGTTATTTTTCGTGTTATTTTTCATTTTTTTTCCAATGGATAACAATGAGACTGAAAAGTAAAACTAACTTTAACTTCCCTGTCCAAACTACAAATTTGAAAGGAGAGGAAAAATCACATAAATAAATAAAAAGTACTTCCTTCTGATCCTGCTGATGTAGTTTAAGATTGTGTCTATTGACTATTGGTAAGTTCTATTGTCAGGCTTGACGCGGTCGCCGGTCAATAAACGGGGGGCGAGCAGGCTATGGACTACTATTACTATTACTGTTACTGTTACTGTTACTCACAACATCCAAATCTTTCTGGAAAACGCAACGAGGATGAACTTTCCTGATCTCGTGTCACGCCGCCATGAATTCGCTTGAACGGCTGAGATCCCTTTTGCACGTGTCAGAAAACACCCGAACGCCCCGGCTTTATACCCGCACGCCTCTGGAATAAAATCAAATGTTCACGTTCTCACATAAACGCGCCAGGGGATGAACTGAGGCGTGCTCACGCGCGTTTGCGGCGAAGAGGTATCAAGCCAAGAGAGGAGTTCTAAATTAATAATGGAACGTTTTCGGCTTTATCTCCCGTGTATTATTTAAGCGGCAACGTAAGCGAACAGGAGCACGGAACACACGTGCAGCAGGTATCGAGGAAGTAATTTACATTATTGATCTGGCGTTGTGAAAGCAATCTACTGAGATGTCGAGTTCACCTGGCCTTTCACGGCAAGTCAACATTGTGCTTTGGTGGTTGTAGTTAATTTTACACTGAAAGGAAGCCATGAAGTATTTTAACAATAATAGTAATTTCCTATATAATGAGCGCTATCCATAAAACCTAAATACACTTTCTAGTTTAAAAGCACAAGTATTCACTCCATCAAAGCACAGATAATACTAATACTAATAATATTTTTTTTTTTAACGTTACCTTGTGTTTTGGCTGTCGGGTTGCATGACGACGGTCTTAATCGGAAATATTACCATTCTGATTATTTCTGGTTAACACCTGATTTACACTGATTTTAGGGGGGAAAGTTTCCAGTTTTCATGATTACATCGACACTTTTTTTTTTTTTAAACCAATGTTGGTCATACATGCCAGGCCAGCAGTCGACGCTCTTGTTTGACGACACAGAAGAAATCAGTCAATAGAACCACTTTTTTTCTTTTTTTTTTTCCTTTTGCGAATTGCCATCAATGCACCTCACCACGCTCACATTTCAACAGCATCACAGACGGTACTCTTGCGATTTCAACAAGAAAGTCGTGAGTTGCATCGGTGTGAAACCAGCAAAGACACATGTGCGGCGTTGCCCCTCGCGCGGAACCTAAAATAGGACGTACGACCGCCGACTTCAATTGTTCACATCGGGCCTTTGAAGTTATATCTCAATGCAGGGAGGACTGTATTTAAGTCGAGTCCTCAGTGAAAGCTAATTTGGCAAGCGGAACTGGCATTAGCTTGCAGCTTACATCTTTTCTAAAAATTAAAAAAAGAAAAAAAAAAAGAAAAAGGGATCTCTGCATTTGTTCTACTGAGCTTACATCCAGGAATTACATGTCATACACTGGATATTATACACGTCAAATCCTATAAAAATGACAGCTGTATGAAGCAGCATTGAGACGTATTTACTGCATCGCGTACATATAACACTATATATATATAATACTACATATAATTACGCCATTCACTGCCTTTAATCCTCAGTTTACCCCACAGACGTGTTCCGCCGTCACAGTACAGGCTGCTCTGCGACAACAAACCCAAACTTCCTTCTGTAAATAGAACAGAATCACAAAACGCAGCCCCCGCGTACGACGGCCTTATATTTAGCACGTGAACAGTTCCGAGTGAAGTGGCGTTGAGGTAAAAGCCAAATAATTCTTTAGGCTCTCTGCCCCTGACTTTTAAATGTTAACTATACAACATTATCTCTGCCGTTTTCGCCGTCTGTGTGTTTGGTTAAAGACGAGTATTTCCATCTTGTCGTCAGGAGGCCGGCGGCACATGTGAAGACGTGCGGTGAGATAAAAAAAAAAAAGGCTGAAACGAAGCTTGTTCTCCGCTTGCAGAAATCTAATATGTGTCATCGCTCCCGCCGCTCTGGGTTTAACTTTTTGATGGCCTTACTGTTTGCGCTTGAATTTTCATTTCAGTTGTGTGCCGACGTTCCTCCTGCAGAGCGAGAGCTACAATTGTGGACGCAGGCGACACCAAAGTGCGGCAAATCAACACAGAAGTGGAGCCTGCACTGGAAAAGTGATACAAGAAATGTTGAAATAAGCGTGGATACCATGGAATCCCAGTCAGTATTTATTTGCTCTTAAAAGTAGATTACTTGGTGTATAATACACTTTAGCACAGTGTTTTTCAACCACTGTGCCGCGGCACACCGGTGTTTCCGCGAGATCTAGTCAGGTGTGCTGTGGGAAATTATCCAATTTCACATTTTTTTCAAAAAAAAACATTTGCTCTCACAGCCGACAGTGTGTTGCAGAGTAATCATGTATAAATACTCTTGGCCACTAGATGGCAGCACAGAACTTTGCCGGTGAAATGTAAAGTGACAGACGTCAGTGTGGTTAATCTCCACCTCCTGCTACCATCTTGTATCAAAGTACTGTGTCAGTGACAGTGATGGAGAAGTTTTTGAAAAGGAAGAATGTGAACCAGGATCTCAGCTCTTCATCCATCAGGTCCAGGTTTCACACTGAGGGAGTCACAATAAAAAAAAAAAAGAAATTGGGAAATACTTTTTTTCTGTATTTATTTGATTCCTGTTGATAAAACTTTAATGAGAATGACTTTATATTGTTAATAGAGGCTGCAGAGTTTCACATTTTAACATTTTCGGGTGGTGGTGGTGTGCCTCCAGATGTTTCCAAACAAAAAAGTGTGCCTTGGCTCAAAAAGGTTGAAAAACACTGCTTTAACATACCCACAAAAAAAAATGCTTGCTTAGAAACGTGAACCCTACAAAAGCACCAAAACACAATGAAAGTGAAGAGTACAGTATTTGTAATTCATTAGTTCCTCTTGTGAAAACGACAGAGGCGGGGAACCGAGGAGGACTCTGGTCTTCACCTGCAGACGGAGGAACGACTGGGACGGCTGAGCAGGATATAGGTCGTCAGGAACACGAGGTAAAGAGCACGACTGTGACTCTGCACTTTTCTTCCCAAGTCAAATAAACACGGGTGCAGTTTGGTTCATTGGAAGGTTGAGCTACAAACAAGGCAGTTGTTTTTTTTAATCTTTTACTTTTTTGAGCACGTAATCCGAGACGTGATCAAGACTGAGCCTTTGCGCGGTAAAGGGAATTTCACTGAAACGGAAAAAAAAGTTTCAAGGTGCTTTTGATGATCGGCGGAGACAAAAAAATCACGGCGGCACTTGTGGAGCAAATTCTCCTATTTGATCATCGGTGGCGAGTGTGTTTGGCTTCACACAGTCAAAGAGTCAAAGAGTGTTTAAAAGTGCTCGTGGGTGATGGTGTGGCAGCGTGCGGTCGCCGGCGAGGTGCCGCTCCCGCGCCTCCGTGGATTCCGTGATTGCGACCCAGTGGGCTCGGCACCCGGGTCGCCTGTGATTGGCTGATTGAGGTGGACTAATGAATGACTGCGCAGAGAAGCCAGAGACTTATTCTGGTCTGATTAATGTGTTTTCCTCAATGCCAATTAAACACCGATTACACAAATTAACAACTCTGGGCCACCATAATCACTAAGTGCTCACACAGGGACTGGCGTTGATGGAATGGGCTGCAAACATATGCACACAAGTACACGCACACACATACTCACACACACACTCACACGCACACACACGCGTATACAGCTGGAGGCAAACACGCCCAGTTGGTCCTCCTATCCCTGCCTAAAGCCCCGTCAGATGCTGCAGGGGCTGGCAGTTGTTAAAACCTAATGCTTTTAGCTCCATGTCTTCCAAGATAGAGTTACCGACCACACTCTTCTCTAACTCCACTCGCTTTCCTGCACGCACACACACACACACACACACACACACACAGAGGAAAAAAAGACGTCACCCAGAGCCTGCAAGACTACACATAGATGCACACACACACACACATGCAAACACACACAACCGTCGGGTCTCAGACAGCTGGTGCCAAAGGGTACAGTTAGTGGATCCCCCCTCTGGGATGGGTTTTCACCCCCTTCCTCCCTCGTGCAGAGCCGGAGGCGAAGCGGGACGAGAGGCGAGATTAAAGGGAAGGAAACAGGGAGAGAAGAGGAGAGGAGAGGAGAGGTGAGGTGAGAGGAGAGGAGAGGAGAGGTTGGGGGAGGTGAGTGACGAGGGCAGGAGAGGAGTGGGAGAAATACAAAAAAACAAAAAAAAAGGAAAGTTTCTCTGCAGACTGAATGCAATGTGACACCAGGCGGGGGGGGGGGGGGGGGGGGGGGGGGGAGGGGAGGGGAGGGGGTGACAGCATGGAAAAACAGAGTCAGTCCGGGATGAGAGAGGGAGCATGACAGGGGGGGGAAAGTGGAGTGAGAGAGAAAATGAAAAGGAAAGAAGTTCACAAAACTCTTTGAAATCGCTCCTTCGTGTGTGTGTGTGTGTGTGTGTGTGTGTGTGTGTGTGTGTGTGTGTGTGTGTGTGTGTGTGTGTGTGTGTGTGTGTGTGTGTGTGTGTGTGTGTGTGTGTGTGTGTGTGTGTGTGTGTGTGTTGCTTATTATTAATGTGCTGACGAAGTGAGAAAAACCACCAACCACTTGAACTTGTGTTTTGTTTTGGAGTCACCTCATGAACCTGCCCCTGGTTAGTGGGTACAACTTTGTGTGGGTGTGTGTGTGTGTGTGTGTGTCTACCTTCTTGAACACATGTGCAACACAATGCACTTTCCTGTTTCAGCAGAACTGTGTTGCAGAAAATTGAAAAACGGGGGGAATGAAACAGTTATTTCTCCATCCAAGTGGATCCATATAACGTCCTCCTAAAGCCATACGCGCCTTGGCAGCACTCTTGTGTTTGTGTGTCTGCGTGCTTGCGATTGGCGCTGCACTCCGTTTTCGCTCGCGGTTAGTTTATATTCATGATTTACCCTAATTGTAGGGACTCATTAACTTGGTATGCTTCTCATTGTGTGTGTGTGTGTGTGTGTGTGTGTGTGTGTGTGTGTGTGTGTGGGGGGGGGGGGGAGAGGTCGCCGCTGCAGGGAAATAGAAGGATGGCAGCAAATAGATTGACCCGGCATTGCATTACTGTATTGTTCTGTTTGCGTGGCGGTGAAGGAACAAAACACACCTCTCCGTCTCTTTTCCCTGCTCTGCCTCGCTCTATTCATTGACGACAATATAGGCTTGCGAGAGCGTGCGCCTGTGTGAGCGTGAAAAGACAGAAAGGCCCAGCTGCTACATTATACAAGACTAATACGTCCGCGATACAAGCTAATTAGATTTAGAGTCGGCACGGACGGGGATGACCGTGAGGTGCGTGAATGGAGGAGGACGGAGGAGGCCGAGAGGACGGAGACGGCGAGGAGCTGAAAAGGCTGAGAAATTCTTTTTTTTCGCGGCGATTGCGCTAGAAGGCCGCCGGTTTAAAAGCCGATTCACATACGCGCCGCAATTATCTCACAGACCCACGGAAATGCTCACAAACACAAACACAAACACACGCTGCCCACTCGCGCAGCCTGATGAGCAGATGACATTCTAATAAGCCGGCGTGTCACACAAAGTGACTCTGAAAGCACACGATCGAGCACATTTTCCAAGAACTCCGGCAAACGGTAAATTCAGAGTCCAAACACAAACACGCAATGGCGCACCCGGAGCAGAGAGCGTTGAAGGTTGCGTCTGCCGGGCACGAGGAGCTATTTAGAAATGATGCTCACTGCAATCAGCGTAATGTTTGCCGGGAGCCGCGGACTGACATTTAGAGCAGTGGATTATTGGAGCAAAAACCCACACGTTTCCGTTTTAGAGAACACCATCGTGTTATTGAAGAGAACTGTTGTAATGCCGACGGGGACAACCGGCCGCGTGACGATTTGCGGTTTCCGGTACCGTCGGCCCGTCGAGGCTGCAGGTTCCCAACCCGCGGTCCTGGACACCCCTGGGGGGCGCAGCAGACGTCAAATATAAAAGCATACTGTAGTGGAACTGCGCTGTAGATGTTTCAGTCACACTATGAGGACAATTCTGAGCTAAAGTGACTAAAATAATCATACAAAAGTCCAATTGGGTTATTAACAGTTATCATGTTAATCTAGAAAAGATGTTTGTGACTGACAAAGGTTGAATCCTTATTTGTTTTTCGTCTTCTGTGTGCATGTGCAGCTCGACACACTCGTTTAGAATATTTCTGTGGCCTTAAAATGACTTTTAAAACCAAAATTGTCATTGTAGTTTAAAAGGCAGTTTTTACCATGAAATGTATAAAGGCTGCGGTCATTGTTTTTTTTTTTTTTTAAACAACTCGCGTGAGTTTGGGACACGTAAGGCTCTCCTCCTCAGAGCCACTGGACATTTTCATTGACGTCTCCACTGCTGAGGGCAGCGTGGAGCCTGACATTGAACAGATCCATCAGGGGCTATTTCCGGGGATAAATGTCAGTCATTAAGCCCACTGATCTATCTTTTCTTTAAGAATGAACCACCGCTTTACTACTCTGATAGATGCATGGCACAGAAAGGCAATGTTCCCCTTCTCTATCTTCCTGTCTTGACAACCATCCACAATCCAATAGAGACAAACATTCTTATTATGTGTAATCACAGTCACGTTGTCTCGTTGAAGAGGAGGAGGAGGAGGACGAAAGAAGAAAAAAAAAAATCCACCCGGAGAATGTAAATGAGCAGAATTCAAGAGGGACTGAAGTCAATCACGATTCAATGCGAAGCTTTAAGACGGGACTAATTGTACACCTCCACGTGTGGCGAACCCCAGGAGAACGCCTAATACACTCCATCCGTTACTGTATGAAAACACCTTTCATGGAATCAATCCCGTCCTCCGGGAGATACAAAACAACAGCGACACGCCGACCTCTAATTTCCCTGAACCAGGGGCGAGCCTGGCTGTGTGTCGCCGAGCCATTCGTTATAATCACACCAACCAAGGCACAACAGCAGCCGCCAGCAGGAGAGCATTATTAGACTGCCGAATCAGCAGCTGAAGTTGACGTGGGCCTCAATGAGAGTCAATCACATCAGCTCTTCCCATTACCCCCCCTCCTTTTTTTTTTTTTTTGTATAAGCAACAGACAATTTAACGGGTGGGGAAGAGAGTCCCGGCCAGTTTCTGTGGGGGAAGTGAGGGGGAAAAAAACCAGGACACACAACAGACGCTCATATAAATATTGCCGTGTCAGAGTCCCAATACTGACATATGACGACTCAAAACTGCTCTCACACACTGCAACTGACGATTAGTACATTCATTTTGAGGTGGATTTACATTTCAAATCACATAGAACTCCGTTTGTGTGGAGTAATATCAGTAAATTGCACGAAAACACTCTGGGGAAACGACCAGAGCTGATGTAACATCCGTCCTCAATCGCATGAGGTAATTTATAGGAATGACTCTGTCATGTTTGTGTCTGGAAACGTGTGAACAAACCTTAAAGATATAAGACAACCTGGAATTTCTCCCAAAGTCACACCTGAAGAAAACATAAAGTAAAGTTTCTCGACAACCAAACTAAAGGTCCTGAGGAGTGACGCATGGAACCCCCCCCCCCAGATTTTAATTGCTCTATTTAGAAATAATGACTTATTTCAGAATGATTGGGGTGATTCTGCAGGGCACGGAGGACATGACACGGCTCTTAATTTGAAATAAACACAGAAAGCCGTGGCCTCTTGCCTCTCAGAGTTCCAAGCCTGTGTCTTTACTCCCCTCTGTTCATGTCCAGATGAGATGCAGCCTCAAAGTGGAACCTGCGAACTGTCGATGCCGTGGTGGACGACGAGAAGTCCCCAGAGGACATGGACGGTATGGACGGTATGGATGGTATGGACGGGCAGCTGAATAAAGGACAGACTTCAGTGTCATGGACACTCTGTGGTTGAACTTGCATGGCGTTTTCAAGCAAAAACATAAAAACCCTTGTTGCGGGGTTTTTTTCAGCGGCCCCAAGATGGAACTTTTTGAAAAGGCGCTCCATGTAAATGGTAGAAAATGTTTAAACTGCTCAAAAAAAAAACAACTTTTTTTGCAAGTAGACAACGATAACAACAAAAACAACAACGATGGCGGCCTCCGGAGTGTCATGACTCCCGGTCAATATTCTCCTGCAACTTGGCACTTCTACACTTCTATAGTAGTACTTCTATAGTTCTATAGTTCAACTTGGCACTTCTATAGTTCTATAGTAGTACTTCTATAGTTCTATAGTTCAACTTGGCACTTCTACACTTCTATAGTAGTAGTTCTATAGTTCGATAGTAGTGGTTCTATAGTTCTATAGTTCAACTTGGCACTTCTATAGTTCGATAGTAGTAGTTCTATAGTTCTGTAGTTCATCTTGGCACTTCTATAGTTCCATAGTAGTAGTTCTATAGTTCTATAGTTCAACTTGGCACTTCTAGAGCCACTTGTCCGTGGATTCAACATAATTTTTCAGTATTTCTGCCATTTTACTCTGACATTGATTTCAAAATGTTTCTGTGTAAGCATGAAACTTTTTTGAAACAAACCCCACCCAATGGAGAACATCTTTATTTCTCAACAAAGTGCTGGATCTCAAGGAGTTTAGGTGTTTACAAAGAAATTATTATACTATATACGAATTGTCTTCACATCCAGGATAAGTGTTCTTGGTATCTATTCCTACTTGTAGTGTTTTTTGTTGTTGTTTTTGTTTTTCTTTCACAATCAATCCTTCACAGTTCAGCAAATATGTTGCTCGGCTTCATACCGAGCAATTTTTCATTTCACTAATGCAACATCTTGCTTTGGAATCTTTGGACGGTAAACAAACATGATGTTTCCCTTTCTTTTCACGGTCAAAATGTTTCCATGAAATAGTAAACTACGTCTCATCTTCTGTTGAGACACAAAGACACACGTCGTGCTAAAAAAAACGAGTGATTGCAATGCCAAACGATCTCAAGTGGGGTGATAACTATGGGAGGAATACAAGCAGCAGGTCACTCAATTAGATAAGTTGTTTTGTCTCATTTGGTTCATTATTTTGGGTTAAACTGATTCATATTTTAAAAAAAACAACAATATGACATATTGTACCTTTAAGTATTCATCAGTCTGACACTATTGTGCTCATTCCAGACTTCATCTCCTCTCTCATTGTGTTACTAGAAACCGTTTGGTGCCTTGAAGCTTCCGATCGCCACTCTTCTTGAGGTGAATCTTATCACACTGACCTCACATGTCCCAACGTCCATAAAGTTGTCCTCTCTTGGTATCACCTTCAAAACAGAGGCCCGTTTAACTCAGTGGCCTCATCCGCAGCTCTTTGTATCCATTTGATTAATTTCATGTCCTTTTTAATAAGAGAAGATAATTAAATGTAAAATTCATTAAAGACTGTTATTTTGCTGTCATGTGAGAGCGGCACAAGATTCATGGCGTAATCTAAGGAGAGCCTGCATGAAAAATGCGTCTTCACTTACCGTTAGCGTGGCGGTGGAGAGGCCAATCCCTGAACGATCAAACTACCACATGGAAGTGCACACTTTCTCTGCTTTCAACCCGTTAAAACTAAACCTTTAAAGTCCGAGTGAAATGAAAATTCGACCTCCAAAGCACTCTGGTTGTCGCTTCTAGGGACATTTTTTATGCTAACTGGCCCGAGGGTAAAATGTTAAAACACGGCAATCTGCGAGAAAATAGCCGATAAACGGCGCTATTTCCGCTGCTGGGCGGAGCTTCTGACAATAATAGAGTGACGTCACGAGTTGTACACACGCCCAAGTTGTGTTTACATTATGGAGGATCAGAGTTTTGATGACCAAGAGGCTGAATTTCATCATCATCATCATCATTTCAAACCCAGTGATTGATGAAGAAGACACAGAAGGGTCGTTCTGCCATCGGTGACCCCGGCTGGAACATGTTCGAGGAAGCAGAAGACACTTCGTCCTCGTCTCCTCGCCTCAGCAGCCGCCAGTTTTCACCTTTGAGGCTTTGAGGCTCCTGACTTTTGGCAGAACGACCGGCTTCCTGGATCATGTCGAAGCGCTTTTCCAACTGCACGGAATCACCGAAGACGAGTACTGGTATCACTTGATCGTCTACTAGCCACCCGAGTTAGCGGCTCCCGCTAGCCGCGCGAGCTCGCGGCTCCCGCCGCCTGTGCTCCTTTTCTCCTCTCTCGGTCTCTTCCAGGCTCAATCTTTCGTCAAGGCTCATAAAACACTAACTATAACTTCAAAACACTGTAAAAACTTGGATATTTAAGAGGGAAACAAGCCGATATAAACACAACAGATGGAGATCTGAACATCTCTTGACGTCACGCCCACGAAGAAGGATTCCCCCGACTTCCTCGGCTGGAGATTCAAAATTCAAATAACTTTGTTATGCGACAACAGTGGTGGGGCAGAGTCGGAGGAACCTTAGAAGTAGAACCCCAACTATCGTTTTTAACAAAGTAGTGTTTTACATTTCACTAGGCCTTTAAATTAGTTGCTTTACTAATCTACATTTAATGTCGCCGCGCCTCTTCTCCAGGTACTGAAACTCCCCTCGTTTCCACCACGCGCACGCACGTTGGCGGGTGAGAGTGAAGCCCAGTGGAGTGACACGATGACGGGCTGAGAAGCTCAACCAACCAAACTGGACACTGAGTGGCAGCGTTGACTGTCGTGAAACATTCTGCTGACTCAGACACACCAGCAGCACAAAACACAGCTGAGACACCGGGCTGGGATATAACTCAAGTTGACTTGAGGTATGCAAGTGTGTGTGTGTGTGTGTGTGTGTGTGTGTGTGTGTGTGTGTGTGTGTGTGTGTGTGTGTGTGTGTGTGTGTGTGTGTGTGTGTGTGTGTGTGTGTGTGTGTGTGTGTGTGTGTGGCTCAGCACAGCCTAATGCTGAAAGGTTTGCATCAACGGGCAAACAAGATAATTAATTTCTCTCTTTCGCTCGGATGCCTTCATTTTATTTTCATTTGTTTGCCTTTCTCTCCTTCTGGTCCCGACGTTCACAAGATAAAGCGAATCCTTGCGAGAGGCGGCTTGTGACTCGGAGCACACGCACATTCATTTTCCTATAGGACAACTAGGAACGGGGCGAGGTGTGTGTGTGTGTGTGTGTGTGTGTGTGTGTGTGTCCGCTCTGCATGTGTGCACTTAATGAGATGAATGCGCGTGTGCCTCCCCTTCCCAATTACACTGAGTGGAGGAGTGAAACAAGTGGCAGAGGGGAGAGAAAGATGTAACACTGGGAGGGACAGAAAGAGAGAAAGAGAGAGAGAGAGAGAGAGAGAGAGAGAGAGAGAGAGAATAATGTCCTGTGATTGGGGAAAGAGGAGGGAGATAAAGTGAGTCCGTTAGCCAACAAACTACTTTCTCTCTCCTGTTGAGGGACTCACTTCATCCGTCTTGACTATGAATGTTTGATAATGGCCCCGTGTCGTCTCCTCTCGTCGATCCATCCGCCCCACTGACCCCACAACTGACAACCTATTCTCCCTCTACTCTTACTTTCTCTCTCTGAATTACCTATTTACCCTCTTACAATACTTCTTTCTTCACGTCAGCGTATATTCTCATCTATCAATTCGTCGCCCATCAATCAGTTTTTCTTCTCTCTGTTCAAAAGGAGCCGTACGCACCTGGTAATTATACATTCGAGCGCGTGTCAATCAGGGTTAATAACATAGGACTAATGCACACACATGAACAGGCTTTTAGCTGCTCCAGCTTTTCATTTTGAAATGCCCCAGACGGGTAATCGTCAGAAATAGCCATGTTATGCCACTATAACCACTTTAAGCACAAGCTAATTGGTCTGGGGGCCACTTGGCTTTGAAACATTTGTCCTACAAGGGACTTCTGCTCTCACGTCAGCTAAAATACACTTAAGTTGAAAAGACGCGGGCCACTGATAACAGTCCAGCTCCTCCTGATCCCTCTTAACTGAATATGGACTAAAAAGCCAATAAAAAGGCAGATTTGAACCCTGATCCCTATTTTAAAGGTCAAATGTGAAATCTTGTAAATCTACAAGTGAAAACGCATCATTTTTGGCGTTTTTGTTTCTAAAAGACTTGTCTTGAAAACAACGTCCATGTACACAAGCAACGCTATGAAAATGTCTGTTTAAGCGTAAATGACAGAAGCGTTGTAGTTTTTCCATGTCGGGACTCGAGATTCAGTTCTGTTTTGTGGGATAAAGCCACATAACTCTATGTTTGCAGGCACAGAACATTAAAGGTCCTTTAAAGTGTCTTTCTTACAAACAACTGTGCGCCGGTTGTTTGTGAGGAATAAATGTGTCTCTACATGTGTTCCAGATGATGATGCCGCGAGTGTTTCTTCACTGTATTGAAGAAACACAAACTGCATTTCTGCATTATGAAAGAATCCTTCTCGCACATGCACACAACAATTTACGACGTCTGTAAGCGCTCAAGTCCGTTTTCACAAAAGGGACTTCTTCTATACATTGCATGCTTTGGACATATTGTACATATTCCACCCAAATATGTTTTTTGTTTTTTTTTATTATTGAATTTATCTAGTTTCTTTGGCGATTCATATCTTGTTCTGATTTGACAGTTGGGTTTTCTTGTTACTTCTGTTTGGTTATACTGAAAAAAAATTCTAAATAAAATATATATTAATAAAACATTTTTTTAAAAAGGCAGCCATTTTCAAAAGATTCTGTTTTCAGTGGCTCTGAGCACTGTTGTCCTGTAAAATGAAGGCTTTCAGTTTTTCCACTTGACAACACTGAGTGAACTGGGCCTGAATTTGCTTTCCCACCGACCTGGTGACCTTCTAATCCCGCCACCCTGCGTGGTGGGTGTCGGATCAGTGTCAACGTGTTTAATCATCGTGGGGAGGAGGGTCAGCTGACACGTCTGACACGCCACTGCTGATTTGATCGTGGTAAAAATTCTGCCCCCCCCCCAAAAAAAAAGAAACCCACACATGCACAGGTGAGGGAGCTTTCACTGATCTATCCGGAGGAGAGAATTTGATGGAACGTTGAAGATGTCACCAAAGTGATGACGTCGCAGCTGGTAAACCAGCTTCCTGGGTTATTTTCAGGAGAACGAGTCGCTGGGCACAATCAGAGGAAACCAGCAGCAAAGAGGTTTCTGGCTCCGGTTTGGTAAAAACTAAAACCCAGGCTGAGGAGGAAATTCTAAAAAATGTTCAAGGCAAAAGCTGACAGTGTAAATAAATCAATGTGTAGTTTGAATCCATAGCTGGGGAGTCTGGCAACACATATATATATATATATATTAAAAAAAAAATTTGCAGTGCTGACTCAAAACGACTGGTTTGAATAGAAGTGAGGTCATAACCTCTGACGGTGCATTCATGCGCCAGTGGCCCAAAGGAAATAATACAAGAGCAGATCTTTGCAGAAAGTCTCTTATCCCTGCAGGTGATGCCCCCCCCCCAAAAAAAGAATTAAAAACCTCCGTATGAACATAAAAATACAACTGCAACAACCTGCGCAAACGCTTTAATTACAAATCTGCATTGGAGAGACGGTCATCAATATGAATAATTGATTTTAATCTTCAAAGACTGTAACCACTGTGCCCTCCCTCTGAACACGGTATATTGTAAATATAAGGGATATATTAATACGGTGATATATTCCAGTTGTTCTGTGATGTTACAGATTCCAGATGGTTTAAGAAAAGATGAGGCAAAAACACAAAGTTTTAACTAAAACAATCTCAGGCTGTAGTTTCCCTGCTGTTGCTCTTTTACTGAAAACAATTTGCTCTTCAAAACAAAAGAGTGATATTAGAGGTTTCCAATCATGGAGGTCGGCCTTTCAGGTTTGAACTTGGGGAAACTGCAAGTCGTGCAAGAACAGATTTCAATATGTGTGACTTATGAGTGATAAACAGCATTTTCTTGTTGTTTATGTGGAATTTGTTTGTTTTTTTTTGCCCATTTTAATGACTTGTGCATACAGAGCAGCCACAGCGTTGCCTGTGGGTATGAAGTTAATGAAAGTTGGCATAATGCTTTTATTTATCCGTGCAATCTTATGTAACTCTTCAACACTTTATTATCAGCAAAGTCAACATCCTATAAATTGAGTGCAGATATGCAGTTATTTCTGGAGGCCACCATTGATGCATGTATCACTACAAGCAGCCGTGTCAATTTCACAGACGCGCAACTGAGCGACTGTGGCATTCGGGGTTTTATTCATAGACAAGACGCCACTTAACTAAAATGCAGCCCAAACCCTGTATTTCAGCAGAACAAACATCCAAATTGTGACGTGTAACATCACCTCCACTCACTACCAGATGGATTATGTTGCAAGCAGTCCCCCACAATCACATTCACACACACACATTCACACACCAATGGAGGAGGCGGCCACCATGCAAGGGACTCAGTCCAAACCCACTGGGAGCAGTTTGGGGTTCAGTGTTCTTGCTCAAGGACACTCCCGACACCTTGAAAAAAAAAAAAAAAAGGGGTGGCGATGAGGAGACGACGACTGATCCCGGCCGCAGACTTACAGCCAAATTATTCTCACCAGCGACTCGCGAGTAAAAACACACTCCTGCAGCACGAGCCGAGCCTCCACACGCCGCGGCTGCTTCCTCGCAGAGGTACGCCCACCCCTACCTCGGATCAAAGGACTGCGCGAAAAACCTCTGGCCAGGAACACACACACACACACACACACACACACATGCATACATACCACACACAGCATAGTATTTTTTGGGCTGTTCCTGGATGAGATCAAAAAGGCCTTTTTTTTTTTCCTCTGAGCCTATAGCATAAATCACCAGATGCAGGCACACGCACACGCACGTACACACACACACACACACACCTGTGGCACATCAAACGCACCCAGCTGAGAATACACACCTGCAGCAGCGTAAAGCCCTCAGATTGAACAAGTAAATCATGCCGCTCTAAAAACACACACACACACACACACACACACGCACACACACTTTAAGACGACACACTCCCCTGCACTTCTACTCAACCCTGGCTGACCCCGGTAATATTCCGTGACGGGTGCCTCACTATGCAAAGATCCCATTCAAATAGTTGGTGCCGACTCCGCCGCAGTGAAAAACCCGAGGCAAACAAATGCAGAACCTCAGCCAGGTGTGTTTACGGAGAGCGTATGGAGGCGATGCGCTTCCTCTCAGTAGCACTACGCGCCCTCTGGATGTTCCACCGAAAAAAAAACAAAAACAAAACAAAAACAAATCCCCCCCCCCCCCCCCAAAAAAAAATGGCAACACTTAAAAGAGAGAAGTGAAGCAACGTGAGGCAGAGAGGAAGAGAAAGTTGCAGGGAGAGAGAGAGAGAGAGATAAACAGAGAAGAGAAGGTGCGGGGAAGGAAATAAAGCGAGTCAGCCCGAGGTGTGATCCGCTGGAAGGTTGCCCGTTTGAATCCCAACGCAGACGGAAGACATTCTGGAGAGTCACTTCCTTCACCTCGCAGTGGGACTGCCTCTTAAGCCTTCAACTAATCTAGTGCTGCCACTAAATGACTGGCAGTACAAGTCTGGGGTTTTAAAAGGCAGATCCCAGGTGTTGGGGGGGGGGCCGAGTGTCTGCCTGTCTCCCATATATCTCCCGCCACCTGCTATTTCATTTCCACCGCTTGTTCATGAACAGAATAGGAATCTGTTCCGAGATTGCCTTTGGATAGCAGAAATCTGGTTTTATTTTTTCCGCCATCCAAACTGTTGTTGACGTAGCGTTTGAATAAATTAAAGTTTGGAGTCAAGCACACACATATATATCCTTCGCACACAATAGTCTCTCCATACAAGAGTATGTGGGTAAAATGTCACGATGCATTTACATAAACTATACAGGCTGCTAAACTGTGAAATGTGCCTTGCAAATATATTCCAGCTTTTTAGTTCTGGGTTGTTGTTTTGGTCTGTATTTTTTTTTTCTTGTTTGTGCATAAGGAGAAAACATTGTTATACAATACAATATCAATGCGTTGAAAATCCTCCTGCACGGCATTCAACACTGTGGCGAGCACATCTGCAATACCATAGACTGCCAATGACTAATTAGAAATTGCAGAAATGCACAGTAATTACAGTGAAGTGTCATGTACATAAAGTCATTCAGCGAGTGATCTGCAGGGCGTGCATTCTGCTTCACAGAACCAAGCTGCAATTAAACAATAATGGGGATGGAACCTAGCTTGCCAACGTTGTATTTTCTGGACTGTGACTCGCATCGATCAAACACGTCAGCTGTAAAGTAGAATACAGGGCAAGACAAAACCTTGATGCAGTCATTTCTCATATCGGTCGCTTAAGAGTGCGACAGCTGCTCTTTACCAAGTCGACAAACAAAGCTTCATCTTGCCGGAGATGTCGAATTATGAATAGTCTCAGACACTGAATAGTCTCAGGAGTGTTGGTGACGTTAAATCCACTGATGACTATACGGTCATAGATTTTTGGAAGAGTCGCGTGGCGTTGAGCAAACTGCGTGTGCGTGATTTGCGGGTGAGAACACGTGGATTTGCGACAGTTTTTTGAATAAGTAAACAAACGCATTTGTTTGTCGACTTCCATTCTGGACCATTTCTATCATTTAGAACTCGATACTCTTTCCAATCACGCCACTCACACTGCTCACAATATGAGCTCCAGCCTCGGTAATTGAGCAAATATAAGAACACAACGAGATCATGACGACCCGGTCTTGTTGGTTTCGCTTGTTCCTAACTTGATTTTCCAGTTCGCAACCAAATAGAAATTGTTGTGGCAAGCCGTTTATGCAAAACAGTGAGAAGTCATTTTCATATCACAGCCCTAACAAAAGAGAATCAAGCTCAGATTGGTTTCTCTGGCGTACGGCGCAAAATGCCGAATAAGGCATTTCCTTCAATCCTTCCTCATTTGAAATCGAATGTTACGCCGACGACACGTCTCCTCGCCGAGTCCCTCCTCGCAGGTTTTTTTACGGCCCGGCCGCCTCCTTGCACGCGTCATCTGCGGCGACTCCGCGTTCGCAGGAGCGGAAACGGCGGGGTCGCGGTGTGGAAACCCGTGAAACGAGAAAGAATATTAGAGACCTGTCTCAAGTCGTGAGCCGCGGAGTTCGTCGCGGCGCCGAGTGGAGGGCCGGGGGAGCGGGCAGAGCCGGAGCTCCACTTCCTCGTCGTTCATCATTCCGACTGACAGACGCATAAATATTCTGTCAGGTTACTTTGTTACCCCCGCCGTTTTCTTCCAAGTGCCACTTTCCCGAAGAAAGGGAGCGAATTGGCGTCGCATTTTCACGTGATAATACGCCGGCTTCCCCCCGTCGGCCGTGACATTAACATCGGCCAAGCCAGGGAGCCAAGATCTGCGATCTTCCAGGTGCTTTGCCGTCCAGCCCGTCGCAGTTCTTGTCAAACTCACTCAAAAGGCTCACTATAACACATCAACATGGGAAAAAAGAAAAAAAAAAAAACGCCCACTCAGACTAAGACTAGTTATTTATTTCACGTTTTACAGCTAATTGGTCCATTATCACATTATACTGTGAAGCACGATCATTAAAACAATGACAAACGATGCTGTATTAAAAAAAATGAAACGATGATGCAACACGAAACGTGTGAAAAGGTCGTTGTTGTTTTTTTTAACTCTATGAATCTGTGTATACAACTGCATTGCAGCAACATGCAATAATTGTGTTTTATTCAGACAATCAAAAGCTCCAGGAAGAAAATCATCTGTTGATCTGCGATGTGTTGCCAGTGTAATTATTGCTCCGATTAGAACCCAGTAATCCCCCGTGCAGCTGTTTGTTGGTCTTTTAACATACATTAGTGTTCACCACTTTGACAAAGTGCTTAATACCGTTAAATCTCATCAACTGAACGGTGTAGGGTTTAGTTTATCTGTTCTTTTCGCTCATCGTCTGGATCCAGCCTCTTCAAAACGCACCGTTTAGAGCGTAGGATGCATTATTGTGACATTTGAAATAAATGTACATTCCTTTTAATTCTATAGAAAGGAATCCAGTGAGGCAGTTTGTGTTGGATTGATGCTTTTTGTTTGTTTAAACAAACACATACACCTTTTCTAGCATTCAACCCAATATTTTGTGACTGCTCTTTTTTATTTGTCTGCCACCTTTGGTTTCTCCACTTTTCCCGTGTCTTTGTTTATACCGTGATGTAGGGAGAAAACAGCCAGAGGTCTCGAGCAAGCCGGCGAGATTAAATTCCACGAAAAAATTAGAAGCTGCCAGGTCAGAAAATGAACGGAGGATTGCCGGTCAAAGGTTGCGCTGGTTCTCTTTTCATTGCATATGCACTTCTGATTACATTTTCAGCAAGAATATGCAAATGTATGCATTGCCATTCATGTGTACAATATTAAGCACAAAAGGTAATTCGGGACATTCTGCCTTTGTGAAGCTTTTAGCGCTCCGGCTTCATTCATAGTGAAGTGTTCACTGATTAAAACGCCGTTTAATGGTGTTGTATTATAGGGTTGTGCTATTATAGCAGATGCTTCGACTTGCATTTACTATTCGGTTTTTGCTCCTTGATCTAAAAATTCCCTTCATATAAACCCGACCTGCAAGGAATTGGAAATGCTTCACTCACATCTCATGTAGGTGTAAAGTTACCCGACTGTGTGTGAGGCAGCTGTCGTGGGGGGGAAAAAAAAAATAGGATTGCGCTATTGTGAGACGACAGGATGTTTTTATTTTCACTTCACAGTGACTCCCCCCCCCATCCAAAATAAGAGAGGTTTAAGTTTGAATCGTATTTCCTCCATGCGAATTTAACATCTTAGCTGAAGGGCTTCCAAGTCATTTACAATATGATTTGAGGAATAAATCAGGAATAAATCATAAATTATGTATATATCACCATATTAAGATGATGAAACGTGTTGTCAACGTCTGTTTATTTGCACATCCAGCATTTAAAGAGCAACATGGATCATTAAGTTGTGTTTCTTAATGCTTGGTGAGTATAAGTCCATCAGCCACACTATACGAGTCACTTTTTAGTTCCAACCGGCTCCAGTTGGGCTGTTTAGCATCAACAAATCTGACCAGTTTGTCAAACAGACACTTCCTGCAGCCCTGCCTTCAGAGAGGGGTGAACAGAATTTTTAAGATCCTAAAAAAAAAAAATAAGAGTAAAGGTAGCCATTCTGCAGGGAAATGACCGCGGCCAATCAATAATGTATAACCTTATGAAACTTTACGCTTCCATGTCAACAAACATTATCTTAAAGAAGCATAATTTGCGCCGACTTCAAATATTGATGAGGGAGCTGAAGAACTTCCACAAGTACAAAAACCCACGATTGTAAAAAGTTGGGAATGGAACTCAAATGTGAACAAAAATTGAAAGCGGCGACGTGTAAAGCGTGTCAAATCTACACATAAAGTCTAATGTTACAATTAAGAAAATTATATTTAAAACTTTTCTGCTCATTTTGGGAATTGCATGCGACCAGTGTGGTGTTTTTCTCCATATATTCATGTTTCCACAGAAAGACGCAATTATTAGGTTTATTAGCAATTGCAGGTAAATTAGTCTGTGATGGACTGGTTGCATTGAACATTTAAAGAAAATTCAATGTCTGAATTATGCAGACATTCACTTGTACCTTTCTGTTCATTTTAGGACATAAAGTTGGAGGAATCTGCAAACTTTATTTTTTGACATATCAGTTCCCATAAACATGCGGGTGAAGCGCAGTACAGAAGTGTTTTAACACAAACTGTTGTCTGCAGCATCGTTCTGAGCCGCTGAATAAGCAAACTTTCACTCCCCGCTGGTAAAAAATAACTCTTCTTGACGACGACGACGACTCACAGCCGTTTTCCGCTCATAATAGCCGGAGGCCTTATTAAATTAGTGTGCATGTGGCAATAATCTGCACTGAAACTAATAGAAAGTCTTGTTCTGACTCTTTGTGACTTTGTCTTAATTACGACTCGTATTCAAACAATAAATGATTGCTTTATTATTTTTACACCCAGCTACAGCCCCGAGACAAACGGCACCAAACCTGACGTCGGAGGTGACCACACTGTTTAATTCAACATATCAAGCATTTAACATTGGAGCCAGAAGTCAAACACTCCCCTGTACGACAGGAACATTTGTGGCCGGGTCGGGCCAGGAGAAGGACACTCTCCTCTGACAGCGAGTCGATTCGGATCCTTTGTGCACCAAACCTGTTCCACAGAGCCGCCCGCCCGCCTGCCTGCACTCCGCTGGTCACATAGACTGCAGATCTAACATATTGGGCTTCTGTTTGAAAGATTCTTGACAAAACTATACAAAAAAAATAAATTTTTAAATTACAAAAAGTGGAGAAATCCTATTTTAAAACTTTAATTACACTTTTCCAGAAATGCAATCATGAAAGATTTGTGCACAGCTCATTGTGCGCTAATTGCGCCATACTTCATGTTTCCTATTTTAGCACCTTCTCGGTAATTGATATGAAAAATGCATCAATATTGTTGGTGATTAAGATTCACTGTGGAAAAATAAGTGATAGCGGCAATACATAATTGAGGCCATTATAATCAGTTACGTGCCCCAAAGCGCCTCTCAACGACGCTGCATTGTGCAACTAACAGTTACATTCATTAATCTGCAATTATTTGCATGATTAGCACTTCAAACATCTTGTTTCAAAATATCAGCTCCAACTGAAAGAATATGTTTAATCACTCTTCAATATACTCAATTTAGATATTTTGGAATGTCCTGTTTGATCAAACCGATACCCCAAAGTCCGCTTGGGGGCTGCTTTTTATTTTCAGCTGCAAAGACGGCCACCGTGTTTATAGTGACCCCTGGTGGCCGGAAGTATGTCTGCTCCACGATACCAGCATCGTGTATCGGGTCGGATGCTGCACAAAACAGCATTGTCAAAACATCGAGACAAACGAATTTGTACAACATCCATGTATGAATAGAATATGAGAATATCACCATTTCTTGCCACTTCCAAGTTTTGACGAGCACACAACACTTTGACTTGTGAGTGACGACACAGAGGGACGTGTTCAATAAGTTGTAGATTCTAAAAGACCAAAAAATGAAGAAAAAGTATCAATAAAAAAGAACTTGTGGAAGTATGAGTGTAAATGTTCCTTTGTGTGCACCGTTGAGGTTGTTCACCAATCTTTCTCTCTGTCAGTCTCAGTGTTTTGCAGTGCCTCCAAGCCAAAACAGTTGGTGTTTTGAAACTATCCTGCCTTATCTGGATGTCTCGTTCAAGAAGCATCTTAAAAAGTACAAGATAAGCTTTTCGGGCTTTGCCTCCCTCCTTCTCTTCACACAGAAGATCAATAGCGACCTCCCTCCTTCCCGCTAACTTACATGAAAAACTGAGGCCTAAACAAGCAAAACAGCCTCCATTCCACCTGTGTGGCCTCCAGCAATTGATTCCTTTGTCCCTCATGGAAAGACCCGGAGGGAGGACAGAACCAGACACTAAGAAGACAAGTGGAGATGCTGAAAGAACAGAGGCACAAAAAAACTTCAAAGGAAAAAAAAAAGGGGGATAAAGAGAGAAAAGAACTTGGTTCATATTTCAAAGCTTAGTGAAATTTGCGAGCAAAACTTCTCCAAAAGCAAATCTTTTCACACAGACAGGGAACTACTCTGACTGGAGAGGGGGGGGGGGTTACAATAAATTGCCAGAGAGGTAGACAATAAATTATGTATGCCTTTTAACTGACCACAATCATAGTCAGACTGTGGTGGAGTTGGAAACACGACCCGGCCAACCCCTGCATGACATCAATGACTCACCTGAAACTGCCAAGCCATGGCTGCATGTGCTTTTGTGAATAAACAACGTGGGGTGGCTGCACAAGTTACACACATACAACTACCTTTTGTACACACACACACACACACACACACAATTACCTTCCATTAGGACACTGACTCCTTCTATACGGCTGCCACTTTGTCTGCTGTGAGAAGAAAACAGTCCGGGCAGACAGAGGCTTAGCATCCGCCTGACACAGACACGTACACACCTGCCGGCAATATATACTGTATGTGGTCTGCAGTCCTGTCAGGACCACAAGCTGCTGCCCATACCAAGTACGCACACCGAGGGAGCTCGGCACACGCACACACCTACAAAACACACACACACACACACACACACAGCCCTACACAGTGTGCAAAGTGTCAGGTGGCAGTGATTTGTTCCTCCTGACAGACAGGAAATAAGGGAGTCAACCAGGGACCTCACTTCCTCTTAGACCTGACTAACCTGACATCTATCAGGAACCCACACACACACACACACACACACACAGTCTTCTCCTCCACCGGTTGGCTCACTAATACGCATGCACATATTCACAATCCATCAGACTCCTAAAGTCTCTCCTGAGGCCTGCAGAATTCAAATATGGGATTAAACACTTGTCTGTGGGCAAAGACAGAACATGTGCATAACTGCTTTGTAACGAGCGCTACAGTTCAAAATACATCAAAGTGTGCCGATTGCATGCTGGAGAAATGGAGCGTGTTGTTAACACTTCAAGTGACAAACAGCCCCCAATAGAAGTGACATCGACTTGTTCCATGGAGTTTGTTAAATGCTGCGAGCGAAGAATGCCACTGGAAATCGAGAGCGCCGAGAGACGATCCCTACGACTGACAGAATTACATTTGTAGCAGCGTCAAAGAGACGGTCTTGATAAGGTTATGCGGCACGGACAACGATAATCAGTCGGATTAGTCTCTAATTGACTCTCCTCATTAGAACAGGGGCGACGCAAACTTCCAAGTTCGTCTAAGTGGTTTGACACTGATGAGAGTGACGGGCTGGTGTGTATGTCATCGCGCTAGTGCATGCAGGCAACGCTGCGAGCAAGTCAATCTGATTTGGATTTTTAACGTCACACCCGGAACTTTCCCAGCCCACGGGCCAGCATCCAGACATCCAAACGTGACCTCAATTCACTTGAGCAGGGCCCGGCGGTCCAATCAGCGAGGAGCGCCGGCTCGGGCCGAGCCAATGGTACGTGTCAAATCAGACCTAATCACACACCGATAGATCCGATAACTGGGTCAGCAGCATTGCAGCGGGAAGCACTTTCTTGGGGAAGGAGGACGTCTTTGAAATCCATGGTACAGAAATGCAACTCTTGTGAGAGTCCTGAAGATTGTGACCCCCGCAATTTCAAATTCATGCCAGAGAGGCACAGGGGGGGTTTTAGCACAAGTCACATTTTCATGCAGTTACCTTGGGCAAGGTGAGCATTAACGACAACCAGCAGTATTTTTCATTAAACTTTAGCTACTTATAGACCATTATCATTACCCACATTAGCAAGTGGGACAAAAATCATTCTCAACGTATCATAAAGCTAATGACCCATGATACTGTTGCTATGCGAACCCCTCCTTTCTTAAGACATTGTCCTGGTTCAAAAGGCACCAGAAGTACCACACGGTCCCACGAGGTACAGCCTTTTATAAAGGCACTTACCAAAATGCATGGCAGTCAAACCTAATGCATGATTATGACATTTTTCTTTAAAAAAAAAAAACAAACAATAAAAACGGCAGCATCTTGCAAGATTTCTGTCTTCGGAGTGCAACACAGAAGACACAAGCACACCGGACCCGGAGATGACTGACGTCCTGAAACACACGGAATGTGACACATCCCCGACTTCACTCGGAATATAAAGTGTCGGACAAGACTCCATCTGAGGCCAGGATGAAAATGTGAATCAAACAGCTTTGGAGCAGAACCCCCTCACTGGGGGAGGGGGGGTGGTGAGGGGATAAGTTATGAATAACGACGAAGCCAGTGAGGAGAGGTGAGCAAATGAGAGGTGGGGGTGGTATGGGGAGGGGGGGGTATGGGCAGTAAAATGCTGCCGTCACTTAAACTCTAAAATGAAAGATCGATGAGCTTATTTAAATGTGCTCCCAGAGACGAGAGTTGGCTCATATAAACTCGTGCATTTATGAGGAGGGGTGTGGGCATCGATTGACTGTGAGAAGACCAGGAGAGGTGGATGGAACAAGGGAGGGGGGGGGGGGGGGGGGGGGGGGGTGAGAGACAGGGACAGGGAGAGATCAGGAGGATCAACCTTGGCTCATGAATTTCATCCTTTTTCTCCTAAAATAAAACGTCCTAATAAATGCTGGGGATAGAAGAGCCGGAACCTGGAAAATCTACAGCCTTCGATTGACCGCCTGGCACAGCTTATCGAATCAATAACCCCCTCCCTCCCCCCTCCCTCCCTCCCTCCCTCCCCACAACAACCTGCTCCGTCCAGAGTTTGTTTCACTAATTTTCAAATTCATCCCCCGGACCCCACCCCTTCAGCCAGGACAGCTGGCAGGGGCTGCTGGGTATGAGGGTGGGAAAACATGTTGGGGTATGTGTATGTGTGTGTGTGTGTGTGTGTGTGTGTGTGTGTGTGTGTGTGTGTGTGTGTGTGTGTGTGTGTGTCTGGGGGCGGGGGGGTATCTTAGGTGCTGCTGGTGAGACCTTGACATTAACGGGAGAGGGCTGAAGGAGCTGACTCTGCAACCACATGAGGAAAGAGAGGGGAGGAGGGAGGGAGGGAGGGAGGGAGGGAGGGAGGGAGGCAGATGGAGAGTGTGACGCCTGGTAAAGGAAAGGAGAGGAGGGAGAGCGACTTCTGACACACACAGAGGTGTTGTCATGCCGTCATCATCAATTCAACTGCAGCCACGGCTCTGTGAGTGACAAGCAGGGTGCGCCGCATTCCCTCCAACACCCCCCCCCCCTCCCTCCCTCCCTCGGGTGCTCCTCCTCACACCACCTCCTTCACCTCCTCCTCCCGGGCCACTCTCTCCACTTTCTCACTCTGCCCGTTCCTCCTCTCCACTCCGCTTTTCACACTTCACACAGGCACTTTCCTGCACTTGAACAGCACACCTATTCTCCGTGTGTTCTCAAATAGCACACACACACACACACACTTCACTTTCACACACACATAGGCATTCCTCAGACCCCTCCTCCAACTGCTCCCCTACACACACACCCCCCCCCCCCCCATGTCTCAGCCTTACATGGGCCCACCACGCCATCTGTGACCCAGAGAAAGTGTGTGTCAACACCACCAAGGCGCTGGATGGGCCCTACTCCCAGCCTAAGTGTCGCCAGGCTCTACAAATAAAAATAGATATATAACAAGTACCACTGGTAGTTGGTATTGATCCCAGCTGTGGCCGGGGATCCAGAGCCCATCATATCCGGCTTCTTCCCTGTTGCCACATCCAAGAATTGCCTCACACGATCACACACAAACCAGCAACAACACTAATCTGAGCACCTGCCTGCAGCAACAGGGTCAACACCCTCATGGGACACGACTCAAATTAATACACTCTGCATGTGGATATGTGTTTGTGTGCCAAATCAAGAGATGTAGTTAAGCAGGTCACAGACTAAGAGGGATTATCTGTGCCTGGAAACCGTAACGCTTACCACCCCCCCCCCCCCCCCCCCCTCCAAACACATGAATACACCCTCAATACCTTAATCCTCCAATCTATAGATCATAATAACGGTTTACACGCGCACCCAGCCATGTTGTCAACGCTCCTGCCTTCATCACAACTAAAAAGAACCCCAAACAACACTGCTGGGTCAAAAATAAAAAACGTATCTCTTCATTTTACACTTGCAGAAACAGACATTATATCAGATAAATGCCACAGATTAAGGAGGAGAGGCGCGCGGTTGTTCGGATTAACAAATCGGAGGTGGCGCGTGAAGTGCACATACTAATTACACGTGTCGTCCCATGTTAACGGGGCTTCTCGGGAGTTCGGCTCTCACCTTGGCCGTGCAACATGTGGCAGCAGCTGCCGAGCAGCAGCAGGAGGAAGAAGAGACGCAGGCCGCGGCTCCCGCTGCGCGTCGTCCCGGTGCCGGTCCCGGTGCCCGGCGTCATCCTGAGCCGGCTCCCCCCTGCCGGTCTGTCCACACGCTCCGGGGATCCCTGGCGGCTAATTCCGAGTTTCATCCTTCAAGAACGGAGAGCAGTGTGCGGTGGGTGGGTGGGGGGGACCGACACTGTCCGCTTCTTGTGCGCTCTGCCCGGAGTGGAAGGGGAGGAATGAGATCCGAGCCGCGGCTCCTCCGCGCGACGCACTCCCCACGATAAGCTCCCGATTGCACTTCCAGGCGTCGTCGTCCTCCCCCCCCCCCACCCCACCCCCCAACCTCAAAAAATAAAAATAAAACAAACTGCAAGGCAGCAAAGGTGAAGACTCCCACCACCACCAGTGTTGCGCCTTCACGGTTTGACGGCACCGTGATCTGCGCGTCCCTGCGACCTGTGGCGATACTTCCTCTCCATCAGCATCGATCCCCGCGATAAATTAATACATTTGAGTGTTGTTCCTTTTTTTTTTTTTTTTCCTCTCTCTCTGGTCTTATCGGATTATTCTCCACTATCGACCCCAAATCCCGCACCCGTGTTGGATGTCTTCACCGGGGATTTGACCCATTGAGTCGTCGCATTAACAGAGAAACGATAAAACGCGTAAACTATCCATCCGCGAATGCTCTTTTAAAAAAAAAAAAAAAAAAAAAAAAATCAATCCACTAATTGATTGTGCGAGTATCCCTGGATTTGGTCTGCAAACAAACTGTTGGTGGGGGAGAAACAGGGAGCTTGGAGGGATTTTCCCAGAGAGGTGGCGGAGTGCGTCAACTGAGCACAACTTCAGAGATCCAGCGCGCGGCGGCGGGGGAAAGTCTCTCCGCCTCCCCCAGATGAGGACTCTTTCCTCCGGCACGGCGAAGCTGCCGAGGCGGCTCCGGTCGGTTACGCGGAGGAGGGGGGGGGAATTAATAAAAACCCAACAGGTTTGCACGAACACAAGTTTCTCCTTCAACGAACGGGGTGGACTTTTGGTACGGGCTCGTCGAAGAAATTAAATAAATACTACATAAATAAAAGTAGCCGTTACGAAGTGAGAGCGGGCGCGCGACGGGAGAGCCGCGACTCTCTCTCTCTCTCTCTCTCTCTCTCTGTCTCTGTGTCTCTCTCTCTCTCACTCCGCAGCTACTGCGACACTGGAGCCTCGCTGGTTCCCACAAACAGTCCGCCGCCTCCCGGGGGGGAAACTCAGCAAAATTCTCCACTTCCAAGCGGGAGTTTCTGTCCTCGCTCCTCGACGCCCGGTTCCTCGGCACCCCCGTTGAGGCTTCCGGGAGAAAGAAAGACCGCCGCGTCCGCTGCGTCTCCCTCACTGAACACCTGCCACCCCGCTCTCCTCCGCACCGACCTGGGGGAGGAGGAGGTGGGGGGAGGGGTGGGGGGTAGAGAGAGAGCGAAGGCTCGGGGTTTAGGCTCGGGTCCAGCTGCTCCTGCCCGAGCGGTCTTCAAGCGCATCCAGACCGGCAGTTATTTATGAACGGAAGTTTACTTTTCTTTCGCCCCACCAACTACACCCGCCAGAGATCCGCAGACTCCCTCCGTTATTCCTCCGTCTGTCTTTCCCAAACTCAAAAACCAAACTTCCATTCATTATCATCCGTCGGCGCTGATTGGCTGAGCATTCGCTACCGCTCCTCCCATTGGTCAATTCCGGATTCCGCGGGCGGGACATAATGCCGGCACTATCAGCGTGGTACACCCCTCCCCTCTCTCCTCCCCCCCCCCTCCCCTCTCCCTCCACCTTCCCCCATCATAGGCACACACGCGCGCGCGCGCGCACGCACACAGGATTGTTTTGCGCTACTTGTGGGAACCACCGTGACTCCTTGGTTGTTGAACCAAACACTTCAAACCATCGGTGTCTGAGCCTGAGGTGTCAAACATGAAGCCTGGGGGCTAAAACCGGCAAATTGAAAAATTTGAAATCTAAAATTGACAATAAAGCTTCTTATTCTTCATAAAAAGCAAAATATAAATCAGATATCTCTCCCGCACAAGAAATCTTTATGACCTTTTCTATTTATTCAAAGAAAGCATTGTACCCCAAAAAAAATAAAAATCCCCACATACTACATAGACCATGGTGAGCAAAGCACATGGATAAATGGATAAGTGAGTGAATAAATAAATAAATAAATAAATAAATAAATACCAGGCATTGCATCAGGCAAAAAATGCAAATTAGCATTAGCCTCAATGCCAAGCTCTCACAGTGAGTTTGTAAAGACACGCATGCAAAAGGCTGCATTATGCAACACTTAGATGTTTGTTTTTTGGTTTTTTTTTTAACATTTCACTCCACTTTGCATTATTATTATTGGCTTCATAAGGAGATTGCTGTAAATTGTGGTATGAATTGTTCCGATTTAAAAAAAAAATAAAATTCAAAATGTACTGTCTGTGCCACAACAAAGAAAAACTTTGTTTAAAGTTTAAACCCAGAGGATATTGTGGCACTATTTTGTCAGTCCGGGCCACTCAAGATGAAACTGCACTGTCAGCTAAAAATGCTTTTGACACCCCTGCTCTAATCCTAACGTCACTTTACTGTAAACGTAACCCTAAAAGTATACAAGAGTCATCGAATGTATAAAATCGGCAGTGATTTCTCCACACGTGCACTGCGAGAAGCAGAGTGAAATATAACGCACTGCTTACATTGAGGGTTTTTTTATGCTTCACTGGGGAACGCATTGACTTACATGCACTTAATTCAGATATACAGTACCTTAACCATGACCGTGAAACATGTCTTCACCTCAACATTTATTGATTTCACCACAGGGGAATGAGTCGACATTAGGCCGCGTGAAATCAGCCCCGGTCCCATAGGTTGTATCGACTCATTCTGAACCCAACCACAGCTACTGGGGTTGCATTTCCCAGATCTCATTGCAACACCAACCAAGTTGTTTTTAGCCAAAAGTTGAAAGCTCGATTGTATTGTCTTGGGGGTTGCTGAGGTTGTTCCGACAAGGTCTTAAAATGTCCATATTGTGTGGATAAACACATTTTTTTATTTATTTTTTGTCCATAAGACATGTGATGAATTTAGAAAACAACCAAGCTTAAATACATTTTATTGCATATGTACTCCCTCACGCGCCAACTGTTTTTGTTGCTACGGGTGTTTAGTTTTCCCACAGAACAGATAACACAGAGGCAATTTATCTTGTTTAGAGGCTTAACATTATTAGTTTTGTTATCGTTTACTTTATTATTTAGAACTTCCGTCATTGGGGGGGTGGGGGGCATTAATAGGCAGGCGTACAAATGAGAAGGGTTGAGCCTGGGGATGGTTTCACCTTGCTCACTTCCAAGAGAACTCAATATATTGTTTGACTAAAAATGGGAGTCTATGAAGCACCACCGGTGGTCCGGCTGCACACATATTACAAAATAACTGCCTGGGGTCATATCTTAGTACTACTGATAACCTACTTTCTTCCGTGGTGAGGGTCATTAAATGGCACATTAATATTAAAGCCCACAACACAGTGACCTTATCTTTTATTGCCTCAATAAATCCTCAGAGACAGACTTTCCATCCCCCGAGTGGCCAAATAGTCTCCGTACGTCGTCTGGCTGTCCCCGGCGCGCTTCCCTCAAGTACCAAACACCTCGGCTCATCCATTTATCTTTCCATCCAGGCGCAACTGGCATTTGACTTCCAACTTGACGTTTCCGACTGAGTGACTGTGACGCGGCTCGAAGCTCCAGTGAAAAGCTGTTGCTCCTCTCCGTCTGCAGTGGCCAACGTCTGATTGTGTCGAGTGGTCTGCGCTCAAATCTCGGCTTTTGTCTCTTGGATTTCCTCCCGAAACTGTCTTATTTCTACGTGACTATTCCGTCATAGTTTTATAGAGATAGGCGACAAATTAATGAAGGGAAAACTCAATAATTGAGTGGATGAACATAAAGATTAATGATGCTATCATACAGGGTGGGAGCGACGGTGGGACGTCGGTGATAAAGGGACCGATCTTCAAAGTCACCTAAGTGTTATAAATCTGATCGCTGAAAGCTAAAATTGAACCTAAGTGCAAAATGATAACAAACATGTTCTACTTTATTTCTGAGCGGCAAGTTATCGGTTTTTGGGTTGTTTTTTGGGTTTTTTTAAGTCTGATTTCAAGAATGTACTCCAATTGTAGGGTTTGTTAAACTTGCAGTAGACAATGTTGTTTTTCTATTCATGTGTCAGTTTAATTAGTTTTTAAATGAGAACAGCAGTTCGCCGTAGTTTAAAATAGCACCATGCGAACAAAGCCCACCGCTAAGTTTGGAATTGAGTAGTTGAACAATTCACAGCAAAGCTTTGTCAAATTGAGAGAAGAAACAGATTAATTGTCTATCAATTCATTATCAATTCACAACCGCTTTAAAAAAAAAAAAAAAAAAGTATGAAAGTGAATTCTTATGCCTTTTTAAACAAGATTCTGAGAGGCTTGATCAGTGCATGAACAGATCTGATAACCGGCGGGAGTTCAGAGTGACAGCCCTCTCTGCAGCCATCACAATTCTACATGAAGGAAGAATGAATTTCATCCCGCTGGTGGAGTTCCAGATGTCAAGAGGCATTGAAGCTGTGCTGGCAGCTTTTTTTTTTTTTTTTTTTTAAGCCCCATTGAGATCAAAAATCTTTTTTTTTTTTTTTTTTAACAACACAAGCCTGGCCAAGACAGTCAAATGCACAAACTCACATTTTAAAACACACTACAATATACCAATATAAAGACCCCCCCCCCCCCCCCCTTCCCCCTTCCCCCTACAAAAAAACAAAAAAACAAAAAACCAACTACACTCAATGGCCTCTCAAGAAAAACAAGCACACCTGTCACTCAGCACACTCTTCACGATGCTCCTGAATTTCTTTCAGTAGACATCAACGTACAATCTGTCAGAACCTGGAGCACTTTGAAAAGCCTGTGTCTGTAGGACGGAGCAGGCGACTGCTTGAGATTATAGACGGCGAACTGTACAAAGGTATAAGTCATTTAGATGTTTAGCAGAAAGGTGGTTGCTAGAAACGCTGCAACTTCTCCCAATTCACATTCATGTTATCGTTTCTTCCTCCACTCTTGCATTCTTGCTTTATCTGAGTTGCAGTCGTCGGAATCGCGGCCACCAACTGACTGTAAAAAGCCTCAAAACGAACATTTTAGTTCGGGGGCTACATACAGCTCATTTAGAATGTGCAGGCTTGTGAAAATAGAGCCGTAATGATCTTTAAATTTAAACTTTAAAGTGTGTTTTTGTTGTGTCGCAGAATATACGTGATGGAAATGTGTAAATTTTCATGAAACTAAACAATTGTGACCTAAAATGACCACAATCTTAGGATAAAGCCACTTTTAATGATACCTTCTAGTAAAATACAGTGAAATATTCCCAAAAAATAAAGATTCTCCTATAACTGCTGCATGATGCGTTTTCGTACAAGCTCACCCTGACAGCATTGCTTTGAAACTTGTTTGCATCGCTGATATCTTAACTCGGGTCTCAGTACTGTGTTGTGTTCGCTACTCTTAAGAAATTTGTTAGAAAAAAAAACAACATAGTTTTCTTTTCTAATTTGTACAATTTGCTTGGTGGTTTGGATTGGAGCCAGATTGGGAAATTAGTTTCTCGCGAACATGTTTTTTTTGGTTAGGTAAAAGAAAATATGGAGTACCCAGGGAAAAGATATATATAGACACACCCACACCCACACACACGCACACACACGTACAAAAACTCACAAACTCCATACCATAGAAGGGAAAGCAAGTTCATGCTTCGGCAACAGTGCAGAAGACTACACACGTTGTAATTCAGCAAACCAAATCAGTTCCTGAACGATGAACAACCAGATCAAGATGCACGTTTGCGTATGACTGTCCATTGTTTTGTTGCGCCATATACAGTCGCTGTCACAGTTATAAGTGTAGTTTTATCGAGGAGACCATAGTCACGGAAGAACAGAAAGCACTGACTGAGCCTCATGACGCGATATTTTAAATAAACCCTTTTATACTCAATGACTTGAGTTTAGTAACTGACATTTCTCAGTTGGGCTTTAGAAGAGAACCCACTGAATCCTACAGGTCAATCGTTTAGATATTTTCTTACTAGAATTGAACCACGTGTCTCTTGGATGTTAGTTCTGAGTACGTCCTGATCCACCATGACATTATGACCACCTGCCTCGGTTTATGTTTGCCCCCACTACTGCGGCTCGATATGTAACAGACCCTGATGTGTCGTCTCTTCGAACACCACTCTGTCAGATTCGGCACTAGCTTCAGGAGAAATTTGATCTCCAGAGCCTCGTCTGTTGGACCAGACGGTACAGGGCAGCCTTTACTCCCCGTGTGCATCAGCGAGCCTTGGCCACCCGTGACACAATCGCCAGTTCACTGCGTTCCCTTCTTCTGATAGATCCAGACCACCGCGGGCCACTAACACCTCACAAGAGCCTGTCAACCTTGTTCAAATGTTCATGTTTTTTCACTTCCGTCACAACCATCCACTCTTTCTGCTGTCCTTTCGATCAGTGCTTGGTTGAGCTTGAAGTTGCAATCTATTTTTAAGGAGGTGGACACACTCGTGGCCTGCTGTTGTCGGGACTTGAAGTCGTGACCTAATAACTTTCTAATACACAATATGGCCCCTTTGTTGTTGTTGGGCCTTTGATCATATTTTACCTGGCGCCACAGGAACAAGCCTGTAGCACCTCTCCTGTCAGGCTCCGTCAATTCTCCCGGGAGAGACTTTTCCTCCCCTGCGAAGTGCTTAAAATTCCACAGCGGCACACCTGGCCGACCCGTTCCGCCCTCGCTGCCTACCCAGTGTCTTTACATCTTTGGATCGCGGCCTCCGTGCCCGCCCCCTCAGTCACCCATCTCCACACCAACGTAGCATATTTGTAGACAGTGACAGACGGCGACTCCATTTTTGGATCCCTGCCAGTTGCTATGATACCACCGCCATTTTCACAATGTTCAAGCTTGCTCAGACACAGCTCCGTTGTTTGTGTGCTTCTTGCCCACGAACAAGAAAGAAGAAGTAACTGGATGATTCTTGGTTTTTAGTTTGGGGGGGTTTTTTTTGAAGAAAAAGAACCTTCTGTCCCACTTTGTCCTGAGATTGTAAACAGATATTGTTTAGAGGGAACACTGCTGCCATTCTCGGAGACGGCGATGCCCTTCGTTGCTTCTGACCTCTGCTTTTCCCCTCTTCAACAAAGATACAGACTTCGCTTTAGATTCCTCCTGCTGTCTTGCTCTAAGCCCATATTATAATGACATTGTCACGTTTACAGTCCTCCACAATCTGTCCTGTTTCAGTGGAGGCGACTCGTGGATATTTCAGCAATGTTATGTGAATGAATGTAAGCCGCATTTTAACATTTCCTCCTGCGGGGAAAAGGTTCCCTGGAATGCACCCGAATCATAATTGGAAAGACGGATGAAAAATCTTGAAGGGAAATGTTCAGTGTTGTAGCTTGCTCAATTTCTGCTGTATTAGGTTCGATTTATTTGATTAAAAACCTTTTAGATCATTTAGATAAAAAACAAACAAACCTTACAATCACATTTCATCACTCTTATAGGACACAGACTTAATTGTCCCACATAAATAAACTGTGTAGTGTCTCAATTGTGACAGACTAGAGAGGTTTAAAAAAATAAATTAAATAGAATCATAACTACAACGCGAGAAGTGTAATTCTTTATCAAACCAACAAAACTGAAAGCTACCAGGCCCACACACAAAACGTATAAAAGAAATCCTTGATAAACCTACTCTGCGACAAGTCAATCATTGATAAGTTCAATGAGGGCTGATGGGAAGTAGATTTAAATTTTTTTTTTAAAGACATGACAGTAGTGAGATCAGTTTCTTAGAACACGCTGACATTTACAGATATTCACAATCTTTTCTTTCTTTCTTTTTTTTTTTATCAAATAAAGCTGGATTCAAATGTGTTTCGGACCACGTTAGTCAGAATAAATCAGTATTAAAGAAATATAAATAATTCATCAAGCTCTAGATCAAAAAAGTTTGCATATTGTGTAAGAAACTAAGAAAATATAGGTGCAACGCACTGATGTACTATTCATTTCTGCAACATATTATAATAAGTAAAACATTACTACTGAAAAATTGAAAATGTGCCCAAAGTGAGTTTTATTGTCTTATTGTCGTCCCTACATGTGGTTGATACACAACTCACATGTATTGTAGGTGTTTTTTCATACATTTTGAAATGCTTTGAAGTAGATTTTAGGCCCGAGCTCTTCCTATGGAGCCATGCTGTTGGGAAACATTTTTTAATCATCTTACTGAAATAAGAAGGTCTTCAGGGTTGTTTTTTTTAAAAAGGCCCCTGGATAGCAGCCGATATTGTCATAGGATTTCTCTGTGGAAAAAAAAAAAAAGAAGCTTGTTATATGAAACCAAGATCTCTTACTTATTGACAATGCCATCTAAATAAAGCCAAAAGTCATTGTTAGGAGAGGAAAAAAACAAAAAACCGAGCTGTGCTCCTGAGATGAGGATCAAGCCTCGGCTCATATCCTCCAGATTCAATGTCCAGACTACGAACTCTCAAGATTATACAACAGCCGCTGTGGAATAAATTGCTATAAATGTCAGCCGCAATGAAACACAATGTTTTGCAATGAAACCCCAACCAGCTTGAAGTCATTTCTTCATGCATTAATTTTGCATTACATTATTGAGTTTGTTTTGTAATATGTCCAGTCCTCATTAGTCATTCATGTCTATACATTTCCCCTTCTGTCTCGCCACAGGACTGTTGCTCACACACACACACACACACACACACACACACACACACACACACACACACACACACACACACACACACACACACACACACACACACACACACACACACACACACACACACACACACACACACACACACACACACACACACACACGCGCGAATTATCTGGTTCCAATACTTGGACCAAATGCTCACAGATTTTAATTCTGAAGCCAATTTAGCTTCCAATTACCTGTGTATCCACCACAATTACTACATTTTCTCCCCTCCATCCATCTATCGCTCTCTCTCTCTCTCTCTCTCTCTCTCTCTCTCCATCTATCTGACCTCTCTATCACCAAAGCATACCGTCATAGCTTCTCAGGCAGAAACACATAATTACCAAATCTCTCACGACACACATTTTGTGTCCACCACATTCAGCTCGCGAGGCCACCTCAGATAGAAATCCGACCTGACATGTGCACAGGCCTCTTATCTGGACGCACCCAGCCACATCTGTCCGATGAATCTCTCCCACTGTGGACCGTCACCCCGCCGCCCTCTCCCAGACACACTCTGTTCGCCCGCTCTGCTACGGGACGAGACGACCTCCGCAGAGGGCCTGAACGATGCCACCGATCTCTGTTATTCTTTTTATAGGCAAACACCGGGTCTGTCCCCCTGTCTCTTTAACACCTGCTCGATGAGGCTAATGACTCCTGTCCCGGCAATCAGCGCGGGCGTGCGCGCCGCGCACACGCGCCGAGTTGGGCCTCGTCGAGGCGCCTGCAGAGATGATGAGCGGCTTCCCGCTGCTCGGGCTGTCATAGTGGTGGAGGGACGTAATGTCAATATCAACGGTTGGGTCGTGGCTGTGGAGTGCTGGGAGGATGCACACCATAGCAAAGTGGTCGCAGACAGGCATTAAAGTGAAGCTTGCTGGTCACTGGCTACCGCCGTAGGTTGCCTGGGATTGTCACCTTTGACGCTGTGAAAAGAACAAAAAGCTGCTTTTTGTTTTTTCTTTTTGTTTGTTGGTTTTGTTTTGTTTGCTCCTCGTGTACACCTTTAAATCATTGATTGATTGCCCCAGGCTGCTTCATCCAGCTTCACCACATCGTCGTCCAGAGTGTTCCCATCAATACTGCACACATCTTGGACGCGGAAACACAAAGGGACATTATGAGGGTCTTTGTGTTGAAGCGGCCGACGTGATGAAAGACCAAGGCCCTCGTGAAGCCAGAGAAACTTGTTAATGTGTGTATTGTATGTCATCTCATGCCCGTGTCCTTGCTCTCGTTTTGTGTCCGGGTATTATTCCGCCGCCTATTTCCTGCTCTCTTTTTGACGCCTCTTCTTGTTTTCCTTCACATTAGCGAGAAAAATGATTACACGGGACATCGCATCAAAAGTTAATAAACTGGATGAATAGAAGTTCACTTTTCTAATCAAACACACTTATAGCGGCAGCACCGGACGCCTCCGGAGCCCCTCTCTGTGTGTGGTTTATTGTTTGGCTTCATTGTAGCCCAGGGTGATGCTGCATTCTTGCATTTCAGGCATCTGGAAACTTGATCCCATCTTTCTACCAAAAGCAGCCGCTCCACCTGTTATCCTAGCCATCTCCTGGGGCTAAAAGGGAGGGCGAGGGTGCACGGAGAAGAAAGAGCAGGAATGAGGGTTAGGTGAGGGTAGTGGGAAGCCTTTCATGTGAAAAAAAAAGAAAAAAAGAACGAGGTAGGAAATGAAGGGAGAATTGTAAGGAGTTAGGTCACACCTGTAGAGGACTCAAAGAGACAGGGAGGGATATGGGGATAAGTGTAACACCAGTGGGAGAAAGGGAGGTTCGCCTTGAAGAGGGATCACTTTTTAGTGAATCGAGCGAGATAGGAAAAAAAAAAGGGTGTGAAAATCACCGGCGAGGCTTTCAGGACTCTTTCATGGCAGGAGAATGAAGAAAAGTAAGTGAGAAAGTCGACTGTGGGAGGCTATTGAAGAACGGAAAGGAAAAGAGAAAAAGGAAAAAAAAAAAAAAAAAACACAATTTCAGGGTCAGTGTGTGGACTGGGTGGAGAGGGTGCGGAAGGAAATCCAAGACGAATGGCTCACGCCGCGCACTATGGCGTACGAGTCCACTGGCCTGTGAGTTTTGTTTGTTTTACTTTCTTTGTGCGTGTGCATGCTTGACCTCTCGGCTCCCGCCGAGTGTCGCCTCCTTCAGCAACAAAGCAGACAGGTCGGTCTTGGAGCTCCTCTTCATCTCGGGTCAGCCGGCTCGTCGGGAGTCCGGCCGCGCTCTCGGCGCCTCGCTGCCGGACGTCACCGCGCCGTGCGACGGTGCTTTGGGATCACGCTCTGGGTTCTTCTCGATGCACCTGTGATCACATACAACTACAAGGCATCACACTGTGGAGGAGGAGGAGGAGGAGGAGGAGGAGGAGAGAACATGGACACACTGTACCGCCATGAGCTTCCCATGGAAGGAGAGTAAACAGAAGAGAGATGCAGAGCCGAGCTCAAACCGCTCTGATGTGAAAGCAGATATCACAGAAACATAAACAACCACTTAATTAGCATCGCTGTGCGTGTCGACTCTTGCACTCAAAGGCCCGTAAGAGCTTGTGTTCCTGCACACACTTGTTCGCGGATCTGCCTGAAGGCACTGACTGCAGGCCCTTCCACAAGGTGCGCTCGGCTCTACGGAGATCTTAAAGGAAAGCGATGCCATGCCCCGAGGGAAACACACCATGGGATTTCATTTTTCTCTTTTCCATCCCGCAGTTTCTCTCTCTCTCTCTCTCTCTCTCTCTCGCTCTCTCTCTCTACCTCGCCACTCCGCTGCCCTTTACTCATCTCCCTCCTCCATATTCACTTCTTTCCCCACTTTCATCCAATTCCATCTTTTTGCCAAATATAAATTCGGTCCTCCCTATGGGGATGACAAACATAGAAGGGCTTCATTTTTATTTTATTTTTTTTACCACTGCCTGCCTTCTCTTTCATTACATGTTGGCCACAGACACACGTGGGTTGTTACTCAGCCTGGTACATGATTACCTTCTCGATAAAACAACATGGGCCGCATGACGTCACAGCCAGGATGTCAAGCCTATATGTGAGTTCTTCACAAACGCCTAACTTCACATCAGAATAAAAAGAGAGAAGAAACACTTCCATGTGTTTTACAGAACTGCGACGAAACGGGGAATCATCCAATAATAACCCGTCAACAGTCAAATTAGTGAGCTCGGATTGATTTCCTTGCATAACACAAGGGTGTTGAGTTTGAAACTGAGATCAGACAGAAGTCCTTCAGAATCCTGACCTTTATTAACGAATCCATCCCATTCAGTTGCACAGCTATTAATTTATCTGCAGTTAATTACTGTGCTGGGCATGCTTTCATTAGACTGGATCATTATATTGCTTCATCTTTTTTTTTTTTTTGCTTCTTGTCAATATGTTTGCACACAAACTAGAGGTCTGGAGCTCTCCTGAATTACTTCTGCAACTGATCAATATGCACATCTGAATGCTAAGCCGAGATGACAAACAGTCGCTGGAATGGAAAGTAGAGACACCTGTAAAAGCAGAAATGGCGTCGCATGACCAAATAGGAGCGATTAAGTCTGACTCATTTAGACACTGTGCCCAGTGCATTAAACTGAACTTTTCATTGATGAAAATCGTTGGTTGACCCTCATTGCTGCTCCACAAAACCATTTCAGGATGGTACTACAGTTGTGCACCAGGAGCCTGGAATTTCCCCGATCCAAGGCAAAGTTCTGTCAATTCTTCATCAAGCAAGTTGATTCCCTTCATGAGGGTTTTGAGCAGTGGGATGACGGGTCTTCCTTGGAAATCTGTTCACCTTCAGAAACTCTCTCTGCCAGCATACTTGTCCTGGTGGCAAATGGTTTAGGACGGCAGGTTTTCCTACCAGGCTGTTGGAGCTGAGCTTAAAGACAAAAGAAGCTCTATGCTCACTGATCAGTGAACTCTGCTCTCCGACGGCCATAGAAAGAACGAGCGTGTGGATATAAGTGTGACGTGAACTGACAGGAGTTCATTCTTTGTACGAGGGGTAAAGCACTATGGCCATAACTCAGAATTGAACTTCTACTTTCAGACAGTAGAAGTCAGTTGAGGCGGTTTGAGCACCTGATAATGATTTCCACTAGTGAAGGTGTATCAGACACTGCTACCTGGGATGAGACTTGAATTGGCCTGGGATCTGCTGAGACGGTTATATATCTCTCTCTCTCACTTGTCTGGAAGTACAACCTTGTAATAATACTCAATTACTTTCAGATTCAATTTGACATACAAATGAAAACATTTGCCTTTCAACAGGTTTTTGAATCTCCTTCATCCACGAGCAACCCTCAAGTTCATAAATAGAGATATCTTAAATTATTAAATCACTGCAAGTGGAGGATGCAAGGACTGATTGAACTTAAACCTGAAATGTTAGTTCAAGGGCTGTTCTCATCACCTTTAAGAGTTCACTTAAATCCCAGCATGTCTTGAGGTTTCCTTTAAGGTCTTGTTTGAATCGGGATGCATTTTATGTTAAATTGAAAGCTTTACTGCTCTGAAAGTGTGAATATATTCCCACCATCTTGCCACCAATTTCTTTCAAGATCTTTTCATTTTCATTGTTTCACTGATACTTGCAAGTGTTTTTTTTCTCTCTCCCTCTAATGAAATGAATAACATTCAAACTAGAGTAAAACTAAAAATGTTAAACTTGCCCTTTAATCTCACTGGCATGTCAGTGAAACAGGTATAAAATAGTCATTCCTCTATTTCGTTTTGGGTCAAGTCAAGTCCGAGCACATCTCATATAATAAAACCCCACATTCATTTACTTAAACTATTTAAGGATACGAAAGTGTTTTACGTGAGTTAACAAAACTTAAATCATTCAAAGGGAATGGGGTTACTCCAACAATACCGGTTACCACTGTTCTGCTGTCATTCACGTCATGCATGAAGCCTTCGGGGTTACGCCACACGGTGCACATGCATGCACGCTTGCACCTGGCTGAGCTGGTCACTGGTGCATGTGCACCCCTGACATGCGTTCGACATGCACATCTGTCACAGATGTGCATCGCAAGCCCGCAACCTACACCTCAGCAGCCCCCACACACGCACACACGTGTATTGTGGACACGCACAAGACCCAAAGTGAACGAGACTCAAACGCAGAGCGCGACAGTGCAGCCATATTGATATACTGCGTGTCAGTAAGAGAGTACATGACAAACATATCAGCATGGCGTTCAAAATTGTATTGCCCTTTATTGTTACTGACATATACTGGCCTTCACTACATGCTTTGTGAAGACTCAATAGCCTTTCACACTTCTCCGAGGAGAGAGCCGATGAGACCTTGCAGCACCAACAAAGGGAAAGATGAATACAGTATGTGACGCACAAAGGTCCCATTCTAATGATGTGGGACAGCAGGGGGAAAAAAAAAACTACTGAGAGTGAATCAGAAGTAGGACGAGGAGTACAAGGTGAGGACATCTTGAAGACTTATCTCTTCTTCCTCCTGTCTCCTGGTAGACCACAGAGCCACACTGCCCCCCTCAGGCTAGCTGGCCCCCCTGTCCAGCCGAGTGAAAGAGGACACACAAGGTCTCCTCATCTGGAAGAGATATCTGCGAGAGATGTTGGGACAAATACCCACTGATCTCCTGAAGAAAGTGAATTAAGTCTGCGTGTGTGTGTGTGTGTGTGTGTGTGTGTGTATTGGGTGTTAGGTTTCCACCTCTTGGCCACGTTGCTGGATCTAATCAGACCATGTGTGAGATGGCTGGTTGACAGCTGAAGTCCCGTCCCCCCCCCACCCCCCACCCCCCTCACCCCAGCACCCTCGCCCTTTATGACACGTACACACAAGTTTACACACGGACACTGGTACACACATCCAAATAAGCTGCCAGCCGCAGCCGAACACCTGCCCACTCACCCGGGGGGGGGGGGGGGGGGGGGGGGGGCGATTTGATTGGTTTCGGTTTTTACAGGCGTTTAGGTCTGACATGCAGCTGGAGAGCAGCATGCTGCATGCTGCATGCTGCGTGCAGCGTGCGGTCTCAGCTGCGTCGGTTGACGATCAATTCAGCTGAAAACACTTTTTCTCACGACACATCAGCTTTTCGTCCCTTTCATCCTCTGAAGCTCTCTCATGCATGCAGCATCTCAGTCTTCCTCCAGAAACAGGTTCCAGGCTAATCTTTGGACATTGAGGAACACCGGCCTGGCTGGTTCTCATTCTCGCTTTTTAATCAGGGATTCTGTGGACACTTGGGATGTCGTTAAATTGTCGGGGGGAAAAAAAAACCAAAGGGATGTGGAATGAAAGCCCGGGCAAATGGCTTCTGCAGCTCCTGAAACTTTTAACTTCCACTGCTCCTTTACACAACAGCAATATGTTGTTTACTAAAAGGCTTCAGCGTGCACTGAAATAATCCAAAAGCAAAAAATACATAAAAGCACAGATGATAAATCTCTTAAAGGTTGTTAATCAAGTATACATAATGTCCTGACTGGTGTGTTCTCGAACAACTCTCACTGATTGCACGCTGTAATCAAAAAATAATTTTAGGTTTTAACTCCGAGTACAGACAAACTTTGTCAGAATAATGAGGCCTTAATTATCTAGACAAGGTCAATACTATTTACTTTAATGTTTTCTTTTTGAAAGGATCTGGTCCAGCTCTGACCCGCATTAAGAACATTCTTTTTCTTTTGTGAGTATTAAAGATCGATAATAAAGAATACATTCTCCAAGAGTACATAGCTGAATCAGGGGACTCTCCACCTCAGGAGCTGTACTGTTCTTGGTACAACAAATCTAGAGGACATGAAATGTGACACTTCTGTGTCTTCATTAAAGGGACAAACGTTCATCTATTGATTGGGCCTAAGAAGTTGGCATTTCCCATATTTGATGTATTTTTACTTGTGTTTTGAACTCTCATCAGCTTGGCTGGAAAATTCGATATCTAAAAAGCTCACCAACATCTGCGGTCTTATCTGCACCAAGTTACAATCTCTCCATGGCCGTGAACGGGATAAAGCAGTAGAGGAGATGGATGGCGTTACGATATTAGCCCCAATGACAGAACAATAAACCAACAAACAGCACATCAGTAAAACAGCAGCAGTAAAAAGAACAGCTAAAGTTTACTACCGACTTTGATGTGTGTGTGTGTGTGTGTGTGTGTGTGTGTGTGTGTGTGTGTGTGTGTGTGTGTGTGTGTGTGTGTGTGTGTGTGTGTGTGTGTGTGTGTGTGTGTGTGTGTGTGGGGTGATTATTCTATTAAAAATGTTCTACAGCACGATGAAGGTGAAAATGTGCAACATAAGTCAATTAAAAACCAAATGAGTGATGCTGAACGGACGGGCGACCCAAAAGATGGACGACACAACTCAAAAAGTTTGCTTTTGCCACCGGGCCAGGCCACTTTTCAGGTTGGAAACTTTGCAAAAGTCACCAAGCAAATACACTTTTGGAAATGGAAACGTTGAGCCCATTTAAAATGGCCATCGGGTAATTGGCTAAACCGGATTTCGGATCTGTTGGCTAAAGGGCTGAAGAGGAGCTGTGCCAAACGGCATGCAATACAATCACATTCCTTGAGGTTTAAACACAAAAAGTACAAGCACCGCATCCATCAAGAGCAATCCATCAGAGAAAACGTGACAGATTCACTTCTTCTTTTGAGCCAAAAGGCTAAATTGTGTTAAGAGCATGAATCCAGTAAGTTTCTCTGCAGAGCTGTGAGTTTTGCTTCAGCGGTACCCTCCTGGGAGGGAGGGGGCTTTTTCCTATAACGTTAATAAACCTGCAGACTCATAGTTAACCTCTGCAAAATGCCCATCAATAACATTATCAACATTTTATGAGCAGGGGCTCACATCTGTGGCCATTTAAAGCTCTTCATTCAAAACAAATCAGACCGCAGAGACATCACTGCATGTCGGCAACATGTGTGCTGCTGCAGTTTATGAAGGATTTTATGGTTAAATGCACATTAAATGCAATTTCAATGTCATTATAAAATCCAATTCCCTTCAGTCATGGTGTTGCCAAGTCAGTTTTTAAGGAATCCCTGGCCTCATGTGCCCTTAAATTAAAATGATTCCTCTGAGTTCCACACAGTGAGGAGAGCAGACTTTGAAAGAGGGAGGAAAAGAGAGAACTGGTGCCGGATCAGTGGCTGAAATCAGCAGATAGCATAAAACGAGGCATGTGTATTTGTAAGAGGAATAGCTGAGTGAGAGTAGTCTCAAGATCAAAATACATTTAGATTTCAAGCAATACAAATGAATAAAACTTTTGAGGAAAAAAACACACAGGAAAAAAAGTGTGAATGTAGTTAAGATCGGGTGTCTCTGAAGGAAACTGCACCATTCTAGTTTTATTAATTCTGTGTCTCCTTGTACGCTATAAATTTGGGATTTGTCAAAGTAGAGAAATGAAACAGTCCTTTAAGATGAAAAAGAAGATGAAATAAAATGAGCACTCACATTAACTTTGCATTGATTTTTTTTTTGCAATACTTCTTTTTGGATGACAAGGTAACCACCTCAGTGTATTGCCTTTTGTGGTATATTGTAATATGATGGCGAGGAAACAAAACAAAAACAAAGAAAAACGGTTGTTATTACCAAAACAGCACAACTGTGCAATGAAAATTAGTACTATTACTTTAAAAAAAAAAACCTCCATCAGTCTGGTGGAGGAGGCGAATCTTGTAATTTACATTGGCATGTACATTATGCACTTACCTCCTCAGGGGGCAGCTCTGAGTCAACAGTGCCTGGCAACAGAGTTGCACAAAAGTCAATAGCAACTAACTGTTGACGAGAGCATAATAATATATCTGTCGGTGGCCAGTGAGGCCGGTAAGTACATAGAATTCCTCGTGAGAGAAATCGACAAGCATTTTCGGTATTTCCGAATCGCCGCCGGGGCATCTGATGGCTTGCTCGGCGTATTGGTGCACACATGAGACCCATCTTGTGCCCGTGAGCGAGGTGTCCAGAATAGTCGTATAAATGCTCACAGCTTCTGACACGTTACCGCAACTTTTCCTTGAAAAGTTCTCCTGTGTTTCTTCTTCAACTCTCAGTTGCACGACCCTTTTGGTATGTCTCTTCCTCCTGGACCCACTGAGCAGTTAAACTAATGAGCGACATCCGACTAACTATTGGTGCATCTGTCAATCTGTACCAATAACTAATGTCGAGCATAAATGAATCTTTCAGTGGGGAAGTTTGTATACTTTTTTGTTTAGTTTTTTAATTTAAGGTAGTGCAGATAAACAATACAAAACAGTAAACAATTCCAAAGATGTGGGAAAATGAACAATACATTCTATATACAAAAGTAATACAAACAAGTGCTACCTCAAATACTATTTACATAATGTGTGTGCGTGCGTGCGTGTGTGTGCGTGTGCGTGCGTGATGCGTGATATGAAATACTAAGTGTGACTTGGTTATGTTTCTGGAGGAAACAGAGGAGAAAGGAAATAGTTTGTATTGTAACATAGAAAGGAGCAAAAGAGAAAAGAAAAGGTGAAATTATCCATTTTGTAGAAATTGAATGAGTTTGTTTTGGAATCGAGGTTCTATTGTCATAAATTCAGGGAGTTTTGACTGAGACTCCGTAATAATATAGTCAGACAGCAGATTTTTCCATTGATGTTATTTTTTGATTTCCAGTTCGTGACTATGGTTTTCTTGGCGATGGTTCGGGCTACAAGCAGTAGTTTGTATACTTCTGTAGACATCAGTTTTAATTGTTGTCATGATGGTGTGTGATGCCTCTGGTACTGTTGCCTCCCTCCACCTGGTCCCTCCGGCGTGTCGCATTTCACCCACGGGCCATATGTTCCTCACCCTTTGTTTAAAGTGACTCCACCAGGATCCACACAAGAAAAAAAAAATAAAAAAAAATTAAGGACCCAGTTTTAGCTGTTGATCACCACTACGTTGTCAAATTCATCATTACACTCACGCAAAAATGTACTTTCACAGCATCTAAATTTCACCGGAACATCCCCGGGGTTGTTGACGTCGTATCGCCACGGAAACTCCCGTCTCGAGGAAAGATCCCGTTTGTGCACTCGATCTCGATTCGCGACTGGTGAAACGATTAACGATCAGTTTCACATTTAAGACTATTCTCGTGGCTTCAATATACTCTCTTTGAGAAACCCCCCGCGGAAGGTTTTACGAGGACGACGTCAGTCGGCGAAACACAAACACCCTTTGACGGCTACAAATCCCGTTTTTATTTGTAAACATATCGAGTTTGGTGTGAAATGAATGGCGATGGTGGTTGTTTTCCTGTTAAAGTGAGATCTTTTATGGGAGGTCGAGTCTGAAGACATCGGCAGGCAGCTCTCACTGTATAAAGGTACACTGGTGTTTAGCTAAGGCTAATGCATCGCAGGTTAATGCTAATATTAGCTACAGCGGAACGTCGCATCTGTTCCTGTCAGGGCTGAGTTAGTTGAGAGTTACGGTAGAGGATGAAGCTCTCCTCCTCCAGGAAACAAAAGCTTAGTTAAAAAAATTTTTCCATGTTTAATGTAAAGCGTAATGAACATGGCAAAACTCCAGCAATAGTAGCATCTCGTCAGTGCCAGACGGAGGGTCGCTAAAGTGACGCGTCTCCTCACATCGCATCACTCTAAACACGGGTAAACAATATTTAGCCAAAGGATGGGGCATTGGAGCATCCTTTGTATTATTTCATTCCTCAGTGTCATGTTGATTCCATTATCATTGATCATTACGTCCGCCGCGGGGCAGCAGGAATTTGTTTCAGGTTTTCTCCCAGTCCTTTTCTTTTCTGGCGTGCATCTGCTGGTGATCTATGATGCCACTGCATCTATTTAAAAAAGTGTCAGAAAGAAGTGATGGAGGGCATGCTGAAGAGATGGATGAAACCGTTCCCGGTGTTGATTAAGAGCCACTGACAACGAAGGCGAGAAAAGGACATCTGACATAACTCGGCGTTTAGGAGACACGGTGAGGCCGCGGGAAGGCAGACACACTATTTATTCAGAATGGACTGAGAGCGTGACCAGGTGCTATATTCCAGCTGATGTGATGAAGCGAAGGCAACTTTTGAGATGTGTTTTTCCCAGCAGCAATACTTGGAAGTTACTTTAACGGCGGGGCTGTGCGGCCCGGCGGCGGGACCCCTGCTGTGATCTCAGAAAGAGATAGATGCATACTTCATTCATTCAATGCACAATTTCAGCAGCATAAGCAATTGCTTTGCAATCAACAGAATTGGTTTGCAACAAGGGATAAAATAACCCTGACTGTAACAAAATGCACATTATTTTTTGTGAAATTACACAAAAGTGTGCAATTTCACACACAAAAAAAAGGTTTTTCCTTTTGCATTTTTGCTTCTTTTCTGTTAACTACAAAGTCAAAATATATATAAGCATCACAACCAGGAGAAGTTAAAAATTACAGTTTTTACATATCAATAAATAAAATAAAAAAATGAATTACATAATATAAAGTATGGTAAAGCCACAATTATGTACATTAACATATTCTATTCATATGCACAAAAGGATGTGTTTTAAACAGGGTAAAAGGATGTTAAGATTTAAATTCTACCCTTTAGTCGATAATAAGCAGATTCCTTGACACTGCAAAAGATAAGACTGGAACAATGAACACAATGCAGATCATGAAACATGATTTGCCAAATTGTAGGGGGCTCTAAAAATACTGGCAAAACACTGCTTTATCCTATGCATTTCCTCTCTGTTTGGTTTTTAGTTTTATCATGATCGTGTGCAAAATTGGGCTATTTTTAATGTATGACTTGCTCATGAGGGTGAATCATCACTCTTTCACTTTAATAAAGTTCACTGTCTGCATGCAATTCTTGTCCTCACCATTGAAGTGTGGGGGCGCTAGTCTTCAACGTCACTTTAAATCAGACAGAAGTTCAACTCCAAACAGGGAAGCCGTCTCGTAAATTTCGGATTTACGAGTAAAGATAAGGTGGGTGGATTGTGAGGCGCAGCAACAGGCCAGTTCAGGAACCGAAGACATTCACGCATTATCCAGGAAATATTTCCCCCGCAAAAAAAGATCCTTCTGCCTTCCCTGAGAACGTGTCGACGTGTTTTGGACCACTTTTGTCTCGGTGGGGTCGGCAAAGTAGGCGTCCGGGGCCTGTATAATGGATGCGCTTTGAGTAAGTCTTTACTCCGAGGCACGCGCCTGGAGGATCGATGGTCATCGAGTCCTAATGGTCGCCTGTCATTTTTGGAAAAGTGTCAACCTCCCTCCGTGCAGCCCAGTGAAACGTTGTGATTTTTAGGTCACGCGAGGCCACCGATGACATTAAAACCTGTCTGTGGTCCGCCGCGACTGGGTGGGAACGATTTTCATAATGACACTGAAAAAAGGCAACTTAGACCACATTCGCTGTGAATCGGTCCCGCATTGAATGCAAATCTATTAGCTTAATGTGGCTGAAATCGATATTTGTCTAACGATAATGCATCAAATGACACTTGGACAGAGTGAGAAGGGTCACTTGATGAGATGAACCTACAGAGCATTCGTCTCTCTCTCTCTCCCTCTCTCTCTCTCCCTCTTTGCAGTGGATGGAGGCTTTAATGCTGCTCTCAGAGTTATCGCGCTGCAGTTTTCACCACCTCTCTAAAAGCCCCGCCAACCACTGCACCTGCTCAGCTCCCGGCAGCACAACAGGGATACAATTAGCTGATGAACCTATGGGGGGCTGGAGCTGCTAAGCAGCCATATATTATGATCCCCTTACGCTGTGATTAAAGAGGAAGAGGAAAGCTAAAAGAGGAGGGACAGCTGGAGTCACAACTCTTAATGGCAAAAAAAAAAATAAAAAATCCCATATGGAAAAGATTCCCTTGTTAAACTTATTTTGTCTGAAACTTTTAGTCAAACCACATTGTGATTATGAAGCTCATTTAGGATCCTACAATATCTCTCTCTCTCTATATATATATATATATATATATATATATATATAGAGAGAGAGAGGCTTTTTGTCAAGATTAATTACAGAATGAGAATTATAAGATGCACAAAACAAGTTCTTTTTTCCATTTCTAGGGAGCTACTGTCTCGCTGACGTCTCCCTGTTATTTTCACATGGTGTATTTCACGAAGTGCTTCCATAGGTCATAGAATAGAATACAACATCTTTATTGTCATTGTGACACAGGCACAAGGAAATTCTTTTTGGCAGTTGGTGCGAAGAGTCCAATTTCCATATAGCTCAATATATAGCTGTTTTTAGAAATTCCCTTTTTTTTTTTTAAGTAAAGGGGAGAGAAAAAAGATGAAACCTTGTTTGCTTGTTCACAGACGGCTGTCAATGCCAGCTTCCACTGAGTTCAGTGCTTAATCTATCTGCATGTTCTTCCAGTGTGTGACTGGGCAGTAAAAGTGAGCTGGTGGGAAGAGATGTGAAGTGAAATGTGTGTTTGCTCAGTGCTGGACAATATATTCTGCACTTGGAGTCGACCCAGCATCCCACTGGAGATGGACAAAGCTGTACAGGAGATGGATTTACACTTTCATTTCTCACATTTTATTCTTACCCGCGAAAAAAATATACAACTGATTGTAAAAAAAACAACAAAAAACAACCCAATGTATAAGAGGTATGTTCCATTTGTTTTCCACTCTGATAAAAAATGATCTCTGATAGCCGCTGTCTGAATAATAATTTAGTTTCCAGAAAGACAAAACGTTACCGTAAAACAAATCAGAATGTTGCATAAACTGACATCCAAAACAGCTTTTAACAGCGTTGGATGACTAATGCATCTGTGCACCGAAAGAACAAATATGTAATTTGTCTGGAGGATAGTGTCTGCGGCAGAGGCACTGTCTGAACAAGACATATGCATGTATGTACTGTACATTAGGTATGGCATCCAAAAAGTTTCTGCATCAAAAGTACGAGGGCCAAGTTCTATAAAATATCATGGTTTAGTTGTCCATGGTTCGTAAAGTAACATTAACATGTCATCAATTCTTCTTTTTGCTGTTTTGACTCCTGAGCAACCTCGACTCTTTACGGCCGTCTGCGTAACCATGACAACCGCCTTCATTAACAATCACAATGGAGATAGGCGTTTTTTTTCTTTCTAAATAGAAGATAAACTTGGAACATGTAAACTTTGGACAGATTGGTTGTTTTATGTAGTCGGATTCAGATTTGCTCAACAGCTTGGCCTAAATTAGTTTCAGGTATGGTTTCCTGACTTTGAGAAAAAGAAACATTGAAAGTAAGTTAGTTAGGAAGTTTATTACATTTGAACGTGTTTCTTCTCAGCCTCTGGAATGAAGGTAAAAATGCAACGTCGGGGTTGATCTAATCAGCCACAACATTCTGATTTGCACTGATTTTCTTTGTGGTTCCCAAAGCGGGGTGTGGCGCCCCCTGTGGTGGGCGCCAGAACTGACAGAGCAGGCCAGCGGCTTTGCTGTGGTCAGAATTCGAACCGTCACTCTTTATCTGATCTCGAGCAGACCTGGAAAACTGTCCATTACTTTTATTTCCAGTTACTGTTTTGGCCAATCGGAGCGTGGGGAGGCAGTGCATGGGGGCTTTATAGGGAAACGTTTTGGGAAGACTTATCTCTGAAGTGATGAGACGTAAGTGTTGTGCTCACAACTTCTAGAAAAAAACAACAACAACAAAACTCCAGAACATGGCGCACTGTGAGACCTTCTCCTTTCTTCTTCTACTTTGAACGTCTTGCAATCTTCTTTCAAATCAGAAGAAAAGCACATGAGTTTGGAAAAAAAACAAATTGCAGAGGGAAGATAATAAAAAATACTGTCCTACATACATTTCCTGACACTTTTTTTTAAAACCAAGAATGAATAAACATCGAGACACCTCCGACACTACTTCATAGAATGTCATGAAATAGTACTTATAACTGATTTCTCTGACGCACACAGTAAATTTATTCAGTTCTATTTTCCCTCACAGTGAGTTCCTGAGGATGTCTTTTCTGTCACAGAACAAAAAGATCAAATTTTTTGTGTGTTCGTTACCCGTGTTTGTGTGTGTGTGTGTGATGGTGTGTCTGTAAGTTTCCACTGTCATCCTCTTTCAAGCCGCCTTGTTTTTGCAGTGTTGAACTCTGTTACAACATGCATAAAACAGTATGACAGAGTTGGATTAACAATGGTTTTGTTTTTTTCAGTGATCTCCTTAGTGTTGCCTCGTGCTCTTGTTCGAGCGTAAAAGATGAACCTCGCCCCCCCAGTAAAGGAATTCAAACCCGTGGAGGAGAAAATCTCAACTGGAAGGCCAGTGGGAGTGAGACAGAGTTAGAAAAGGGAGGGTATTAAGAGAATGTTATAAAAGGAAAAACAAAACCCTGCATGCAAGCTTTCTGGATTCACAACAAGGGATGGGGCCGATCCAATCCAGTATCAGGATCAGGCTCCAATACGAACGTAATTCACGGATTGGAAATTTCCGATCCAACCTCTGGAGATTTCCGATCCATGAAGCCTCGTCTGCTTTACTGTTGCCGAAAAGACTCAACGAGTGCCTCAATGAGACGCGGAGTAATGAGTCAGGAAATCCAATTTTTCACCACAACATGTCGCTGTTCGGACGGATTTTACGCTCAAAACGCCGCAAAGTATCGACGTGAATGTTTGCAAAGCTGACGTCACCGTTTTAAAACGCCAGCTCGCCAAACCGCAGCATCAAAACAATGAACAGCAGCTCCTGTAGCAGGCGATTCACAACAGCTGAAGCTGCGTCCCACTCCACCCTAAACTCCCTGAAAATAGTCCCAATCATTTGATCTGCATTGGAGCTGTAAACATTACCGCTTGTGCTGCATTGATAAATAATTTCCCCAGGAATTAATAAAGGGATTGTGAGGTTTTAAAGATAGAACAAGTTTATTATGAGATGATGACGTCACGCGGACCCCCACATTGTCCTGATGGAACAAAAATACTTAAACCTGACCTTAAACTGACCTCAAGCTGTCTTTTGAGACAATACATGCAAACATTCGTACATTTCATACTTTACTGTAGAGAGGAGTTTATTACAGCCTCATATAAAATCAGCAGTAATGACAATAATATTATTAAAGCAAACAGTAGCTCCGGTATTGGAATAGTATTGTAGTACATCCCTAATTCGTAATATACATCTTAGAGGAAAGAAAAGCGGAGTTGCTTCATGAGACGTGATCTAAAGGAGCTCACTGTCTCCATGTGCAAACAAGACCAGGCACAACATCAACCACCTGTTTTGTCACCACTGCTTCAGGCGACCTGCCACATGCATTAGCGTCACTGCACCAACGAGTTTGACGTGTGGCTGTCAGCAGCCCCTGATCCCCGATGAGCCGATTCCTCACATGATATCAAATTGCTGCCCCGGTGGCTCTCGGCTCTCAACAGGACAGAGCAAGACCGGCAGCTTCCCCACACACAAGTGGCGCCGCTTCTTTCAACAAAGACACATTTCCTCTCAGATCCAGTGTTTGAACTGGAATCAAACACGGAGCTCCAAATCAAAGAGTCCATCACTTTACTTTGGCTTGTGACCCTTGTGGCAGTTGAGCACACCGCCATCGGGTTCAGCCACAGAGGCGTCAGGACTGCAGTTCTCCGTCCGTTTTATTCAACTCAACCCCAAACCAACACGAAAAAAACAAAAGGCTTGGCAGCCTGTGTCTCCGGCCCGTCACTGCTGTGGGTCCAGGCGGCTCCTCCTTTATGGCCGGAGAGGCGAGGCAGAACACCTGATCCCCATCAGGGCCTTAATCACCTCCTTGCCAAAGTACCCACGGCGGAACTTCTTAACACGTACTGGCACACGGCGCTCAGTGAATGCCGGGATGGTCTCGAATATAATACCTGAACTACGTTCTCATTTATCAAGGAACTTTATAGAAACTGCAGCAAAACCCTGAATCACTATTTGACGTGGCGACACTTTGACTTCAAAGCGGTTCAGATTCTGGGAGTTCTTCAAGGCACTTGGCAGGTCGGTCGTTCCGAGCGTCGTGCCACAGTTCCGCAGTGTCTTGTGTCTCTTCATGTGCTCTCAGGCTCACTCCATGGTGTTGACATCAAAGATCTGTGGGGTTCGCACCATCTGTTGCAGGACTCCTTGTTCTTCCTCTTGAACTTCTTCCTCTTCATGAATCCGGATGTACGTTTGGGCTCGCCGTCTCGCTCCAGTACGAATCCGGGACTGATCGGATGCCGAACAAGAGCTCATGGGTAACAAATGAGAATCTAAATCGGACATTTGTTTGGTAATAAAAATTCCTTTGTGCCGCAAAAAAAAAAAGTAAATCATCTATTGTGCCATGAGACTTTCTCAGTCAGGCAGCTTCACGGTCAGCGTGCAGAAGTCTGGCATGCCAACAGAAGTTTTCAAAATAGCATATGGTTCGGTCTATATGGAGCTTCGTCAACAACATTTCACAATCCGATTTGTTTTGTTTTTTTAATCAGAATAGTTGGAGGAACTCTCAACCTTTCTCACGCTCACATAGGATCTGGAGACTTTTGTTTCTTTCCCCACAAGTTTTGCCAGAAAACAAACCCCCTTTCCCTCTTTTGGACAGTTTAACTTTCAACATTGTTTTTTAAGGTTTTAAACAATCAAAATGTCACTCCTTTTATCCACCATATTGATGTTGAGGGCATTGACCTTTATCTTAAAGCTTAAGCTCTGAAAGAAACCGCCCACACGTTATCTTTGGGCAGGATTTTTGTATTTTTTTTTTTTTTTACACAAAATATGTAAGATGATTGCATTTATTCATCAACTTCATCCTATTCAAGGTCACCGGGAGTAGGAGGCACTTGTGGCTGAAACATACAAACACATTCACACTTGCAGAGTCACAATTACAGGCAAATTAGAATCAGCACAAGGAAAACTCCCAAGAATTCTGTATTCAAACTTGTCAAACCACTGCATCTGTATCAAAAATGCCAAAAAAGGTGAAAAAAAGAAAAAGTTTTGCAGCTCATATTCATTTTTTTTGCAACAGACATTAAAAATACATTGGATTATTTCGTACACGTCGTAGAATGCAACAAAGCAGCTTTGCTGAACTTGTCAGATATTTAGTTTTTCAGATATTTGTCTTTTCCAGAGACCTCCCGCCTCTGGTTCTGCCTGCTCCTCCCATAACCCATCAACCTCGCTGTGATCCGTTCAAATGGCTCGTTAAGAAACATGCAGCACCTGGAGCCGGCTGGTCCGGACTCACAATTCATTTCACGCACTTGACATTTGACAGGGTCGGTCAGGTCCCGGCGGCGGAATGTAACGGATATAAGACATTACACTTATTTAAAAACAAACAAACAAAAAAAAAGACTATTTTAAAGTGATATTATGAATTTCTAGAAAGGAGAAAAATAGAATAACTGACAGAATGTGAAAATTAAGTATGTCGGGGCAAATGAGGACGCTTGGTCACTCGCGTCTACTTGGTCCAATATGTCCAAATGTCACGTAGTCTCATGTGCATGCAGGTCACTTCAGGGCCGGAGCAATTTAAATTATAATGTAACCAATCATGCAAAAAAAAAAAAAAAAAAAAAGTTAGATCCCCGGAAATTAATTGGCATTAGAGCCTTGCAGTGTGGATGAAGTTTAAGACTAATGTCTTTAGCGTCCGGTTTTACCAGAATATATAAAAAAAAATGCAGTTCGGACCTGACGGGAAAAGGCTAATGAAAAGGTCACTGGGGTCATCGAAGTGTCCAAACACCGACATATAAAACTTCCCTTTGTGGCGGAGCGCGAGCAGTGAAACACAATTGTGGAAGGACAATTACTTGTCCGGCAGGAGTGTGAGTGAGCCAGACCTCATTTTCACCTCCACATTTTTGCCTGCTTCTGCAGATTGTGCATGTGTCTCCACCCTCCAGTCGCTCATTTGTGACTGTGTAATCCCCTGCTTGGGAGACAGTCCCATAAGCTCTCTATAGAAAAGCTTTGGGAAATGGCACTGCACTCCTAATCAGATGGTGGCGGGCGGCGGGCGGGGGGTACAACCCGTTTGTCTTTCATCCTCCTTTGTCTCGTGGAAAAACTGCTGGGAAAATTGTCTGCAAACACTTAGCAGCATAAATTCAACCTTTGTGTTTGCATTTGAATGCCGGACGAGTTCATTTTGCCGTTGCTCGGAAAACGACACCGTCGTGTGGCTGCAGTCGGAGTTCTGTTCATTGGAGAGGACGGGAATGAAACCATTTTGGCCCGGGCACACTCCGAGATCCCGTCGTATGAATCTGAGAGCAGAAACAACCAGCGTGTGGCGCTAACAAGAGTATCACATGATGAACCTGGTTGATGTTTCACTTGTAAACTGTGCCTCCTTAACTGTGTGTGTGTGTGTGTGTTTTGTACTCTGTGACTGACTGTGACTGTGTGTCTTGTGGTCTTGCACACACTTCAAGATGAAGCTGCGAACAAATAGGCCGTTTCCACTGAATGTTCACTTGGAGGAAAAAAAAAACCCAAAAACCCTCACTCAGTCATGGCACCTTCCCAGCTGCAGTACAAAATGTGTATTTGTCATCGGTTGAGTTTTTCAGGAAGGGGAATAAAGCGCCTTGTGGGTAACTTGGGTGTGATAAAATGTGCCTGCAACTTTCTTTGTTGTGTCGTCGAAGGATGTGATGTTAGCAGCATGTGGCTGCGGCCCATGTAAAGTGCATTCGAGGCAGGAGGGACTAACCAGTGTAATCAGTCATAAAATGTCTAACGGGCCTAACTTCCTTTGCAACAGATGCTGTGTGCCATTAATGTTTCACCAGAAACGGAATAAAAAGCTTGTTTTGTGCCATGTTTAGAATAGCTCCTCATCACCGGAGTGACGGTGAGGTTATCAACTGGAATAAATACATTTCCCAGCAAAGGAAATGAGTCTCGTTGTGCCACAGTTAAAAGGCAGACAGATTGCGTGCAACATATTTTGTTAATATTGGTGAATGTGTCTTTCAAACACAGCGACGACGTGCAGGTACGAGTGCACCCTGTCTTACCCTGGAGGCTCACCGGTCTGGGGAATGACATGTGAGGAGGTAATGCATTGAAATGCAATAAAAGGAATGATTTCAGTTCAAATTAAGTTCCCAGGAGCTCAGTGCAGTTGTAGAGCTGCTGTCTCTCTCTGTCCTGCAGAGACGCCCGGCTAAAGCGCTACGGCTGCTGTGCACATCCCACTATCTCAGGCTGGAGAGAGAAAAAAAAAAAAAAGAAATCACAGGGTTTTAATGTTTAACTGAAACGGATGAAAATAAGGTGCGTACCGCCTCATGACACTGACATTCTGTTCATTTGAATTCCTGCAAATCCGTTACTTTTCATGGGGGTAACCAAATGTAGAAATGTCGAAATGCACTGATGCGCCCAGCTTCTTCTTTTTTTTTTTTTTTTAACGTTGAGACAATTTGAGCTCAGCTCGAGTCAAAATAGCTGTTTTACATAACCACAATGTCAGATGGCTGTTTGTCAACTTGCTGTGTTGGCTGTCTCATTTGTTGATAATTCTTTATTTCATTCAAAAGGAAAAAAATTTAATAAATAACACATTTTGAATGTAAAGGAGCAGAAGAGAAGATACACTAATATCTGCCCCTTAGTTGCCTTTAAATACCTTTACATCAGTCGGTTGATGTTCCAAATTCAGAATATTTAGAGATTTATGGATATTTCTAAGCATTGTATGTGGAGTATTCACAATACATACAAAAACAATTGTTTTCATGTTTGCTCCAATCAAATATCTAACATCTCATATTATTTATATTCAAATTTAACTTCTATACTTTGAACATTGCAGATTTTATGTGTTTCTTCAATTCTTGGAGAGTTCCTGACTCAAACTGATTCTGGCCACTGTGACACTTTGTTCCATTACTTTGGAGTAAAAGCTGTTTTTTTTTTTTTTAGGTTTTTTTTAAGATGTCTGTTCCTTTCAAATTAAAGTGATTCTCTTTTTTTACAAACCTTTCTTGGATGTCCATTTACAAAGGTTTTTATTGGCTTTGTACAAAACCTGAAGACTATAATCAACTATATCATTAAATTTTAGAGACTTACACTTGATAAATAGTGGGTTTGATGGATCCCTATATCTTACCGTGGCATTTCAGACCCAGGCCGTCGCTGCTGGTCTGAGTCAACCCACCCCTCAATAACTTTTTAATGGTTACAAAAACCATGTTACTGCAGAAATGCAGTATAAAAAGCCTTTGCAGCACAGACAGATACTCGTGTAGCCAGAATAAATACCTTTACTGATGAAAAAAAATCAGAGTTCACATCTCTTCTCCTGCTGCAGCTCCATAAAAAAGCTGCTGCTTTTCCCAAAACTTCTGCAGGTGGAGGAGGGAGACAAACATCCGCTTTTCCTGCTCTTGAAAATAATAAAATGCGAAAATAATATAATCCTGAATCCTGCCATGGGGTTTGTAGGGAGCGCAGGTGAATTGCACCTTGTGCTCGGAGTGCTGCGGTGCGTTCAATGACCTCTTGGAAAAGTCCTAATTGCAGATTTATTTGACAATAAATCTGCAACCAAATGTCTTTATCTCCTCCTTTAGTCATTGCAGGTTGATAAAAAACGCTATTAAATAAACACAACCATATTTTTGTTCGTGCAGCTCGCTACAGATGCAGCTAGCTAGCTGGAGAGTGAACTCTCTGACGATCCAATCAGAGGGCTTGAATACGTAACGTCACTCTCGGCCTTCTATAAGACTCTGAGCCCCCAATATCAAGATCTAATTGGTTGAAGCAGCCACGTGACCGACACTAGTTTTACACTGCAGACGCCTGCAGAACTGAATGTGAAGGCCTCTGGCCGATTTCTTTACCCGGCAACAGGTGATGCTACAATGTGATTAGTTAAAAGCTTTAATATGGAAATACGAGTCTGGAAGTAGCGCAGCCGGGGAGAAGCGATGAGGAGAAGCAGACAGACCATTTGGAATTATTTAATAAGTATTCATGGACAAAATATAATCAACAATAGTCGGTGATTCAGATCTTTTTCTTCGACCTGCAGAGAAGCCTTGAAGACCTTGAAGGCCTTGACGGTCCGCCACTGATGTCTTATATTATATAGTTTTCTGAGCCTTTTTTTTTTTTTTTTTTTAATGAACAGTGGCTGTGTATAAGTTTTACAGCTCGAGTCACAGATTTCCACCCAGTAAGTTAAATATGGTAAAATCGTTGTGTTGTATAAAGCGAGTAAAGAAGATTGATTTCGAGACCATTTGACTTTATGTAACACTGCGATAGATTTTGCTATTTTTCCTTTTATATGAATTTATATGTGACTTCCATTTGAGGTCAATCAATGGTGACTCCTCAGAATTGTATTTCTTTAACCCTTTGAATGTCCATTGATACATCAACGGTGTATCTTTTGTCATTGAATATTATGTATTTTGCTTGTTTGTTATTATTTAACATTGAGAACTATTTTTGATCAAACCAATGTTTTATTTCTTTTGAGTTCTTCAGCTACTACTCTCATTGTCTCCTGTATGTCCCCTGTATGTCCTGTATGTCTGTCCCTGAGTAAAATAAGTTTTTTTTTGTTTTTTTTCTGATTCTTAAAGCAGTTGAACAACTCCCACTGATCCACCCTGTCATGATGGACAAACCTCTCAACCACCCGTGGAAGCGGTTACAGATTACACAAAGCAGAATGGGTCTTGGTTTTCCAATCCGACATTGAAGTTACAAATTACACTGATTCACTTCATGACAGAATGTGGAAGAATATTGGTTCTAAACTGGCCGACGTTCCTTGAGAAGAGTTTGGGCGTATATTTTTTTTTAAAAGGTCAAAGTGACTCTGCACAATGGTAACGTCTTGATGAACCACATTAATACCTCCACTTGGTTGAGTGCTGGAAGTTGTTTTTTTTTTTTTAAATAACTGCTGAGGCCCACAGGCAGCACAACTCACGTCATGCTGGTTAAAAACTTTGGATTACAAATCTGCTGCTTGGTCTTTTTACCATGTCTGCACCGGTGGTTACTCATCATTTTGCCCTCAGGCTTATTTTATAATTCCAATTATTTTCAATCGTTTGCGCCAACATTTCCACAAAAAATGTTTTCGTGCTGTAGCTAAATAAATGTTTCACCCTGCTGGTAAATTGCATCCCCTTGACCCTTGGGTCTCTCTTGCCGATCTCCCATGCTGCATGGATATGTTCAGACTCCAGACATATTATAATTACAGGGCATCAGGTTAAACACTTTGAAATTAACAAGTTTCCAGCAATATGAGTCATAAAATGTGATCCAATCTACATCTAAGGCACAAACAAAAACAAACCTTCAGACCCTTTTACCTTGTCGAGACTGTTTATGTGATCTCTTACTTTATTTAGTGTACTTATCATAAACGGAGACGACAGCTCAAAGGCTGCTGAAATGTACTGTGACTATACCGAGAAGGCCTTTTGTCGCCTCAGTGATACCAAGAGGAAGTTCAAGCTCCTTCATGTGTGCTGCAAATCTGAGCCACCGACACGTTAATTTACGTAGCCGTTGTTTGGGTGACGCGCTAAAAGCAAAGGCAGCGTCCCAGCAGCTGATAATTTGACTGTCTGAGCAAAAGGGAGAGCTTGACAAGGCGCGCCGCCAGGAGAAGGCTAAAAGAAAACAAATTAGAGAGTACCTGAGGAATATGGACAGTGGGTGTGATCCTGTGGGTGTTATTGATCCCTGCTGAGACACAGGCTGCTCCTTTAATTCCTCACTTCAGACTGAGACGCCGTCAGAAACCTTGCCATGGAGGAGGTAAAATAAATAAATAAATAAATAAATAAAAAAAATACTACGGAATAAAAACAGATGCATTATATCATTCATGATGTTTCGTTGAGAAAATCTCTCTCGATGTGAGACTTTTTAAGATCAGGGGGGGCCACATATCCTCTGCAGAGCCGCTCTTTCATGATCTGGCAGGAGAGATAATCAGTCGCAGTGGGTCTCTCACACACACACACACACACACACACACACACACACACACACACACACACACACACACGCGCGCATGCACACACACACGCGCGCATGCACACACACACACACACGCACGCACCTCGGCTGTCACTGTCCCAAACCTGCCCGACTAAAAATCATAAAATAGCATTGGTAAATGTGGACTGAGAGCGTGTGTGTGTGTGTGTGTGTGTAGACCAGTGGGCCTTTCAGCGGGTGACAAAGCCCCGCGGAGACGCACACTGCACTTCCACTTTCACAGCAACGGGATGGTAATGGAACAGAGGTGACTTTATTCCATCTCTCCCCGCTGATCAAAGGCTCTTTTCACTCCTCTCCCTCTTTTTAAATCGCCCTCGTCCAGCTCTTTCTTCCCTTCCTCTCACCCCCCCCCATTTCTCTGTCATTCTCCCTTTTCTCTCACCTAAAGCAGGTGCATGAATATTTAATGTCTTTCTTTCCAGTGTGATGGAGTGACATTTTCTAATAATTAAAACTTGAATCAAAAGTCAAACAATATCTGTCTAGTTTGCTCGTGCGCCCCACACAAGCCAAAAAGCCCCTGAAGTAGAAAATCTATATCGGCTCAAAAGGCATTATTTTCACTGCGAGCACTAAATAAAAATGTGGAAACAAATATCAAGCATCTCAATTTCTTTTAAAAATCACATCTAAATGTCAATAAAGATCAACATCCAGGCTTTGGGAGCATCTCCATGGGAACATATCTGATTCACGCCGGTTAAATGCTGCCACTTCTGACCTCTGTGACCTGGGCCTGCGTCCGCCGCTCTGATTTGAACGCTGATCCTTTGAGACTGGAAGCGTGACCCCGGCGTGACCCCGTCGCCCCGGCTGTGACGGCCTCAAGTGGGCTCCCTGGTCAGGCAGGGGAGCAGCTGATGGCGTCCTCCTGTGACCACACACCCCCGCAGGCGTCTCACGCAGAGTTTCTCTCAACGGTAAATGGTCTTGAGTTGCCCAGGAGCAGAAAACCCACCCGCCTGCAGGACGATTTTGTAAAATAGAAACATTTTTCTTACTACTTACACCTCTGAAATAGGCAGACACTGATTCCAAGGTTTGCAAGATACACATTACGCTGATCAGCTGACTGTGTAAGGGTGTGAACGTGTGAAAATGTACTTTTTTTTTTCTTTTTTGGTAAATGTTGCCGCTTATTAATGTAGCACAGATTTTGTTGTTTTAGTAGTAGTAGTGGACATGAAATGCATGTGTAACCCTTATCACAATACTGTAACAGAGTACAGGTAAGTATAAACAAGCTGTGTCAAAATGGACCAGATTAATGTCGCGCACAATCTCCCGCTCGGCTGTAAAGAAAAGAAAGTGTAACTAGTGTCTCCAGCCTCCTCCTGACTTTGGCACAATGGGGTTGGTTGAAGAGAGGAGGACGCTCACCGGTCGCGGTGAAGCTGTCGCCCCTCTCCGTCAGGATTTTCAGTAAGATTTAAACCTGAAACATCCCCAGACAAGAAATCAGCGCAGGGCAGAAGAACAATAATGTCACTTCCACTTTAACTTTTCTTCGTAAATTTGAACTTGTTGAAAATTAAATTGACCGTAAATGTATAGAATGAGGCTATATGTGGACGACACAGTCACTTATTCACTCACACACAACTGGAAGATACTCGGACTTCAGTGTTTCGCCAAAGAACCTGGACAGAGCGGGACGTGGACTCAAAGGGATAAAACGACAACACTTTAACGGACCCACAGCCGTCATTTTTAAATCTTCAACTCCCCTCGTTGTAGCCTTGAGAAGTTTTCTGACGGTACGTCCGATATAAGCGCATTCCTCCGGAACGGAGAGGCTTATTGCTCCATTGTTACGCATGAAAGGTTTCAGGACTGATTCTGTTTCGTTGTTTGAGCTTTTACAAGTAATGACGGAGTCGACTTCTACATCTGAGTAGTTTCCCACCCTGTGCGTGTGAACACGGAGACTGCTGAGTGGGCCGGGTGCCAACGGCGATCATAGCGAAAGGAGGAAGCGGCACGGGAAGCAAAGTGTGATCGAAAACACTCGAAACAAAACAATGTGGTGACAAACAGGTGGACTCGAACACGCAACCTTAAGCGGCGGAAGACCATTCCACCTCCTTTGTCCTTTTGCTGAGCCGGACAGAATCAGCTTCAGACCATTCATAATTGTAATCTGCATAAAGCAGGACTATTTGATTGAGAGCTCGGAAAGCGATTTTTCCTTTGGCACAAGTCGGCCAAGTCATTACTCAAACTTCTTTGCGATTTATGAGTTTGGAGCAGCAACACGTAGGAGCAGAAAATCCCGGACATCCCTGTTCGGCACCACTTCCTGCTGACACTCCCGGGGGAGGCCGAGCCAATTCCATGCTTACCGAGAAATCTAAACATCCAGAACATCCGGGCTTGACCTTCAGGTGAAGTACACCTCCAGTGGAAAAGTTAAAATATGTCAGATCACTATAAAATGTAAACCGTAATGTTTCATTTTGGTTTCACGGTCGTAGATCCAAAGTTGTTGCCTTCGTTTTATTGTTTACATCAATCTCCCCTCCCCCACCCTGCCTCATTCTACTTCATTGTAGAGAAGGAAACGGAGTGAAAGAATAAAAGTCATTGTAAATCTCAGCAGCTGGATCCAGTGTCTCCTGCTCTGGCTTACAGTCCCGGTTCAATAAAAAAAAAAAAAAAAAATCAAATAAACTGCAGCTTTGAAATGCACAGTTGAAAACTGAAAAGGTTTGTTTAATTAAACTACAGCAGGACAGTAACGATCACAGAGGCGAGCGGAGGGAGACGGTGACTTACCGTCTCTGATATGAACTTGTGGGAACTGTGGAGGCAGAGTTACTCAAAGGTCTCATCATTAGCCTCCGCTAATGACCCACACCGAACATGCAAATCCAATCACGGCCCCCTCGCCGATGGCACCGGGACAAATTCACTTTTCGTGGGTTTTAGTAAGTGCGCAGGCAATGATTCTGACTTGAAGCCAAGTCGCTGGTAATTGATGCCAGGTCACTTTCATCAGGCTACGAGCTGTACTTTTGTTAAATGGGGGGAAATTTCCAGGTAATTGTAATGCGCTGGTCGGCTCTCGTTGCAAGAGTGCACATCTGACCAGTGGGAGGGGCGTGGCGCTCTTCTGGGGCTCTGGAGTTAAAGACTCCAGAGGAAAGACAAAACGCTCAGCCACATCTGTGAGAGTTACGTGGTTAAGTACTCGTAACACGGGGGGGGGGGGGTTACGAATCAGTCGATTAGCTGCGTCCCGCCCACGTTTGACTCTACATTTTTCTAAATAAAAGTCATTTTTGATTAAAACCGTCAAATTTTGTATTATATATTAATTAATTATATTAATCTATATTAGAGCAGTATTTAAAGGGGCCAGAGGCCGTGATTGGGCCCAACCCCGACGGGCCAGAGTCCTGGGCGCGAAGAGCCGGCCAACGCTGCCTGCAGCTTTGATTTTGCATAAATAGAGTAGAATAGATCATATTTCTGAAACGATGCCTGAGATTCATTATTGGATTTTTCCACTTGAGCAAAAAAGCAACATGTTTAAGGTCACAATTTTTTTTTGGTTGCTTTTTTTTTTAATGCCATTATGCATATTTAGATAAGTTTAATGATTTTTTTTTTCCCAGGTAAGTCACCTATTTTTGTGTATTTGAGCACAGAAGTGGCATTGGGAGCCTCATCCTTTGAAAAGCCGGGCTGTAATCTAATGTTCAGTGGCGTTTCCATGAGCCGAACACAGTAGAAAAACTAAACAGTCTGATAATTAGTTTCTAACATCACTGTATATATGAATATATATGCAGATGTGCATTATAAAGGTGGAGGACAATGGTCAACTTTGAGAGTCATAATTATATTTTAAAGTTATGTTGGAGTACACGCCCACGTGTCTCTTTCACCGCTGACACGCACACGTCCGCAGCCCACTATTTATATTCCGCTTCTCTCTTAAACAAAACTGCTTTTCATTAAAGAACTTCTAACCTCTCCACGCGGAGATAAAGGGTAATTACGCAGCTATCGTCAATTCAAACGTCTCTTATTTCACCGAGCGCAGGGACCATAGATAAGGCTGCTTAATTAACTTAAGTGCCTCGGTTCCATCACCTCTCATACAGGGACCCTCTAACTGCTGATGGGAGAGCAAGAGAGACTCGATTATACCGACACATTCAATCATCTGTATTGTCACATCTGGCCAGTTCCACGGCGAAAGTTGAGAGTTCATCTTGTTCACTTAATACTTCTCCCTGTTCGGTGGAATAGAGCTGGCCCGAGGAGTACCTGAAAATGACATCCCGAGCTTTAAGTGAAAGCCGGCGAGGGAACGGCAGAGAACAACGTTTGAAGGATAATGCAGTGAAATCTGATATGATGAAGGAAGAAAAAAAAAGAAACAGCTTCCATGAGTGATTTATTTTTTGGTGCATTTTGACCAGATTTATGGTGAGAAAGTCTGGAATTCAGCTCCCATTTTTTTTCTTTTTTTCAACCTATGGTAACAAAAGCTGCGTCAGTGTTGCATAAGCCGGCGCTGATCACCCCGGGGATCGGCAGGTAGAGCGGGGTCAGCTCTGGAGGTTTTAACCGAGAATTATTTGAGCCCACGTGGGAATGCTTCCGCCAACTGGCTTGACCCCTTGTAGTTCAGTTTAATATGCAGCCCTCATGCTCTCTGGTATTTCCAGTGGGTACGAGGAGAGTCGAGAGAAGATGGTGAGGATGGGGGGGGGGGGGGGGGGGGGTGTCGGTAGATGTGTGTGGGTGGGGTTGGGCTGCTGTCAAACTCTCCTTTAAACTTTACAACCTTAAATGAACTCACATTCTCGGTTTCGCTGTTTAAACTGCATGAATCTAAACGGCGCGGTTCAAACGTGGCACCGACTGTAAGCTGGAGACAAAAGCACGTCTTTCTACGTTAATCTGCAGAGAAACTAACATGTGGGATTTCTGATTGTTTGTAGCGACCAATAATCCAACAAAATCCAATAATGTAATATTTTGCCATTACTGTAATAGCGTACTTGACATTTACATTCAGGACTAGAATTTAGAAATCCTTTAAAAAGTACTGCAGCAAATACTGTAATAACTCGCAAAAGGTCTGTCCTTTTTGTGATTTTGTGCCGTTTGCTCATCAAAACTATGCGTAGTGGAATCGTGGTAATGGTATCTTCTGCATATTCCTTCATTGTTGTCAAAAAATATAAAATTAATACAATATTGGTCAAATAGTCAAAATTATTACATTATTGGAATCTGTTAGATTAGTGGCTTCTACTTTATTTGTATTATTTATTAATGTTTCTTTATTCTTTTTCCAGCTTTTCTGCTAGGTTTTTTTTTGTTGGTGTTTTTGCACCGTGACTTTACACTGACCCCACTGACAGTTCTAAAACACAGCTCACACATGTGAGCAAATGATGGCAATAATTGTGAATTTTATCGACCAAAAAATAAAAAAAACAAACAAAAATAAGACCGAGAGAGAAAAATATCTCACAAAAACACAACTTCTGTTGACGCCGTGGAAAGAGCAGGCAGGACTGCGGAGTGTGATTCAGATGTGAGAGTTCACCTTTGAGTCACGAGGAACAAAGCGACGGGCAGAGCGGCAGAGCGGCAGAGCGGCGTCTGTGGGCTGGAGAACTGGAAACGCCGCCGAGCCGCCAGGCTGGCAGAGGCTGCAGGAAAAGGAGGCCGGGTTAAATAGCGGAGGAGCAGCAGGTGAACGGGTGGGTGTGTGGAGTCGGGTCAGAGGCGAAGCCAGTTGGAGGCAAGCATTGAAGTTTTTTTTTGTGAAAATCCAGTGTGAACTAGTTCACCCTGACACTGGATCAGGCTTGACACGTTTTCGGTGCATTTCTCATCAGACCGTAGCTCCTCGGTGAGTCGTTTATTTGATCAGATCTCATGAGAAATTCCTTTCCTCGCTTTCTTTTTCTTTTTTTTTTTTGCTATCTTGTGTTGAGCAACTGTCAGCCTTATGTAAACTGATTTTTTATTGCCCAATCGTTTAAATGTGCTGTTCAAATAAACTTGCCTCGTCTTGCCCGGCAACGTTTGTGGCTTTGTGAGCGTGCATGCTGGGAGGAGGAGTTCGTGTTTAAAATAACATGAAACTGGACAGTTTGAATTAAAAATAAATAAATAAAGAGTTTCCTTGTATTTTAGACACTGACACAAATCACTGGAGAAGTAAAAACATCAATGTTGAATCTATTGCAGTGTTTTTCAAGCTTTTTTGAGCCAAGGCACACTTTTTTCTTTGGAAAAATCTGGAGGCACACCACCACCACCTGAAAATGTTCAAATGAAACTCTGTAGCCTCTATTAACAATATAAAGTCATTCTCATCAAAGTTTTAGCCACAGGAATCAAATAAATACAGAAAAAAAGTATTTCCCAATTTCTTTTTTTTTTATTTTGACTCCCTCAGTGTGAAACCTGGACCTGATGGATGAAGAGCTGAGATCCTGGTTCACATTCTTCCTTTTCAAAAACTTCTCCATCACTGTCACTGACACAGTACTTTGATACAAGATGGTAGCAGGAGGTGGAGATTAACCAGACTGACGTCTGTCACTTTCCATTCACTGGCAAAGTTCTGTGCTGCCATCTAGTGGCGAAGAGTATTTATACATGATTACTCTGCAACACACTGTCGCTGTGAGAGCAAATGTTTTTTTAGAAAAAAATGTGAAACTGGATAATTTCCCACGGCACACCTGATATATCTCGTGGAACACCAGTGCGCCGCGGCGCCGTGGTTGAAAAACACTGATCTATTGCAAATGCATTTGTGTCTCACATGTGACGGAAAGAACAAGAGCAAAGAAGAATTTACAGGGTCCATTTTCAGTTACTTGCTTCAAGTCTTAATGACGCTGCTCAGTGGATTTTCTTTCTTTTGATCTGGTGCAAAGGTTGCCAAACCAGCAGAGAAGACAAAATATTGGCTGCGGATTCAATATACGATAGAATCAGAGACTCATCGATCTGCAACTGAGAAAGGTTTCCTCAGACAGGCTATGGATCCTATTTGAGCTTTTACATCGACATGGATTGTAATATCAGCGCCCAGGTGAGCTTCACACGCTCAGTTTGGACTTCACGTGGCCAAAAAGACTTCAGACTCAGCGAAACTACATCTTTTTAATGATGGATCCATCAAAGAAGCGCCTCCAGCAGTGCTGCTGTATTGTTGGTGTCAGATTTCAGAAAAGAGACAAACATGCTCATCGTGACATAAATCATTCAAGGGGAGATTCTAAAAACCGTACAATTTATTGTCACCCTACAATTTCCTGCACACATCCATCCATCTACTGTGGCGCGTTATTGAACTGAGGGTTGCAGGGTGCTGGAAACAATCTCAGCTGATTATGAGCGCCGCTCCGTACCGCCGTACTGCTGCACCGTTATTTGAATGGAGAAAGAGGTGGTGGAGAGGGAGTGCCGTAATTCATGTCTATCAAACAGAGCGACGCTGAAATGAACAGACTCACTTCAGATCGGCTCCTTGGAGCTAAAAAACTAAACTTCCCCAGTTTGTATCTGTATATATACATATATATATATTGCAGATTTTCAGTATTTTTGTGTGTTACATTTTTTGTTGTTTTGCCCTGTGAGAAAAGCGGCTCTCTAACTTTGTTATAAATTATTATATAATGATAATAAAGGCTATTCCATTGCATTCTATTCTAACTTGAACAAACTGTAAATCAGCCTTTAAGAAGACACAGTGAGAAAGTACCAGGATGAAAAAAAAACAAACCAATACGACATTTATAATAACTTCAAATCAGGCCTGGCCTTGGAGAAACTGAGGGATGACGCACACTACAAAGGATTCGAATTATTGTACATACAGAGTTATAATTGTGTTGCACCTGCAACAATGCAGCGAGAAAAACAGAATGACTGTATAGGAGTGGAGGCTGGGGGTGGTTTGTGCTGTTTTTGTCTATGAGTTTTGAGAAAATCCTGATAAATAGAGTGAAAGGTCAAACTATTAATCAGTTTGTCGATTTTTTTTATTTTCTATTTTTTTAAATGGCTTGGAAAAATCATGCTCTGCAGCGTCTGGATCAAAGCAGAACGTACCAGGGAGCAACTCAAGGATCCCGCGTCTTGTTCCTTCATCGAGTTGCATCCATTATGACCACTGACGAATGAAAACGAGCTCGACATATTTTTGCGTGCGCCTCTCGTTTACGCCTTTGCTCCGGCTTGTTGCCCTGCGATTAAGTGGAAGAGCATTGTTTCCGGGTAAAAAAAAAAAAAAAAAAAGCATTTCTTCAATCACTCAGAATCGACCGAGGGCGAAGACAATCACGACGACAAAATCTGTCAATATGAAGACTGAAAAAAATAAATGGATAAAGGTGATCTGTGAGGGTGGACTGCACAAATGGCATGAGGAGAAAACACCGAGCACACATATAGAAAACGGTGGGAACAAAAGCATCACAGGTGAAGGAGCGTGGCTGGTGTCCAGGTGACGGAGTTCACAGAGCCTCCGTGGGGCCCGAGGCAAAATGGGATTTTTAGGGACCCTCTGTTCCTGCCAATAATTCTGATTGTTGATGATTCACACACCGACTCTAAACTCTTGCAGTGTTGTTTACGTTCCCCTATTGTCAGCCTGACACGTCTTTACTTCACTAGTCATTTATAAAGCTGCAGGGTGGCTCAGTTAAGAACGTAAATAACACCAATGCAATAATAATACCAATGAATTGACTATGTGAAAAAAAATCTACATAAACGACCTTAATCCACACATTCAACAATCACATTGTTGTTCCTCTGTTGGTCCTCAGTCATCCAGCCGGAGCTTCCTGGCTATTCTGGAGGAAAAGGTCATTTATGACGTCACTGTTAGAAACCTGATGGCCAACGTTGTTGTTGACACTAACCACTGCTCGTCCGCTCCGTCTTTCTTGTGCCATGGAAGATCTCAAGCAGTTTTTGTTTTTTTTTTATTAATTTGAGCTTGGAAAAGCTGGGCTCTGCAGCCGCTACAGTCACAGGGAGAGTCAGCATTATCGGTGCTTTAGGGAGTTCTGGAAGGTTCTCCATCAATCTCACACTGTTCCCCAACGGTGAGTTTGTCTGGGAGAAGTTTACACGGGTCCGTCCTCGCCTGTTCATCAACTTGGCTAAAGTAAAAAAAAAAAGAAAGGTCAGCAGTTTTTCCTCATCTTTCTTTTTCCTGCACCTGAAGGGAATGTTTTTGCCTTGACCTGCGCCTCGGATGCACAGTGGTACTGCATGGTAGGGGGCGCACGTCACCGGCGATGTTGAAAGAGAGGCAGACAGAGTCAGCAGCAGCACTCTGTTGACCTGAAATTGTCTTTTGTAGAAATCATCAGGCGATCTAAGATATATATTATTGTCGTTAATTGCTCTCGGGGGCCCCTTAGGGTCTGAGCAGGAGTGCTTGCGCCTTGGGCCGCCTCTGAGAGTCCGGGGCGGGGGTCAAGATATGGTCAGGGGTCGCAGTCCGAGGGCCGCGGTGTTTGTAGCCTCCGTCCCATTTGGTAACACTCTTAGCCTAATTGAATCTCTCACTGAAGTGAAGCCATTTTACTTTTCTTGAACGACTCGCTCCCAACAAACCTCGTGTGTTAAACCCTCAGCTCCCCCACATGCACTACATTTCACACCTTCACTTCGGTCCGCACTCCCCGGGAACGAGAGCGACGACGGTTGCCCTCGCCGCGTCTTATCCATCCTGATTCCGCTCGTCTTTTCCACCCCCTCCCGCCTGTCACCTCGTTTCGTTGCGTCTTCATCCCTTATGCACCTTCCGTCCCTCCATTATTCATCACGCATATCACCGGGCCCGACTCAAGGCTATTCCCTCTGTCTTTCTCATTTCCTCCTCCCTCCTTCACTTGTTACTTTTCAATTCAGAGGAATTAACCGCAGAGGCTCTCCTACCCCAATCGCCAGCCCCCCCCCCCCCTCCATCCCTGCCCTCCCACTTTAACTCTCTCCCCTCCTGTAATCCCCCACTTTCATCTTTTTCCTCAACACAGCTCATACCTCCATCCGCCCTCTTGCTTTTCTACTACTGTTTCCCACCTCCTTACTTCCTTCACATACTTAATCTTCCCTCAGCGCCCCCCCCCCCCCCCCACCCCCCGTCTCTACATCCCACCCTCCGTCTTTCCCCCACCAGCATTCTTCTTCTCATCCACCCACACTCAAGCATCCATTAGACGGTGTGTGGTATGTGTGTGTGTGTGTGTGTGTGTGTGTGTGTGTGTGTGTGTGTGTGTGTGTGTGTGTGTGCGCATTTTTTCTCTCCGGGGCGAAGTGCTCGTTTCTGCGGAGGTTAGAGTGATGACGGTGGTAATAAAGATAAAAAGTCGTAGGCAAGATTCTGATCAAACGTCTCTCAGAGGCCTGCGCGGCGTTTGCGTGTGTGTGTGTGTGTGTGTGTGTGTGTGTGTGTGTGTGTGTGTGTGTGTGTGTGTGTGTGTGTGTGTGTGTGTGTGTGTGTGTGTGTGTGTGTGTGTGTGTGTGCATGCGACTCCTTTGTGCTGTGTTGTTTTAGGCCGAAGTTCCCCCCGAAAAGGACAGATATTAAAGTGGCCGCTATTATTTTATTATTTATTATTTATTTTTTGTGTCCCTCAGATTTCACAGAACAGAGGAGTTTGCAATTTTTGTTTCGTGAGCGCTGCTGTTAATTGGAGTTGCTCCAGGCTCTCCTTGGGCCACTGGGAAGCGGTGTGTGACTGTGCAACTTTGCGTGTTCGCCTCCGCTCGTGCGTATTTCGCAGCAGTCGATGTTGGGGACGGGGCGAAACGTAAGGCTGAAGCTCTGGAGGGACGTCGAGGGGCAAATCATGCAAAGCTGTCACTTGACAAGCGGCGTTCGGACGCTCTCGGCAGCTGAGATCAAATTCGGTTGCAGGAATCGCACACATTAATGGCCCCCCCCCAAAAAAAAGGCCAGACCGATCATCTGCGGCACGGAACCTCCACGGCACATAAGACCAGAGGTCGTCCGTTACTTGCTATTGTTTTGCCGCAGGACCACCGCAGGGTTGACACGCTGTTCTGCGTCAACGGCTTCGTCTCTCGCGGTCTTGGCTTCCCGTTTGCAGCGCAGCTTGGGGAAACCTTCGCCGCTGCCTGGAGTGAATAATGCCCGGGCGAAGAGAAATGGACGCCCACTAAGTGTCCACTCACCGCGCCGCAGCCAAACACGGTTGATGAAATGCAGATAGCGCGGATCACCTCGTGGATAAAGTAGCTGAGAATAAATGTCCGGGCCGCGGTGTCTCCATCACTCAAGGGGCCGTTTACATTGGCTCCTGTTCACGGATTCATTCATCCTGCAGATGTACTGTAAACTCAGCCGTAGCTATTGCCAAAACCTTAATCCGTCGCTCAGGCTCAGGCCGAGGCCCGTCTGCATGACGACGTTTCGAGCCAAAGCGCATTGAACGACACGCTATGGACTGTAACAATGGCGAGAACACGGATGTTCATGTGGACAAACCGCACAGTCGGACTGACTCTCAGCCCATGAAACTACCAAGTCCCAGGAGAATGTGGCCTGGGAGGTAATATTGCAGCGTCCACTTTCTCGTGCAGAAGAACGAGACTGAACAAAAATTAAAAAAACACTTTTTGTTTTTGCTCCCATTTTTCGTGAGCTGAACTCAAAGATCTCGGCAAAAGGGGAAGTGCTCACCAACACACGTTTAGACGAATCTGTCGACAATATTGGAGAGAAATAGGCCTTTTTGCATACATAGAAAAGGTCTTGAGTTTATCGCGTTAAAAAATGGGAGCAGAAACAAAAGTGTTGCGTTTATATTTTTGTTCAGCCTATTTGCCGCGGCGCGCCGGAGCAACTAGCAGCATTTTCGCCACCTCCACAGAGACGGAGCCACAACATTTCCCTAACGTTGAATCTTCCCCCCACACAGAGTAGGAGCGTTCTTCAAAAAGTTCCACCTCGGAAGGCCTTTTCAAAAAGTTGCGGTTTCAATGGTGGCGAGCGGCAAAACGCCATGAAGTTTGCGTTTTCACGTGAAAAAGTGTGTTTCTTTCCATTCAAATGTTTTTTGTTATACAAGCGCACTTTAATTTCTTCCCCCTGGTTCCCATGGCAACATAAGTCCCGAGTGTGTAATCCATACCAAGATGGCCATCACCCCAAAATATGCTTTTATCAACCGAAAGGAATTTCTTGCAGAACTCCTCTTAGTTCAACCATTGACATAATATTCCTGAATTGCAGTTTTAAGTTGTTTTTTTGTTTTGTTTTGTTTTTTTTAGTGCTCTAAATTTCTGCAAAGCAACTCGACACGCCTCTCCTGCAGTCTGGGGTTTTGCCAAAAACATTAGAGTGAAGACAAACACTCTCGCCAACATACAAGGCATTGGACAGTTTTCCAGGTCTGCTCCCGAATTCATTTTCATGGATCTTTTAGTAACTTCAGAGGAAGGAAAGCTTCGGGCATCAGTGTTCGCTCTACCGCCCCCTGGAGGTTGGAAGCCACTGGTCTCCTCTGAGAATACATTTGGAAATCTATTGATTTTCAAGCCCAGTCTCCACAAACAACAACAACACCATATAATATAAGTGTCTAAGCACACACACACGCACACACACGCACACACACACTCACACACACACGCACACACACACACCTTATCCACCTGTGAGTGTCTTCATTGTTCCGTCGTTTATCTTGAAGCCAATTCAAAGTCTCGCCTCCCCACTATCTGCACTCCTCCGGCTCAATACTTAGTGAAAATTGAAGCATAAGACCACAGAAATTGTTTTCATTATCCGTCCCAAAGGTCTGTGATGAATTAGGTTGAGAATATTTTCGTGTACTCCATTTTCAGCTCACACCGTTTGCAGCGCACTTATTCTGCACAAAAGATTTCGATTCTTTGATGAAATATAAATTATTCTCACCGACTTGTACACATAATGTATTTATTATACGATTATACATGGCGGCCATCTTTGTAAAGGCTGTTCCCTTATATACAGTTGCTTGTTCTTAAGTGCGTTATTTCATATTACTTTGTGTTACTGCTCTCATTAATCGTTTTAACCTTATCGTCTATTAATATTTTCTATCTATCACTTCTGCAACACTGAATTTTCCCTATTGTGGGATGAATACATTCTATCTCGTCTTATCAGGCAGACCAAGAGATGGCCGGGTTTTTCCAATACTCAAGAATAAAGTTGATTTTCCATTTTTAAATTTTTTTTGTTGCTCCATTTGTATTACTTAGATTGCCTTTATTTTTGGAAGGCCGGTTTATTTGTCCAAAAGGAGGCGTGAAACGTTTCCTTCTACTTTAACGGAGTCCATTTGGAGCCACACTGTTGCAGCGTACAGTCGTGATCCATACTGACTTTAGTGTCCCCAATATGAAGCTCAACCCGAGTTTGAATGAAAATGTGAATGATTCATTTTTGTACTGCAGCTGCTGACGACGGGGCTCCACTTTCACCACGTTTCGAACATAAACTGCCAACGTCGGTTCGCTTGAACTGATTTAACTGTCTGGATTGAAAATGACACCGTTTCCCTTATTGCCAACAACAGGAACATCGCGGCAGATTCCACTTACACACGTTGAAGAACTCAATGGAAGGCGGTAATACCCTCCACTTCCACCCGTGCTGATATCGCCACGGCGACGTGCAGCCATTAGTGGAGGAGTAAAGTTTTCAATGGAAATCCCTCAAACCGTTATGGGACCAGAAACAACAACAATACAAGCAGACTGAGTGGAAGCATCGGGGGGGGGGGGGGGGGGGGGGGGGGGGGGGACGCCTTTCATTTATACATGAATATCTTGAGAGTTTCAGAAGAATCATCAGGAAGAAATTTGAAAGAAAGTCTCATCCCATTTGAATTTGTGCATGAATGCTAATTACGGGAGGGATAAAACATGGCTCTGCCAAAAAGACATTTTAACACAAAAAAAAAAAGTCCAAAAATATTCGATCACCCGAGGCTAAACCAGCCACCAGCCGTGTCCAGTGAAGAGGAAGTTCCCGCCGTAATCAGCAGAACCGAGTTAAACTTATGACATCCTTCCATAGTCGTCCCTCGCTTTTTATGTGGGACAATTTATTCCCCACCCTGTGGTTTTAGGCCACATGGAAACATAAAGCTCAGTCGACAACGAATATTCTGTCGTCATTTTGGTTTTTCCGATAATATCTTTTTTTTTTTTTTTTTTAAAGATACAGATTTTCATCCAAAAGTGTCACTTTCACTAATTCTACAAAATCCACAAGGAAATAGGCACGTCTCGCTTTAAGAGAACAGATTTGTCCCCAGGCCGTCTTTCAGACCTGCTGAGTCCTTGATAAAAAATTCTGTGGTGGTGCTGAAAGCCCAGGGTCGATCCTGAAGTTACCTCGAGTAGCTGAAATGCCACTTCACAGCCCAGGCCTCTGGAGTCTGAGGCCACATTCACACAACGGTTCAACACACATCGTGTTTTTTTGTGTTTTCATTTCAGGAGGAACCGCACACACACACACACACACACACACACGTTCAGAGAGAACAGACCAGAGAGCAGGAGGACGTTGGATCGTTATTCCGAGTCACTTTCAACTATAAAGTCCCGGGAGGATATCGACTCAGCGTCAAGTCACTCTGGACGACGCCAGTGTTGTTGTTGTCGTCCGTCGACTTGCACATGCGCAGATGAACTATGTCACTATAGCCGTGGTGCGCATGCGCAGTCGCAGGATTTTCCAAAAGTAGCTATTTTCCCCCTTTTTGGAAAAGTTCCACCTTAAGAGCCTGATTCAAAAAGCTGCACTTTGAGTAAACTGAGGCCCCGGGCGTCCGTCTGCGGCGAGCCGGACTTTGAAGCAGTGCACAACGCGCCAGTGGACCGACTGAGGGTAAATAGGATGTGACCAAAAAAAAAAAAAAATGAGGGGGGAAAAACTGCAAAAGTGACGTCGTTGCTGCAAACACAAGTGGAAAAACCAAGCTTCACATCCGTGGCTGCAACTCAACCCCGTCGACTTCACAGGAGACGGGGGCGACAAAAGAACGAGGCGTAATTCCTAATGACATAATTGCTGCTCTGATTGCATGATTGGCAGTCCTATAAACAAGGCTCACCCCCCCCCACCCCCCCACCCCCCCCCTCCGCAGGTTTCCTGTAAGTTGACTAATCAAAACAGATGTAATCACCGATCGAGCGTTGCTCAACGTGCAGCAGCACACGCGGGACTCGGCAGAACGCTATCAGACGGTTCTATTGATTACTCACGGAGGAAAAGAGAGATGGTTTCACTCCCAATGTGCTTTTCAGCTGCAGCGTGCTTCCCGATGGGTTTCTTTCTGTCTGAGTGTGTCTACAATTTACACAGAGCGCCTTTGAAAAGAAGCCCTTGCTCTTTGATGGGGAAAGAAAAAAAAATTAAAAAAATTAAAGGCTGATGTTAATGTCAATGTTTTCTGTGTTCGTGAAACATTCCTCTCATTTCTACATCTGGACGTTATTGCCAAGCACTAAACAAAATGAGTCTTCAGATAGGAGGAGGCCTCCGCTGCATTTCCAAGTTCAAGTGTTTTGTGTTTTCAGAAGATGTACGGGTGGTGGTGGTGGTGGAAGGGGGGGGGGGGGGGGGGGGGGGTACACAAGTACACTTTGTCACATTAAAGAGGCTAATATGATTGAAAAATGGAAATAATACACCAAAGTTTGAACATCAAATGTCGGCGATGAGACTCCAGTTAATTACGTCTGAGGAGCTCAGTGAAGGGCAGCTGCCTGAAATACTGCATCTCCAGTTGAAAAGATAAAAAGGAAAAAAACAAACAGACAAACAAACAAACTACATGTTGTTACACAAAACATTGGCACTCGAATCAAAAATGATCCATTTTAAATGATTTCTTTTTCTTTTTCTTTTAATAATTTGTCCAATAACCACACGTTTGATGAGGAGGGCTAAAACTAGTATATAACACTTTCTCACAAACACACACACACACACACACACACACACACACACACGCACGCACGCACGCACGCACACACACACTGTAGGGGTCCCAGAAGTTATACTTTAAGGAGAAATCAGAAGACAAGTTTTCATTGATAACTCTCCATTATGCTTTTTGATTGTTTATTTATTCTGCACCTTGCAAGCTGTCCTCATCCTCCAGGTGAAGAGAGAGTGTGTGTGTGTGTGTGTGTGTGTGTGTGTGTGTGTGTGTGTGTGTGTGTGTGTGTGTGTGTGTGTGTGTGTGTGTGTGTGTGTGTGTGTGTGTGTGTGTGTGTGTGTGTGTGTGTGTGTCTTCTTCATTTTCCTCCGTCAACATTAATATTGGATGTGTCCCCATCGGTTACATTGTTCAGTGCAATTAGAAAGCTATTCAACAGCTTCCCGAGCAGCAACAGTGGCACGAAAACAAAGGGACAATATTTCAGCGTTGTCAGTTACCGCCCAGTCACGTCAATATTTCAGGGTTTTTGTTTTTTGTGTGAAAAACAGAGATGTATTCTAATTAAAATGAGGACATGACAAGTGTCATCCTACACTTTCTGTTCAAATTACTTTCCAGATTCTACTGTTACATAAAAGAAAATACAACTTAAAGACTGGTTGGAAGCGTTTCCCTTTGTGATGACTGGGGGTGGCGGGGGGGTGAGGGGGGGGGGGGGGCATGAGGGGAGGCCGTGTGTGTGTTTATAGATATTTTGGACATGAATAAGCAAACTTGATCATACGGGGTATATAAAGGCTAAACATGGAAGCAGCAGTAAACGCTTTCGACGCTTTAAAGTCAACATTACACATTCCAATTAATTCTTTGGCACTTGTTTCTGTTACACACACACACACACACACACACACACACACACACACACACACACACACACACACACACACACACACACACACACACACACACACACACACACACACACACACACACACACACACACACACACACACACACACACACACACAGAAGGAAAAAGGAGATTAATCATCTCACCCATCACCACTATCCATTATTAGGAGATTTATCTGTTTTTATGGCTCTGGACAACGTCAGTTTCCTCACTTAGGGTACATTATAAAAACAATATGCTGTTAAATCAATAAGATAAATATCTGCAGCCAGAGTGTCTGTCTGCACTATTGTCTAACAGATACATCACATTGCTAACGGATTATATTGAATTAACCTTGGTTACGTTTCATCACTAGAGGTCCTCCGGCTGCCGGCTACTAATAACAGAAAAAAAGAAAAATAACGAGGCCTGATTTATTTCTGTCGGAGTGTCTCCTGTTGTTCTGTGTGAGAGGACGGAGCTTTAAGAGGCAAACAGAGGTCAGATGTCGTCTAGAGATGGACTCCGATAATTGTGTTTATATATAGACGCCTTTAAATCCACAGCACCTTTACTGCGTTTACCAGGAGGATCAGGGGCTGTGAAGATGGCACCACTGCCCCCCCCCCCATCCCACAAAAAAAGGAAAAGAAGAAAGTGTCTTTTTCTGTGTCCTTTTCGTATGAAAAGGTCCTTCAATTTCCGACACTTTACCCGCCCAAACGACTCGCTCCCTGTGTCAAATAGTGTATTTCTCCCTTTCTGCAGGTTGAAAAATGTCATGTACCAGTTCACCGCCGGGCAATTTAGAGCTGTGGAGGCAAACATGAGCGAAAACCTTTCACATCGTCACAAATAAAAACATGCGAGGACGAAACCGGCAGCCCCATGTTTGCACTGTACAGACAGTGTTCCCGCTTGATCGCCGCAATTATAATCTTCAATCAACTGATTTTGGAGGGATATATCTCCGGGGCAAGCCTATAAAATCTTTAATACCGTTCTCTGACCACTGTTCCAATCACAGAGCAATACATCCCACCGTCACACACGCACACACACACACACACACACACACGCGCACACACACACACACACACACACACACACACACACACACACACAGACTCCTGGCTGGAGAAGATTACTTTTCCTTTACTGTGGAAATCAATGAGAGCACTCCATTGCTCAATTTAATGCCCCCACCTCCCCAAACAAACTGAAACACACAAACACCCACATGGACTGAAACACACACACACACACACGCACTCACACACACACACACACACACACGCACGCACGCACACCTGTAGATAGTACTACAGGGCAGGTATGGTTGCTTCTGATTGTGTGTACCAAAGTGGATTGGAAATATTCTGTTGCCCCCCTCTGGTGACATTGAGAGGATTAATTCTTTTTTTTTTTTCTCCCCCCCCCCCTCTTGTCATAAATGCACACAATCCGTCGCGTCCCCGCGAGAACGGCGGATTTCACATCATCAGGCCGCGGAGGCTTTGCTCTAACCTGGACCGTAACCAATCCCCTGACCGCCGAGTCCGGATGACGCCAATTTAGAAGCGACTAATCCATGTTTGGACACGAACGCACGTTTGCCTCGTCGGAGATCTTTAAGTACACAACATGATCTTATGCACATTATTTTAAAGCCTTGTTTTGATCTTCGGTTTCTCCCTTTACTCAATAGAGACGCAGGTTTTGGTTTTTAAGCGCTACCCTGGATGTAAAGCTGATGATTACCACTTTCAGCTTCCTTTAAAGGGATTGCTATTCATAATTTCCACTTGGAAATTGAACCTGTCACCTGCTGTGGCACCATTGACTACATTCAGTAGTAATGACTGTAAGTTACTGTAATTATCATCTCAACCATCTCCACTATGTTGCTGTACTTTTCAGTGGCTTTAGAGAATAGGTGTCACCATTTGAACAGAAGCAAAGCATTAAATTTCCCCATTCTAATACATAATTTGAAATAACCTCAAACACATGTCGAAAGTATCAAACGATGAATTATTTTCACCGTGAGGGGAAATTGCAGGCCACAATGCCGCCATATGGCCGTCGACCTGGTTCGGCGATGACAATTTAGTATGGTGTTAAAAAAACAGAGGTTCCAAAAGGCTGAAATTAGATGAAATTCAACAAAAAGTTTTTAAAAAAGTCACCATGATTCAGCATCTCCAGTATCAGAGGACCAAAGCATGACCCAGCACATCGACCACAAGAACTAATGAGAATTATAGTTGGTAATCTAATGAACAAACTCTGTTCATTTTAATTAACGTGTTGGTACTTGACGTAAACCTGTATGTGGGAGGAATTTCCATTGGCTAAATGCTCTTAAAGTTGCCGTCATCCTATGAATGAATCACCTGGGAAACACAATTTGGGGAAAATTGGCTTGCAGGTGACAAAATATGGCGAATCAAAGGTCACAAATACTTTACTGCAGACTTACCTAAATATAACCAAACATGGGCCACATATATACAGTTAACTATGTGAAGACTTTCATTTACCATGAAATTAAAAAAAAGTCATATTATGCAAAATTCACTTGCTAATGGTTATTCAACATCCCATACTTGGAGCGACGCCCCAGAAGTGAAGAAAGTGTGTCCTCTCTCTCCCTGTTACGTTTTTTTTAAAAAGTGTGTTGCTCCAACCAGTCAATCAGAAATCAAACCCTATATAGTGTCATCGGGGGTTTTAGCCAATCACAATCAAGGTAGGCTCCTCCCCCTTTGACTCCTCCCACAATTAGGCAACTCTGCTCTGGCACATGGCACCACGAGAGGAAGTACTTCCTCCTCTTCCCATAGATGGGCGTGTGTGGGCGGAGCCAGTCCAGCTCACACAGACACAGCAGATTCTGAATGCAGCTGCTATGATCCAATCTTCAAATGGGAGGAAATATCAAGGAGGAGCAATAAACATTGAATACAATGTTTTTGGACCAACAAGATCATGTGGAAGATTTGAAAAGCTGCATAATATGACCCCCCTTTTAACTCTTTATAACAATTAGGAGTGAAATCCAAAATGTGACGTAAAACCTAATCCTAACCTCAGCTCTCACACCAGCTTCAAGAAGAAACACACGACTGGTTTGAAGTCCCTCACTTAAAACGTAACCATCGTGGATAAGAAACCCAAATTAATCCTCACAAAGAATGTTGTTTTACTGTAAACAATTTCACATTTCATCCACTAGTCCTCCCGACTCTCCATATCTGCAGTTTTGATTCTTATTCCTCTGCTTACTTTCATTCCCTGCCCTTTCCCAGTGTGTGCAGCAGGTCGTTTGGCTCTGTGAAGTCACTGTGGAGTCGCTGTGTGTGTGTGTGTGTGTGTGTGTGTGTGTGTGTGTGTGTGTGTGTGTGTGTGTGTGTGTGTGTGTGTGTCAGAAGCAGTGAGCCAGAGTAATGGGTTTGTTCAGCCGTCCGTTGCAGTTGTTTTGCCACTGAATGATCCAGAAAACTGGTCAGAATCTCAAATTATACACGCGCGCGCACACACACACACACACACACACATACACACACACACACACACACACACACACACACATGTATACTGGGCCTGTCAGCTTTTAATTATTTAAAGCCGTCATATAAAAATTATTTTAGATTCATTACTACAATGTTGGATTTTTTTTTTTCATAACTTGAATTTTATTGAGTAGTGTCCCATAGTCCTGGTTATCTGATCACTGTGTTTTTCCACTGTCTGGCTACAAAAGTACTCATATGTACCTTTATTGGCTAAAAATGAAATAAAAGCCTTCCAATGGACCATTGATGGTAGTTCTAACAAAGCGAACAATTGAGAGCGAGGCCTCCAGAGCTGGACTCCCACCTTAACGTTTTTCGTGACAGTAGAATTCTGCCATGTTTGTTTGTGGGAAAAACTGGACAAGAAACTGAAAGGCAGCGAGGGACTAAGGACCAGAGCTGCAGTCCCACCGTGAATCTCAGCCAGGAACATTTCGGCCTCCTTCTGTCTGCAACACCTGGAAAATTAAAGAAAGTAGCACAGAAATCACCTAAACCTCCTCCAACTGCACCTGTTTTTGTGTAGTTGGTTGATCCAGCACCTGTAAATGACAAAAGACTATTGTGCCACAGTAACAAAAAAATAACAATCGTTGAGCACTTTTTTTTTTTTTTCAGGGTTAATGAAAGACTAAAAGTTTCGCCTTGAATGCCAGTTGTTTACATGTTATGAGTTATACAGAAGCTGCCTTCGGTGTCCAGCAGTGTCCAGCCCATCATTTCTGTGATGATTCACCTGCTTTCAGCTGAAGATTCCAAAACTTTTCAGATAAATGCTTCCATCATCCTCTGCCTTTACTTTCAAACAATTGCCAGTGATACTTGGACTTTGTCTGTCCAAAGCCCCGCGAAATGTCTTAAATCCTCACAAAAGCTTGTGATTGTGGGAGAGGATCAGTAAGATACTGAACGTGTTTTGCTGCCAGGTGCTTTTAGCTTGTTCGCTCTGTAATCAACATTAACTTTCTCACTGTGATCACAATCATAGGAGTCTCCTTTCTGCGAGGAAAAAACATGGGCCCTGTACTGCTGAAGAAACCCGACACTGTATTACTATTTAAAATTTTGTGAAGTTTCCAAAGTTCGTCTGAGTCATTTTTGGAGCGCGTTAGCAACTCCAGAGCTGCATTGTGATGCACTTGATTCATCAAGTGGGAAATGTCAGAAATCCCAGCTGAAAATACATTCAAACACCGACTTTTCAGAAAGTTCCCAGTGGGAAGTTAGCATTAGGGATGCACCGACACCGATACCAGTATCGAGTACCCAATACTGCTTGGAGTTCTGACCGTGCAAAAGATACCCAAGACAACCTGGAGCGCATTACATGACTTTATTTGTCAGTAGCGTCAGCCGCAGGTAGGCAAGGAAGCACAAGCTTTGTCAGAGGTTTTGAGATACTTTAACATGATTGAGAAGGACAACCGTAAGACAGAGTGTAAATTCTGTTCTACCAAAATATCAAGACGAGGCAAAAGCGAGTTAGTTAAGCAACTTGATCACCAGAGACATTTGGACCAGCAGAGTAAAGGCCCCCTCGCTAGCTAGCTGCCGGGAAAAAAAAGAAGCTTTTTCAGCAGGAGATTTCACACTCCGAGTTCAAGCTGTCGAACTCGCAGGCCACGCCCCCTCACAGCAGGCCACGCCCCCTGACGTTAGCCATATTTCTGTGAAGCGGCGTTTTAACTTTTCAACTTCAAATGTTTTCAGAAATACATTTCGCTGAACAGTTTCAGTAATGAAAGAGAATTTTTTTGTGTCTGCAGGAGCTGACAGCTTTGAGTGGTGCCTTCAGGTGCATCACGTTAACTCCGCCCTCTGACATATAAAAGAGCTGCGGGGCTCCTGCAGTATCAATGCTACATGCTAAACATGATTAGCGAGCTGGAACACGCAGCACATGACAATGCGGCACCGACATACTTCCCGGTTCACACAGCTGTACCAAATTTCTTTGGCTGGAGGAAGCTGGCCCAAGAAAATGGCGTCATTTCGTTGGAGTGCCGAACTTAATTTTTTTGTTCTTCTGGAGAATGAATTGGCCTTTAGCCCGATGTCGTTCAGTGGTTTGACTGCTCCGTGAATTTTACCCCAAGCTGTGCAACATGCTACGTGCTAAAAAGTTTCGGAGCCCAAACGCCCTCGATGCTACATGCTAAACACGGAGAAAGCGTGACTGACAGACTCATTACCAGCAAGCTGGAGCGTGTGGCGGCACACAGCGAGCATTTCAAGGTAACTCCAAGGTAACTGCACCACGCTATGCGTACTGCAGACGCCGAGACTCCGAGGCTGCTGAGGTTTGCAAAGCGTTAATGCCGAGGCTGTGCGGAGGTGGTTCACGGCGAGCCAGAGCCTTCATCTATTGTTTGCATATGGAGGATAAATTAGGCTTAATGTATTTAATAAGTATTGGTATCGCTACTCGGTATTGGCAAGGTTAGTACCTGGCATTAAACAAAATGGTATCAGTGCATCCCTCATTAGAATGTTTTCGCAATAGCTCTTATAAGTTTTTCACAAGATATCTTTATTACTTTTTCAACTTATGTAAAGAAAATATTGTACAAAAACGTAAAATGCCACATTCTACACAGAGCGCGGTGAACAACAACCATAAAATAAAACATGTCAAGGTCAAGGTCAAATTTATTTATATAGCACATTTACAAACAGCAGCCACTGCCCCAAAGTGCTGTACAGATCCATACAATAAAACAATACACATTTAATACAAATAGAAAAATTAAATCAACATGAGAAGAAAAAATAAAAAATAAAAAATGCTCAGCTCAGCTCGTGCCGAAGGCCAGTGCAAAAAAGTGCGTCTTTAGCGAGCGCTTGAAACTCTCCAAAGATGTAGCAGTTCTAATATGTAAGGGGAGATAATTCCACAATTTAGGGCCGGCTACAGCGAAGGCTCGGTCCCCTCTGCTCTTACGTTTAGGCCTGGGATGGTCTAGAAGATGGTGTTCCGCGGACACGTAACAACATTGAGCGCTTGAATTGACCATTGAAGAAACAAATGAGAAGATATCCAGACCATGTGTTGTTACAAAATGGTGTTTGGTTGATCAGAATCTCAAGTGTGGCTCTTTGTCAGAATGTAGTCGATAGAGGACCTTCTGTGGAGTCTGTGTACTCTCCATGTCGATATAAATATCTATATAGCTCTTAGAAGCTAACGTGCTCCTACACAACAAATAGCATTTCTGACTGACGCTATACCTCAACAGCAAATTCAATAAATGCAAATTCATCTGTGCAAGGTGATGCCAATGCTTTCCATTGCTTACTTTCAAAGCATTGATTGTTTGGAAATAGAACTTCCCTAACTGGCAATAAGAGGTGATCATTTTTTCCTGCAAGCCATTTTAATGTAATGAGTTATTAAATCTTTATTTTTCTTTCCTCCAGTTAACTCAAGTAACCTCAGCTGAACTTAATAAGTGAGTTCGTCATTATACTCTACTCCCACAGTGCTTGTTTTCACACATAAATAATTGACTCTTTTGAAAACTGTGAAAATAGGATGAACGGATCAAACAACATCAACAGTGAATTTTTCCTATTACGGCACTTTTTATTTATTTTCTAATACTTCAGTGGAAAAAGCAGACAAAACCCTGAATTCATAATCTACCAGTGTCCAATTTAGCAGATAGCTTCTTGTACACGTTCATAATTGCCAACAAGTCATCTTGCTTGAATGTTTTCTATTTCTTTTTTTCTTTTTTAAACGTAAAGTAAAAGCAAAAAGTTGAGCGTTACCTACAAAACTGGAGTTCAAGATCACAGAGCTAGACATGGAAGCACAGAATCCAAAGTACAAACAGAGTGGGGGGGAAAAAAGAAAAAAAAGAAAAGCAAACTGAGAGAAGAAGCAGAACAGTGGGGAACGAAGGCACCGGGAAGAGAGGAGGTCTAACAGACGAGAGGTTTCATGCGTCACTCTAATGAATCTCTCCTTCCTTTCTTCCTCTGGGCGTCTGCCCTCTGACATGCTCATATTAGAGAAGATTGAAACTAATCAATGACCGGCTGTGACAATATATGGAGACGGACAACCGTTCACAGCCACATTGACACTGGGGGCCACTTTGGCGTCTCCAGATAATCCGACTCTGGACCGAGAGACGGTTTTTGAAGGCGTCGGCCGACCGACAGTATCGAATCAAAGCAAGAAATAATAATAAAAAAAAAAAAACTATTCTACTCACTGCGTTAAAAAGATGTAGTTAGTGATCGATAAATATTACGAATCTACGTATTAACAGAACATGGAGTGGATTTCAAATCAATCACGAATAAAAAAAACAGTGTTTTGAAGAAGGATCTCATATTGTAGAAGTCAAGAGAATCGACTGTTCCTCTGTTTAACTCATTTTAACTATGGAAACTCTACAAACAGGCCTGTTTATGTACAAGTTAATTGATCATGAACGAGAACCTCCCCGACACATTTCACATGGTTTTATTTCATCAGACACGCAAAATATTTTCATCACCACTTTGTCGTACGTCCAAATTATTCACATTGTGCACTCTGGCCCTTGTTCAGGCTAAATTATTTAATTATCTCCTGTCCAAATATGTTGTGTGGTTTAGGGGACGGTTTTCATTAACTCCTCTGTTAGTTTTCTCTGCTTATTGTTCTTTGATCCTTTTTTTTTTTATCTATAGTGTCATAACAGCAATGTTTATTGATGCAAATTAAAATTGTTGGTCCTCGTAATTCTGTACTATATTCTTATTTTGTGGCCAAAAAAAACACCAAACAAATAACTTATCAGTTAAATTTCTGCCACATTGGAGAGCTGCTGTCTCTAAACCCTCTTATTTGAAGCTCCTGAAGAAAAGCTGTATTGCTATTTAGCTAAACTCGTCTAGATTAGAAGAGGAGCGATTCATTAAGCAAAACAAAATTGATTTAATCAATTTATGGAATTTGTAGCTAAAAACTAATTGAGCCCCATTTACTTTTTATTTTTGGACTTTTTTTTTAACTCTGAGGACAATCACTGCAATAAAGTTACAGTTCTGACAGTATATCTATGTTGTCTGCAGTAATTTTCAAGCGCATTGAGAAAATAAATGAAAAATCGAATTGAAGCTCAGATTTGTCTGTAAACATCATAGATTTTTTTTTTTTTTTTTTCAGGCTAAATGGTCCGGTCCGACAGCAAACTCATCTCTCCTGACGGCAACATGAGAGATGTCTGACTGCGGGTAAAACTAATATAATCTTCCTTTAATGTGGCGTCTCCTGCTGCTTCACTTCATTCCAGTTTGTTTAGCTGCTTCCTTTTGTTATCGTCACCCCAAAAGTCTTTCACCTCCAAGAAGCGCTAGACATCCAACTCTTATAGCATCTTTCTTTAACGGACTTGTAAATTGAACCTGAGCATTTATCCCGAGCCAATTCAATGTCAATGTGGATAAAGATGCGAACAACACGGCGGCAGCAGTTGTTGGAAACGGAAGAGTTGACGATCGGGTGAACCTTCCTCAGCCTCCACGTTTTATACCGAGTCCTCCTCAAGGCATGTCCAGACTCATTCGTACGTCAGCCGCCGTGCATAGTCAATACTATCAGGATGACACACGTGAATGGCTACAGCACGAATAGAAGTATTTACAGAGACACATTGAACACCGGCGGAGAAGAGGGGTCGAGGCAGAAGGGTGCCTAGCAACCCGTCCTTATCGCCGGCACCTCCTCTATAGCCGGTGTCGTCTCATTGACTCTCCTGATAGCGGCGCCTCCATTCAACAACCGCTCGTTTGACCTGGAGTGCCGCTCAGCAGTCACAGCACTGCCTGGGTAATGATCCCCAATCACCACAGAGTAACTCGGCAAAAAGGGTGACAGATAATCAATAAAAGGATTTTTCAATTGTCTGTGCAGGTAAATGGCATTTGAGTGAAAAAGCTTTTAGACAGTTTTGTTCGCCGGCACAAAGTGAGCGGAGGCCTCACGGAGCAAGTGGAGTTTTAATTTGACTTTAATTTGTCCAGAGTAAAATGTTCTGTTTGGATGATCTGCAGAGGTTTCGCCCGCCTGCAGTTTATATAACCCTCTTCTGCTGGTATTCTATTAAATCCCATTGCTACGTTTCGTTTTATCCAAAGCTCCGTGCCCATGTGTTGCCAATACGGATGTTCTCAAAGTATATTTTGTGGCAACATGAGAGGAAATGATGGAATATAGAGTGCATTAGCTTTGCAGTTCAGGCTCGGGCTCCGTGTATGTGCATGATGGTTTGAGTCGGTGAGTCTGAAGAGGTGTTGTCTTTCACTTGTTTGTTTGTGATGTAGATGAGTAGGTGTTACATTAAAGATATTCCCTGCTTCACTCACTCCCGTCTCTGAGCTCTACTCAAATATGTCACAACATATTACATCTCTGACTCGCCTGAGTGTGTGTGTCTGAAAACGCGCGTTAAAAACAGAACAAGTGAAAGCTTTTTTTTTTTTTTTTTTCTGCAGCATTGGTATATCAAGAGGGGGGAAAAAAATATATGAGAGCAAAAAGTGTGCGAGCAAAAAAAAGGTACACTTCACAAATTTCAGTCCATTCAAACAGTAATTGGACACAAAAAGCATCAAAGACTTGAATTCCACAAATGTCATGTGGTGAAAACACAAGTTTTGCAGACAAAGCTTCAGCCTGGCTCGGAGGACTTTTGGGTGGATGCAAGCAAAGACGGTGCCACAGAAAATGATCTGAGATTATACACACCAGCACAACAGACCACCGAATGTCTCATACATTTGATTCAACGTAATGGAATTACTGAAGGAAATCGCACTCCACTCCAGACTACAGAATTACTGTCAACCATTCACTAAAAGTATCTGACATCATCCCAGCACTTGAGAAGCCAGTCTTGAAGCTCCATCAAGAGGCACAGGAATCAAATCCTAAAGCCCCAATAATTCTACAGATAATGTGCGGCTGCTGCCCTGCCCAAGGTGACCTGAACCGTTTTCTGCACAGCCGTGCAGACTCTCCACGGTGCTGGAAAAACCCCTCGCCATGGCCAAAAACGGGTTTATAATTGGACCTTAAATCATGTGATGTGTTCCCGAGCTTCAAACAGAAAGTGCATGCTTGAACAAATCTCGGTGACACATTTTGCCTCCTCTCGTGACGCTTGCAGGGAGCCGCTAAGCAGCAGTGACGGATAAACATTGACAGAGCTAACACCATAGCAGAAAGGCTAAATACATGCTTATATTTGGCTTGCCAATCGGGTACTGGATGGAAAATATTTGACTTCTTATGCAGAGGTTGCTTTTCAGTCTTTTTTTTTTTTTTTGTGACAGTCTGTTAGCAGGATATTTGATCATTTAAATTTGCAAAAAAAAAAAAAAGAAGTGGCCAGCAGATTTCAGTGACATTTGGTGGACCATTAGGCCAAACAACATCTGATTAGTTTTTGGTGCAGCTCCAGGCTGTGCAACCAATTAAGGACTTTTAGTTTTGGCAGACTGACACATGAACTCTGTGGACCGCAGAAGCAAAAAGTGTTTTTACTGGATTCTTTTATACATCAATACTTTTTTTTTTTGTGTTTGTTTTGAATCAGAAGGAAATACTGAAATTGTTTGTCTCATTTCTGCAGTTCTTATTCAGTTTTCACATTTTGGACATGAAATATTTGAATGGCCTTCATCCATCAGTGTTGCTGAAAGAAAAGGACTCTAAACTGAAAAGGTCCTCGTGAAAAACCGCAACCATTTTAAATAATGTCAGCAACATACCGTAGAGCCCGCCTGCACCAGGGAAGGTTAAAGGTCACTATTGGCACAGTGCACTCTCTTGTATGTTCCCTGCTATATTTTGAATTCTCATGCCGTCTTTTGTTCAAGGCGGTTTTACTTCCCTTGCTTGTGTCATGAGCGCTGTTTGTAAAATGGTTCCCAAAGTAGAACTTACAGAAAGTGCTCCAACTCTGTCTCCATAGAAACAGGGGAAGCAATTTTTTGAAAGTGCTCTGACTCTGTCTTTGTGCAAAAAGCGGGAAAAACACAACTTTTTTGATATGCTGGCAATCTGCATGCTCACCACGGCCGGAGTAAATAGTAAACAGTTCTTTTGTAAATGAAAAATAACAGCCTCCAGAGTGTGATGACTCCCAGTCCACATTCTCCTTGGTGGGTTTTATAGTTGAGTCAAATACAATGAGGCACTGCTGGTGACGTTAATTGTCATTCCCCACCTCAACACCTGCACTGAAGTCAGGTATATGTAAATTTTAAATAAAACTTTATTGATGCGAAATCAAATTGAATCATCTTGATTTGGGAAGCGTAGAAACTCACAATTACTTTTTTTTTAAGGTCCAGTAAACCCCAGATTTTATGTTCAAACACTGAATTATTTCATCTGGGGGCTTGAAATCCAAAACATTGAAGCTCTTCGGCAGCAGTCAACCAAAGGCATGACCACAGTGTGAAGCAGCCGCTGTAATATGTGAAGCCAGAGAGAAATCTAACATGCAAACATTCCCAGTGGATGAACTATCAAAAGAAAGTAATTCACTGTGAAGGTTTTTTTTTTTTTTTGGGGGGGGGGGGGGGTTATGGGGGCTGAACACTGACATACGGCTGCAATGGCACTACAACAAATAGTCAATACTGCCGCTCTGGATGTCCACTCCCCAAGTAATCACTCAAACAGAAATTATAATGTGAAGACAATCTGGGTCTACTCATGAAACCAACTCCGAAAGGCTGAAAACGTTAAGAGTCTTTTCCACACTTTCAGGGCAAGAGCCTGATCATTTGCTGGAGTAAGGGTTACTACAAGTGTGAGCAACCAAAAATAAAGCTTTAAAAGAAAGAGAGAGAGAAACTGTAGAGAGTCTGAAGGGTTCTGCACTATAGGCCCCCTGATTCAACAATCCTGAAGCAACTCTGAAGAAGCTCATTGACGTGACTGATCACACTTGAGTGTAGAACTCTAAAAAAAATACCTCCAGAATGTTGGGTAAACATTGAAAAGAGAAGCTCTCAGCATCCCGAGAAGAATGGAGAGAACTCGCCACGAAGAGGGACGGACGCCTGCGTCTGTGGACAAAGCATGTCTGATCCAGTTCAACCAAGGTCCCACCCGATCTTACATATATTACCTCTCAACCTTAGGCTGAAGAGTAAAGAGACCAGCCGCTTATCCTTCAATAGCCGTGATTCATGTGGAGGAGAGTGGAGTTTCTTCCACCGCGAGTTGAGCCCGAACAAATCAACACATGCCAAGACTGTTTTAATATAAGCAGAGACTTGAGATAAAAGACCTTGAGGCTAAGAAACAAGAACCTAAATCTACAAGCCTCAGAGCTTACAGCACTGTGTGCATCATGGAGAACCTCCCCTCGTGTTCAACAGTCGCAGTAAAGAGCGAGGCTGCAGGGGAAGAAATGGCTTTCAAGCTTCAATAAAGAAGAAAGTTTCGAAAGTTGAGGAACGAAGGCTTAGTTGTGTCAGTTAGACATCCCAACGTCCCCTCAAAGTCAAGTCCATCCCCGTTCTTGCCGTGGTGCCCAGGTCCTAATTGTTCAGAGAACCATTCTCATTGCCGTCGGCATCAGTGTTGACAAAGTATGACAAGCAAGTTGACATCCTGTCACCTCTCAGCAACAAGTCTAATCAGGTTCCTGCTCAGTGTCTCAGATGAAGTGAGCCTCTGGTCAGGATAGTAAACATTTTACTCTTTAAAGTGGAGAAATCCAGGTTTTCAAATAGTCCGTTGGCCTCGTCATCAGGCAGGAAGTTCCAGGAGGAGCTATGAAATGGGAACGGATTATTACGTTTTAATGGTGTTCTGACACAATATGTACTTTGTTTAATGAAAAGAACAACGTCCCGAATCTTTATCTTGGTTATATAGACTTCAACGTTCTCTTGATTTGTGACAGAAAAATGTTTGAAAATAATGAAAGAGAAACTGTCTTCCTGCAGAACAGCATCAAATGTCTGATGCTTCACTTCCTTACACGAAAAGGTGTTCAACTATTATCCATCCAATACCATAAAATCTGCAGCTTTGCTGGCATTTGCTTTACTGCAGCAGAAACTCCGGCTCTGGATGTGAACTCAACCTGGCAGGTCTGTGCCACAAGTTAGTGTGATCGACTCCCCGATTTGTCAATCAGATCTTCAACAAAGCCACTTTAAAGCATTTTTACTGGAAAATGGGCTCGTGTGGCTAAATCATTTGGACACAAGGTCTCTCGGAGGCATTCATTACGATGTGTATGAAAGCGATTGATATTATGGGCCTTTGATCCCAAAACTCATCTGCTTGAAAAGCCATGGATTGGGTGTTTTGAGGCCAGTTCTCTTGAAGTTGAAATAGTGTTGCTTAGAGCAGCTCATGGGCTGAACAGTGTTCGACTCATTAATTCATTAATACCTCTGGTGGAGAAGCACTGAGCTCAGGGCAGACGAACCGAGACGTCCCCAACAACCTGGACGTTGGTGCTGGATGCCGCCAACTCATCCCACGACGCAGACTCAGCTGGTCAACCTCCCTGGCCCGGTGTGCTGCTCCGTATGATGTTATCGACCGCTGTCCTCCGTCTTCTTGATTGAACTGTGCTCGCTATCATTCATCCACTCAGCTTTACCGCGCCGCGTCCACCCCCACCACCCCCACCGCCACCGACAAGATCTGGGCCCGCGATACCGAATCAGCCTGATGCCGGTCGGCTGGTTGTGTAAACTGCTGCTGCTCGGCGTGGCAGTGAAACACTTAGGCTGGCAGCCGGGGAAGGGTGGCACAAATCCTCAGTGATGGATGGCACTTGCAAACGCGGCGGAGGAAACATTTACATGCAAATAATAGCATCTGTCTGCGGGCAACTCACGCATGAGATGCACGAGCGTGCGGATCGGTGCAAAGTATGCAAACATAAGACGACTCGCAGAAACGTGTGAGGGAACACAGTGGGTGGTGGTGGTGGTGGGGGGGGGGGGGGGGGGGGGGTGCGCATGCACACAGCAGCGGTAATGAGATGATGTATGAGAGCTTTTAAGCCCGAGTCCAGAGCCTCTTCTTCTTCACTCTCTGCTGATCTTCCTGCACGGCTCTATGTTTTCCTGCTGCTCTCCTTTCGTTGTCCATTATGGCCCCGTTTCTCTCTCACCGTTGATAAAACATGACTGGGATACTCAAAACTGGGTTTGCCTTTACCTGATTAAGCCAAGAAAGACGGATGGTGGCTGGTTTTGACCGTCCGGCACTTTGTGGGTCTGAAATCCGCTGATTACTGGAAGAGAAAGAAAGCCCTCTTAGTCTCCGTGTTCAGTTTTGATTTTTTTTTTCCCCCCCTATTTTTCACCATGATGAGGAATTTGTCAAAAAATAGATTTTGAGATTACGGCCATAAACAGTTTTTACTTTCCGCAGCGAAAGTGGTGCCACCACAAGCTGGTATGAGAGTGTTTCTCATGGGGAGAAGAGAATTTCTTCTGTACAACCTGGAGTTTTGGAAAGAAGCACCGATATGCCGTGACGAGGCGAACCTTCAGAGTAAAGTGACTGATTGACGGTAGAGAAGTGAAGAAGCGCACCACTGTACCACTTGCATTCAAATAAATGTTTTTTTCTTTAAATGTTTTTAAATGTTCACCTGAATTAGGCGATCATGGCGACCTCCTGTGGCGTTTTAGATATAATGGAAGCAAAGTTTGAAGCAGAGCCCAATGGCCAGAGAGGATATCACAGTTCATGACACTGATTAAGGGTTTATCAGTTTCTAGTTATTTTGTTGCCGTCATTTTACTTTCTACCCTCTTGTGTCACTTTTTCCCCAGAGTTCCACCTTCCTACACTTTTGTAAGCAGATTTCACACCTTTTTTTTTTTTTTTACTTTGTTGTATTGTCAGCTGAGACGTCGTCTCTTGACATCCAGGAGACGTCCTCAGAGGAGCCAGAATGAAAGGTTCTTTTAGACGTCTTTCTCAGACGTTGTCTGGATGTTTTTCGTGTGGACGTCAATATTTGACATCCAGGATCCCAGAATAAAAGGTTCTTTTAGACGTCTTTCTTGGACGCAGTATTCATGTCTTGTCTGGATGTCGTATGGACGTCAATGCAAATATGTTTCAAAAGAATGAGGACAGGTCATCCGTCTCAGGCCCTGTTTACTCAACAACAATTACGAGTCTATCCGCAAAACTTTCTTCACTGTTGGGGGGGTTCGTTTACGCGACACCAGTGTGCAGATGCACTGCTGGAGGCTACAGAGCCTCTTACTACGCATGCGCAACTCTCCCCCTCCCTTCCCCTTCCATCCCTCGTAAACAAACATGGCGGCCCGCAGTGGTTTGTCTCGGTCAGTATTCTAGTTTTATCCTCCATATCAGTAGTTTTATAGTTGAGACTCACCCCTGATAGCATCTGATGCGTCGTCAGTCCCTGCAGACTGGCTTCTCTCCATTTCCTTCCTGTTTATAGCATTTTCTTCTCTGTGCAGTTCCATTACAACATCAAGCAACAGCGCCATCATATGGCCCGGCATACTAACTGCATCATTGCTACTGTGGAAAGCACTCCTTTTTTTTTTTTTTTTACGGATTTGGTGTTGTCACGTGAAATGTTGTCATGTAAACAGGGCCTCACACAGGAGTGTCTTAGCATTACCATTTATAATCACGTGCATGTTTTAGGAATGTCGGAGGAAACTAGAGAGATTCACACATCGACAAACCTACAAACATCTACAAACATCTCCATTTGGGTTTGAACTCACAACCTTGTAACTATGAGACAAGAGTACTAACCGTTGTGCCAGCGAAACCTTTACTTTACCCAGTACATAGTCGGCTCATCCCGACTTATAGTGTATTTTAGGTTCACCCTGAATTTTCACCCGAAAGCCGAACATGTCCAACTTTTTCATGAGGACGTACCGACTGACGGTCCTCTGATCAACAATCAACAACTTGATCAACCTTGTAGTTCCATGTGGTCCAGAACACTGTGGAGTGAGTCATTCCACCTTGATTCCGACATTCAGTCCACAATCAGAAAAAAAAAAAAAACATGAATAAGATCAGGAAATCACAAAAAAATAGTGCTGAAGCTCATTGCTGCTAAACTGTGGAGACTGAGGCTCTCCAGTCCAAGTGCACAAAGGTATTACTTGAACCTCATGCACCCGACCTTTAAACCAGTGGTTTCCAGTCCTGCGTTTTAGGTCTAGGTCTGGTTTTAGGTCTGAAAGTCTAAATATGAAATTAAAATGCTGGAACAGAGAAATGTCCAAAAACGTGAAGGACAGGAGTGGAGAGCTCTGTGTCAAAGAATGATGAAAATATAGAGATCGAAGAACCATTGTGACAAATTCTAAAATTCTTTTCACATTGTAAAGGAGGCCTGGGCCGAGCAAGAAAAAATAAAATAAAGGAAAATTGTATTATTGGCTTTTCACAGTCTATATCAGGTTTGAATGATGAATGGTTACTGTGGCAATCGACATGAATCACTATTTCCCATCTTCTTCATTATTCAGCCTGACATTGAGCTCTTTGTCACTGGGGGTCACATTAATCCATTCAGAAAGCTTCACTTCCAGTCAGTACAGCCGCCGGAGTTATTAACAATATAATTAACTTAACAGCACTGATTGTCATTTTTCTGACCCTGTGAATGTGTTGCTGGGTTACAATCAGACGAAATATACGTGCTACGCGTGCGGGGGAAAATGCAAACACACACTCATGATAATCTTGTTAATCATTTGCTCCCTTTCAAAAACCATCCACTCTTTGTGAGTAGAATGTAAACATGGTAATGACAAACATCCACTACAGCAATACCGACCAACCCGAGATATGAATATGCATTCTGGGTGCTCACAGTTGCGTGGCGAGACCGACTGTGTGCATGTGGGTGTTTTACAGACGTAGTCGGACATTTATCAGATAAACGCACACTTACAAATTAATTGAATGGTTTTTATGTAAATTTGCTACGGACGGGTGACATCGATTACTGAGCAAGGTCAAGCGGGGGACCTTGTGTGGGGATGTACGACGCCACAACTTATCCATCTGCACACACACACACACACACACACACACACACACACACACACAGACACACACACACACACACACGTTGCCACACATTGATGCTTGCATCTATGAGCAGGCACTTGTAAACACAAATATGTTGGAATAATTCCTTCATAAACATCCACATACAAACTTACACTGACAGAAAAACCACACACACACACACACACACACTTCAGGCTCAGTATTAAACCTCAGTTAAACAAATCTGCCGCCTCCTCCACACTCTATCGCCTGCAGGGAGAGACGGGAGAGGAGCTGCAGAGCCCCCGCTCGGGTCTGATGAATAGACTTCTTTGAGCACCAGCTTTACCTTCGACCTTCTGCTAAAGAGCTTTCTCCAGGTCTCTTGTCTTTGTCTGGATGTCTAAATTGCACACACACACACACACACACACACACACACACACACACACACACACACACACACACACACACACACACACACACACACACACACACACACACACACACACACACACACACACACACACACACCACACTCCTGTCTGCAGAGCAATCTCAAACAGCCACAACCAGCAACTCTCTGTTCAATTAGATCACTCCCTGTCTTCCTGTGTATCATTCCAGTTGATGGTTTCTCCTTCTCTCTGCTTTGCATATAAATTGCTAAACATGGTTTCATGATGTCTGTCAAACCACAGTACTTGTAGGCTGGAAACAGACACAGATGATCAAGCGGCGGAGCGCAAAAAGACGACAGGCCGCAGAATAAACACAACAGTGCTAAGTACGTGTGTGATATTGCAGCAGAGGCTGATTTTTATCACAACGGGTGATCGACACTGGTTTTTGCACTTCAGTACAGCAACACAAGTAGCCAGTAGGAGTCTTTTTGATTTGTTTGGGATGATTAAAGTGTGCTTTGTAAAGAAAAGAATCCAAAGACGATCAACAAGGGCACCTTAATGATACTGGCGAAGGTGGTGATTACTGTAATTACAGGGATAAGATGACATGTCCAGTGTTTTCATCTGTCGCAGAAAAGATCACAATCTGTCCTGGGATGACTAGTTTCAGTGGAGAGACTGGGGACATGTCGAGGTAAGTAAAATGTGGCATAAAAGTCTCAAGTAAATTTATAATTATAATCAGAGCATGTGTCTGTGAACCCAAAAGTGTTTTCCGCGGGGCGGCTCCATTGATTCAGCACCTCTGCAAAAGTGCTGGCAGTTAATGTTTGGAGTCAAACGCAGGAGTTGCGAGATGGAGGAAGCAAGGTTAAATGAAGTGTACTGAGTCTTGCTTTTAAGGTCGGCAGAGAAGTACGTAGTCAATCAGTGGAAGTGCACAGCTCCCCAAAAATAAGGGAGCAGAAAGCAGTACAGAATCCACACAGGAGGATCGGAGGGTCAAATACTGAAGCAGCACAGGAGACAGAATCGTCACTTGTCCTTGAATATGAGCATCGTGCTCCATTTATTTAATATATCTGGGTTTAGTGGGCAAGTATCAGCAACGTAGGTGACTTCTGAAGACAAAGTAGTAGTTGAGTAGGGTATATGTATAAAAAAAGCAAAAAAAATCTGTTAAGGTTACTATGGTAACAGCCAAAATAACATATTGGGATCCGGTTTAATCGACAACAGTTGTGTCGCTGTGTTCTGGGTGTCTGTTCACGTGCTCAGAGCCACTGACAATGCAAATGGATCCCTGGGTGGAACTTTTCAGAAATGCAACTGAGCCTCCGTGGAAACAAGGTAAAACGAGGTAAAAGTATATGACATTCAAATATAATGTTTTCCAAGTTAAGAAAAAAAGAAAAGAAAGGGGGTCTCTCTCTGTCTGAAGATTGTTAATATCGAATTACATGCAAGGTGGGAAATGATTTATGGCAAAAAGCCTCATTCAGACAGTTCTTACTGCTTTACAAGGGAAGACATTTAAAGAAAGAGAACAAGAAAGGCATAAAAAGAGAATAAACTTTATTAAGATGAAGGTAATAAAAAAAGTACAATTTATTGTCTCTTCAAAAGACTGAGCAAATAATATTGTTTTAATGTGATTTAAAAGCAGTGAGTGTGTCAGCAGTCCTCACGTGTTCAGGAAGTTTTTTCCACAGCGTAGAAACTTAAAACAGATGTTTCATGTTCTTCAAGTAAATCTGAGATCTGTGACCAAGTGACATGGAGTTGAGATGAGCGCCGACCTTTAACCTTTCTTTCTTTTTTGTCTGGCTTTATTGTATAAAACAATTAGCTCTGATGTTTCCGGGTTCAGTTGTAAATCCACTTGAACCTGATAAGTGCATGGATGGAAGTAATCAGGGGCTGTCGTATAAATAAGATAGATAAAGTTTGTAAAGAGTTTTTGTCAATCACTTTGAGACTAGTTTCAGAAACCTTGGTGTCATTTTTCACAACTCTCGATACAAAACTCACAACCAATGATCAAAACGCACTTTTTTTTCAATTTCTTGGACACAATGCACATAAACCAGACATCATTTGTCCATTGAACTTTAATCGCCGGTTCAAAATGACTCAACTTAACATCAAAGTACAATAGTTTCAAAATGCCGTTCACACACTACATTTCAGATGACTGTCTATTCATTTCATTACAACATTCTAACTATCAATTGATACAACTACTCAAAATGACAAGTAACTGTTGCATTTTAAAGCAGAGTCTTGGGAAGTGAGGATGAGCATGTTCAGATCATGAAACTTTCAGGATGACGACAATGATTGACACCAACATAGTAAGTAAAGTGGCATCCACAACAACGTATCTAGTGATACAACATGGAGCGGGCAGGTGGGCACCACAGAGGTCGAGTGGGAGGAGGAAGAGGAGGAAGAGGAGGAAGAGGAGGAAGACGTGGTCAAAGGAATGGCAGGGGACAAGCACCCAGTTTGAGAGGTGTGGGGGAACGGGGTCGAGGACAGTTGACCAAGACGGCATCCAATGAATCCTGGCATGACAATGATTACGTAATGACATGATGAGTAGGAAATGTGACTATTACTGTAAAATGTGTTCTACAGTATGATGACATGTTCTGCCGGTTACGTACAATGACATCACGTGTAGCACAGGATCACATGTTTTGTAGGACGATATCTAATGGTTGTACGAAGAACTAAACAGTGAAACTGTGTGTATGTTGTGTGTGTGTGTGAGTTAAAGAAATGTCTTTATGGCATTTCATGTTAAATTAGTTGTTTGAGCCAATTATTCCGTGAGCGCAAGCTTTCTTTAAAGATGTGAATAAACAATGTGATGTTTTGAACATTGGACAGTCTGTGATTCAAGTGCTGACTGTTTTGAGTTTTGTCTCTCGAGTTGTGAAAAATGACGTCAGCGTTCTGATACTCGTATCAAAGTGGTTGACAAAAACGTAAATGAAGGAAGTCCAAGGATGGAGCCTTGAGGAACCCCACCACTGATTTCCATATGCTAAGATTGATAATCACCTATTGACACAGAAAAGGAAGATTCAAACCACTTCAATGCTTTGCCAGAAATTCCCAACCAGTTTTTCTTCACAACTCAAGGTTTTCACAGGCGAGGATGAAAAACTGGCTCGACTGTTGAGGGACAGACCATCTGTCTAACTCTAAACGCATATCTTATTAAAAACCTGCACATTTCCACTTTCAGATGTTTTCGTTTGTGCGTTACGAAAACTAATTCTCTACTTTCCCCAGGGTCGGGGGTAAGAGCAACGTGACAATAACAAGCACTTCCATACAATTTCCCCAGTTTACCGACGTCGGTTAAAAAGTACATCTACTTCTTAAAGCTGTAAACTGTCGGACCACTGCAAGACATTTTAGTGCCTTTGTTTTTCTAGTGTCTTCTGATTGCAAAATTAAACTGTAGTTCAAGGTTCATGGAGGTGTTCAACCCTCTAATTATATCCACCAGTTCACTGCAAAACAAGCAGTTTTTCCACGGGTATTTTTATGCTTCTATAACGTGCCTCTCGCAGATAAAATTGCTGGCCATTTCAGAACAACTTCTGAGAAGAGAACGCCAACACAAGTGCACACGTGCACAATCGGGTATAAAAAGCAGAGCGACTGGCTCGCGGAAAGCTAAACATTAAGTGGCTCTTCGATCAAGAGAAGACGACGCAGGAGCCTGCAGCTTCAATAATTAAGTGGCTGATCACAGAAAAAAAATTGAAAAGAATAATCTCTCAACTATTTACTGTTGACATAGTTGTGAACATGAAAGCCGGGACACGCACACACACACACACACAAAGGGAGAGAGGGATGTTTTCTAGTTTTTCTTCCCTCACCCTCTCATTTTCTTGCCGTTTTATTCTGACTCATCAACGATTCTGTCAGAAGTTGTTTTTGAAGACTGACTCGGCACCGTGCTTCCTTGTCCCGGTTTTGTTGATATTTTTCTTTCTAAATGTTAATTCGCGACTCATACGAGCGAGTGTGTGTGTGCGCATTGTATGTGGTGTTTACATCGAGCGCCTGACAGCCGGCTGCTAATTAACTAATTATTACGGAAACGGAGGAAAAACAGAAGTGCGGTGAGCAGACAGGCTGACGGATGCTGAGCTGTGGCCGACTCGACGCAGGGCAAAAGTGACAAACACACACGAACGCATCAAAACCAACCACAGGTGTTTTCCGGGTCGGTGTCCAGGAAGTCCAGGAAGTCAAACGTCACGCGAGTTTGTGTTTAGCGTTTCATAGGCGATCACAATACAGCAAGCATGTGACTTTCTGTCGGGATGCATGAGACCCGAGCAGGAGCCATCCCTCCTCTTTGATCCTCTTTGATCCACGACCTCCACTCCACGCCCTCCACTCTCTTCACTTTATCGTCTCACCTTTACTTATTTATTTATCTATTTGAGCAGAATTCACCTGTCACGGCGACTGAAGCGACTTCATACCAGTCGACCTCAAAGTTTTCAAATCCAAGTAAATGGGAGCTGCCGTCAGAAAGGCTTCGACTTGCTCTGCGACTCACACATGAAACGCTCACATTCGACGTGAGCCGGCAAAGACGTTTTATGATCTGAGGAGTTTCACGTTGAAATCTTTTGTCGGGATCCAGTCGCAATAAAAGGCTTAAATGTTGAAATTTTCTCTGAAATAATGAGGAAATGGTGGAAATTCCACTTTTTATGTATTTTGCTAACTTATATTATATTTATATTGTATAACATAACAGATAGTAAAATTAATAAAACAACTGTAACAAGTAGAACAGTTTGCCTTCATGCCAGTGTGAGCCGGAAGAGAGGAAACGTGTCCCTGAAAACACAATAGGACAGAAAAAAATGAATCCAAGACAACAAAACAGTGCAGTGGATCATAAAAGACACAGGCCGGGGGTCAGGGGACCAAACGTACTTCACTAGTGCTAAATGCTAAAATTAGATAACAAGGAGCTGATTAAAGTGCAGAGGGCAGAAGTGCTCAAGTGTTAGATGAGTAATTATATTGCAGATTGCCCGATTGCACAGTAAATATAAAGTGCTATTTTAAGTTCACAATGCTCAATACATGTTACATTAATTAAACACCAGCAATGGCAACTATATGATACTGGCAGTACCCATTTTTAAGAAATATAAAGCGCATCTTGCCTTGCACGTATAGCCCTAATAACTAAAAGGTAAATAAAGATATAATAAATACCTAAAATATTAATGGGGAAGAGGGAGTAGTAAAGACAATACTACTGTGGTGTTTATGAATGTACCCAGGAGGAATAAGATGTTTGGTAAAAGAGGTCAGAGTCGGCAGTCCAGTGTTGCTCGACGTTATCTTGATGTTGTATGATCTGATGAGTTTCACTTTGAACTCTTTTGTTGGGATCCGGTTGCAAAAAAAAAAAAAGCTTAAACGTTGAAATTCCACTTTTTTTTTTTTATTTTGCTTCCAGTAAATATTAAGTTGTCTCAGTTACATTCAGTTCAATTAAGAAAATAGTGCTATTATAACCACTTGATCCTCACAAGAATCTATAAGTTACACCTACAATAAGTCGATTTAAATAAATCAGGGTTCGTGCTACAGTTAGACTGTAAATAGTGCAAAATATCAACACTAATTGCCTTTGCTAATGAGCGTATAGGGGCGAGGGTTGTCATTGCCCATGTGTATTTATTGGTTTCAATGCATGTTTGTATTTATGTATTTTACCATCTTTTCGCAAAGACTACTGACCCGAATCGCACGAAATCTCCAGAGGTGATTTGTCACCGTCCAAGGACCGATCCATCAGATCGATCAGCTCCTGGCGAGGGGAGATATTTACTCCGTTACAACAACAGACCACAAATAGAGAAACATTTATCATATATTTCAATAAGGAATATTGATATTTGGGGGTGGTTCAATTTCTATTGGGGGTCTCATCCTCCCTCACAGTAGATTATCTTCCTCTGTGAGTTTTCTTTTTGAATGATAAACACTGTGTGTGGGTTTGTCCACATGATTAGGTTAGCAGGAGTGCAGAACCTACGTAATGTTAAGTTGAGAATGTGATTTATTTAATGATCGAACCTCTAGAGTCAACAATGAGTCAACAATATAGAATGAAGATGAGATGACCCACATGGAAAGAACCTCTATAAACATGTATGTTTTAATATAGGTTTTGGATATATGTGTATATATATCTATATAATCAGCATGTGTTCGATCTGCAAGAATTTAACTATGATCAGCCCATGACCAGAGCAAATGAAGGAGCCAGAAGTCCCTCAAACACCCCAAAGAACATGTTGTTTTGTCCTCGTTTACAACTTTTATATGTGTATCAAAGGATTTCAGAGATAAAATAGATGTGATTCCCACCGTGTCTCTTCAGCTTAAAGCTTCACGCCCGTCAAGGCCGCTTCGAAAGCTTCATCCCCGCCAGTGTGTCGCCGGGGTCAAAGGCAGAGTTTTCATCAAATAAAGCTTGACTTTTTTGTTTCCCTTGACTTTGCCTAGCGATCTATCCAGCAGTGCTCCTTTCTACGGGCTGTTTTTTTGTTTTTTTTCCCCGTGAGGTTGCGCCATGGCGGGACCGATAACGAAGTAAGAGGCGCTGACACTGTTGTGGACTGGATGGATGACGACACGCTGGACACCTTCGCAATTTCTCTGATTCATTTCGACCATCCCGGAGTGGCCTTTGGTCCCTAAATGGTCATGAACGATGACAAGTTTTTATTTCCTCCAAAGGTATTTCTTCTTTAAACAAAAAAAAACAAAAAAGGTAAAAGGTTTAAAACCTCCTAATAAAAAGGAATTAAATTCTTACGCTCGGCAATGAAACATTTACAAAGCAAGTGCTTTCCTCCGATGATGTTGCATGGTCTGATTCATCGAATTACTAGAGTCTGAGAGTTACCTTTAGGCAGATATGGCCTGTAAGAGAGATTACCCGGTGAATTTATAACATTTCTCTCCTTGGGCTATTATTGCACACGTTTCCTGGGCTTTCTCCACTATCCTATTATTGTCACTTTCTCCCACAGTTGCCAAATAGTCACTTTACACTCTCGCCAGCCATTCCAGAGGTTATCAGCCCTGTTTAATGGATGTTGTCGAATGTTATCAGTCACCTTAAGAATAAGACAACAAGACCCACCTCCACCTCCCGTTAAGCTAACGCAGGCCACTTTTATCAACATAAACTACCAGTAATAGATGCTTTGGACCTTTGATATCAGGGTAATGTTGTGCATGCTGCAGCGTTTAAGGAAAAACATCTCAGCGTCGTCGCTGTTATAGAGGCTATTTACAAGCACTGAGATACTTCACATGTCCATAAAGGTTTAATTTGCTCTCACAGGAACTCTGGTTGTCAGTAGTAAAGGATAATTAGAGAATAATTAAAGATATTGCTAAAATAGAAGTCAATCCCAAAAGTAATTATTGCATTAAATTAATTAATTTGCTTCATTTAGGCTGGGTTTTTTTGGGGGTTTTTTTTATGTCTACAAAGCCATTATATTGCAGTGTGGCGTTTTATTTAATGACTTGAGTCACGGTCACGTCGGAAAGTAGCAGGAAGATGCTCTATGTCAGGGGTGTCAAACACATTTTAGTTCAGGAGCCGTATACAATTGATTTCAAGTCGGCCGGACAAATAGTGTATTAATAACCTTTTTATTTGAACTTCAAAAGCTTCTCTTTGCTCTCGCGCAGAGTGTGTGCAATAAAATTGTATATATTTTCACAAAAAACAAACGATTGCAAGAGACAAATTCCTACAATCTGAACGTAAATCCAGTTTTTAGCGACACCTTCTAATGCAAAGCACAGTGAAATATCAAAGACGTCTCCTCGAACTGTTGCATTATGCATTTGGGCCGGTTTTGGCCCGGAGGCCTTATGTTGGACACCCCTGCTCTGCAGTTAATGAGAAGAAACGACAACTCAGACCGAACGCAATCGGCTCGTCTGCATGGAAACTAATGTCTCTTTAGCCTGCGGCAGCTTACAATGATGATAGAACGCTTTTGATAGCTGCCGAGAGATGAGCTCACTTAAATGCCGCAAATGAAATTGCTATGATAATTTGTGAATAGTAATCACTTAATGTTGCATCACTGTGTAAAGTTGTGATGCTGCAGAAAGAAAAAAAAAGCTCTTACTTTAATTAGCGCACACGATTATTACCACCTCAAACCCCCCCCCCCCCCTCCCTCTCAGCGCCAACAGAAGAATTGTTGTGGACCTTATCTATGAGTTCTGAGACAAACGTGAACGTGAATATTATATATATATATTATATTATATTAACTAAAACATTTTTATGCAAGAAGAACATATTGGTGCACATATGCACAGATATATATGTGCATATATGTACCTATATAGGTACCTGTATGCACATATATGTGTACACATATATGTACATATGATATAGGAAAACGGCCAATTTTGTATATGTCACATATATTAAAAACCTATATCAAAACCTATATTAAAACATAAATGTTTATATAGGTTCTTTCCATGTGGGAATGTTGATTTCATGATACAAACTGGGAAAATATGTTCTAAAATATGACTCCGAATTCCAGGCATAACATCTCACCTCGACATGGGAGGAAGTCGGTTCTGTCACGGTGGTGAACGCAGAGAGAACGAGAGAACGCATGGCTTTAGGAAAAACAAGAGAAAACACGCACACACACACACCCTAACAGGGATAATATGCAAATTCAAGACAGAAAGTCCCCAAAGCACAGGCTTGAACCTGGTATTTTCAAAGTAAGATTGCGAAGCAGCACACCGTGAGGGACTTCAAGCACACTGGAAATTAAAATCTGGCCTCTACGTAAACCTCTATCTGAAAATGCATCCACTGTGACTGACTAAGCATACAGGAGGCACCTCCATGTGGCGACAATACAAACTCAATAAGAGTTGAGTGTTCAGAAACAGAAGCGATGCGTATGAATGCAGTCGTGGGGAAAAGTGCAGCCGTTATACACGTTATTCCTTCAATCACAGTGTGTAAAGTATCATCTTCTGACTGTTAATGGATGTCAGAGATGCCACACGTGGCTCAGGTTGCCCCCCCCCCCCCACAGTAATCAGACCCACACTGTGACACACTGAAAAAAAAACCCACATCACATGTTCCGCAATTACATTCATATCTGCTTAGTTATTAGTTTGCGCCCACGGGCACTTGCCATCACACAAAATCTAAATGACTTTTCCTATATTTCCATTCTTTGTTCAGGTAACTTCATGTGCATTATCAATGATTTGTGTTTTCTCGGGTTCAATGGAAACAGTGTTCAGATCACTTTTCGTTTTTACACTTTTTGAATGTCTGATCAATATCATTTCCTTATTCGGGGTCAACGAGAGGGAAGCCTGACATTGCCCAAGCCTTTCTATGATTTATTTTTTCTGGACGTTAACAGTAGTATATTTTGTAGAGTAATGAAGTGGAAAAGACACACTCATGCAGGGCTGTTGCCCCAGGGAGGAACTTTGAAAAGAATAGACCTTAAATGGTGCATTCTAATGCCTTTCTGGACTATTTAATACAGGAGTGGAGGGGCGCCTAATCACTGCCTCTGTTATGGATCAAATCATTTACACACAAAATGCCAACTTGAAATGATTTCTCTTCCATCGATTTGGCGCCCCCTGTGGCGGGGCGCCGCTCCCCACTGCATGTGGCGCAAAGCCCCCCCCCCCCCCCTTTTAAGCGCCACGACACTCAGGTAATGCAAAGTAATTAAATGGAATGAATGGGATATTATGATGTGTATAAAATACAGATTATGAAGAGTAATGAAACATTATGCAGACATTCAATTATGCAATGTCCACATTAGTAATTTGATTTTCTCACCCCCCCCCCCCTCTCATTCTGTTCTGGGCTCATTGTTTGGACGCGGGCCGCTTGGCGTTCTGTTTTCCAGCATAGAATCACGTGTCTAACCCGTAAAAGGAAGGTGAGTCTGTTCTGCGTGTAACCGTCAAGCTACAGAATTGCCAGAATCAGGGGGATGACTTAAACATCAATTTGAACACTGTTATCTTAAAACGCTGACGCTAAATATTGGGGGTAATAATGTCCTTTTGGCCACGGCTGTAGGCGTGCCCACTGTCATGAAGGGCTGAGCTCAGTTTGTTCCATTTATGAACGCTATTCATTTATCCTTTCTGTGGTTTTTCCATCTTTATTTTCTACCCACATGTTGCCAGATGTGACTCACTGTTTCCAGCCTAAACAATGTAAAACTCACACACCTCAATAAAAAACCAGCCCAAATCTCAGCCTGTGTAGGAATCATGTTAAATCCATAAAACTAGTATATGTGTAATAAATAACATATCAGGGAAGAGAGTTTGACTGCCATATTGGTGGATACCCGCCATATCTGGCAACACAGCTTGGAATGGATTTTTTTTTTCTCTCTCGTTATAAAGAAAACCTTCATTTAGAAACTGTATTTTGTGTTGACTTGATGTTTTCTTTCATTAAAATTCAAACTTGTTTGATGGTCTGAAATATTTAAGTGTGACAAACATGCAAAAAGAAGAAAAAAAAAACAGAATCAGGAAGTGAGCAAACATGTTTTCGCACCACTGTATATCTGTGGAAAGAAATGCCTTTTTCTGTTTTGGAAAATTAAGAGCATTCAATGAGATTGTTCAGATGCCTTCATTAAATATTCTATGGTTAAAACGGTCCATATTAATGATCTTAGATGCTCAAAAGAAACTATTTAGCTCTCGATTTTCACAACAATTAACTGTTTTAACATTGAAAATCTTGAATAAATGTCTTACAGCTACTGAGTTCACTATTTATAGTATACAAGACAGATTATTTATCATGTAGCACCAGAGTAGATGTGATTATTATCAGAATAATAACCTTTGAACATCTTATGGCTGGGAGAGACTTTAATTACAGCTCACAATCACGTAGTTACGTGGCGAGGTCTCCGAACACTTGTTCTTTGTGAATGTGATGCACCTGGAGGAGCGTCTCCATTGTTCGCATTTATCTCCGAGTCACTCCGAAGCTTATGTGAACGTCTCTTTTGGACCCGCGCTGTAACATTATGCATGCATAGCATGTCAGACAGTCAACCTTTCCCTCATACAGAAGGTTGCATTCATGTCTGGAGAGCCGTGATTATCTCAGGAGATTATCGTTTAAGAGCCGCCGGAGTCTGTTTTTTTTTTTTTCTTCTTTAATGATTATCGGGAGGCAAATTGGGTTCAAGATCAAACTGAGAATTCTCAAGTGCATCTTAGGGAATAAAGATAGTTAAGGCACAGCCTTTGTATCCAGTAAAACACTTTGTCACTTTACGCTCGAAAGCACCGATTTCGAGCCGCGGGTCAAAAGTGCTTGTTGTGCCGTTGCTGCACATCTCCACTGTCTATTTTTGTGGAAAATGTATATTATTACAAATTGAAAGCCGCCGTTCTATTTGGCTCTCGTACATTTTTTTTTCACCACTTGTGTTGACAACTCGGTGTCGTAGGTGTTCCGAGGCTACGAGTGTGCGTTTACGGTCTGGGTGGCGACAGACATGTGGGGTCAGGAGCGGCTGTGTGTTTTGGTTACCGCACGTTGAGTCGTGCGACTGCATTGTGTGTGTTCGGTCATGCGGGAAAGCCGGAGCCCCGGCGGAGCAGACAGGGGAAAGGGGTCACACATGTGCTTACGTGGGGCCCCCCCCCGGGTTCCTCACAAGCATGCAGTGCACACAGAGCGCAGCTACATTGTTATTAAAGTGGAATATTAGCCTGTCAGAGATGAAGAATTTGCTGGAGAAACGGGGAAACTGATTTTTCTTTCCGGCTCCCTCAAAAATGAAAATGTCAGAGCGCTTAATGAAAACAAATCCCGTCACGCCGCGTCCATACAAATGCATCGGCAAACGAGCGCGCATGCAACGTATGAATATGCACCAAAAGAAATGTTTTATTACATACGGCGCCATTAATTTGTCATTGTTCTTCCTGAGCGACTATCCGGGATGTGACTTCCATTGCCGTTTCTGGAGGTTGTCGTCGCATTTGCATAAATTGTGGTGTTTAAGTGAAATGTCATTTGGAAATAATATAGATACCTCCGTCTTCTATTGTGACGAGAGCGCTTTTTCAACCGCGGCACAACAGGGCCACATCACATGCATATCTATTTTTTCCACGTTTTCAAATCTGCCTGCAAATAAAATAAGAACATCAAGATTTTTCCACTTTATGGGCCACATGAAACAGCTCCCAAATAGGCTTTATGTGTGGAACTGATTTGCAGCAGTCAACACTGTCTCTTCACTTTAAAAACATTCCAGTCGTGTGATTTGAACACTGCTGAACCTGCCCGTCGCCAACAAAACATCCGTCATTATATCCACTGTTGTTCTTCTCAGTCCTGGAAGTTGTTGAGTTTTGGGGCCCGCTCGGGGTCATTTTACAGTCAATAATTAGTCATGAATGCATGTTTTTGCCAAGGACCTTGACCCACACATTTACTGGGTTAAAAAACAAAAAAGTACAATCAGAAAAGCCCCCCAAGCGAAGATTGAAACCGGGATTATTCACGGTGCAAAGAACTCCACCAGTGTGGCCTCTAAATAGCAGATTTTAGGTTAAAAAAAAGAAAAAAAAAGTACTCTTGGTCTCAAGATGTTTAGAAAAGAATGGTCGTTACACTTTTAAGTAAATACTAACATTAGCGACAAGATCAACCCGTGACCTATTGGAAAGAAAGTCCATCCTCGCCAAGTGGAGTACCTGCAATCACATGTCAGTGTCGAGACGACCGGTGATCTGTCAGTATCTGCAGGTCCGGCCGAATGGAAAAGAATTATAGGGTCCAAGAAAAACCCAGCACAACGATCGGAGGGCGACGTGTGACGCCAGTTCTGGAACTGTTCCACTGGGTGATGGAACTACTCTAAAAAGGTCAGACTACAGGAATAAAGATTTATCTGTCAAGGCAAACGGCTTAATGTGCGAGGAGACGATCACGTTGGGGTAGAATAAGGGAACTGACTACCTTGAGCTTTTGGCCAGCTCCCCTTTGGAAAAAGGTGGTTTTTAAGTCATATTTGATCAATGTCGAAAACCTGTCATTCAACCATAAAGTCAAAAAATGAATCATGCTTTTGTTTTTCCCTCCTCGTTTTTTTTTTTCTTCTCAATCATCTGCAGGCTCCAACTATCTCATAGCGTTTAAATGTGCACACAGAAAGGAAACAATGTGATCAAATGTAGCCGCAAGCTGTAAACTTTTAAAGTTCCCAAAAGGTCACAATCGTAGTTCGAACAAGCCAATACTGACAGGTGGCTGCCCGGGTTGTGTGTTAAAACACTCCAGCCAGTCCCGTCGACCCTCAAAACAAGAGGCTCGACATCATTGCCGCTCCACTTTTACCTCAGAGAGCCTGCGAGGGTCGCGAACGAAGCGTAAACACTTAGAAGTCTGAGGACTAAACCCCCTTTTTCTCTCTCCGTCCGGCCTTTTTGTGGAGAGAGGCTGACCTTAAAAGTTCCTCGGGGAAGAGAGTAAGCTCTTTGTGAAAGCCAACAGGGATCACAACACAGACTAATAAGACACAGTCGTCCAAATATCAGAGGAACGCGCACAACAATCACAACCACAATAACATCCAGTGTCTGATAGCGCGCGCTGTAATCCAGGATTAGTCAGATTAAGATCTATACCTACATGTGTGACACGATTATAGCCAGACAGGCCGAACCAATAAACAGACTCAGCCTGGAGTGACAGCTGCAACAAGTGGAGGCTGCAGAGGATCACATTATTTCCTCATATGCTGAAGCCTCTCGTCCTCCAACGCAAAAACTGGTGTTTTCCTCTTGTGAGGAAGACGTAGAGGAAGGAGGAAGAGGACGTGGGGAACAGTGGAGACGGAAAACTTAATGAAAGTAAAGAAAAAGATGGTGGAGAGAAAGGGGGGTGGGGGGGTGGGGGTGGGGGGTGGGGGGGGGGGGGGGGGGGGGGGGGGGGTTCCTGTGCCGTGGCTGATAGAGCCAGGATGAATGACAAAGAGTTGTAATTAATAAACTCAAGGGATAATCAGGAGCCTGCACGCACACATACTTGGACATGCAGGCTATACACACACGCACACACACACACACACACACACACACACACACACACACACACACACACACACACACACACACACACACACACACACACACACACACACGGAGCGTATCGCTCCACACAGCCAAAGACCGCAGCCTGCTGTGGAGTGATGGAAGAGTCGAGAACAAATATAAAGTGAGTGAGAGCCTAATGAAGATTTTAAATGAGGAAATTCCTGTGAAAATATGATAACCACCCCCCCCACCCCCACCCCCACTTCCCTCCTCGCCCCCCTCCCCTCCATTCCCCCATGGCTCTAATGTCAATACATCTTCATCCTCTCCTCCCCCTCACCTCCCCAACCCTCCTCTTCCGTGTGTGTGCCGCGCGCCACAAACAGTTATTTTAATTAGGATTTGTGCACTCCAACTCTTTAATTTTCACTCCCTTATTTTCCCCAGAAATCTCTTTTTATTAGTTATCAAACTATTCCAGGCCAAACTCATAATTACACTCAGTCCCAGGGGGTGGGGGGGGGGAAGTGTGTATGCATTAACACGCCGGGCTTTATCTAAACCTGTGAGGGCTTCTCAGGAAATACATGCTGAACAATTTTTTGCTGATCCTCCACTGAGGAAACGGCAGATCGCAGAGATGGGAGAATACACAAAGGCTTGTTTTGCAAGGTTAAATTCAGGACTGTGCTCCGGAGAGGGAGTGAAAGTGAGTCAGCGAAGTCAAAAGTTTTCGGTAAAATGCTCGTGCTAGTGTTGTCCGAAACTCTTTTCGGTGCCAAAGGTTCTCAGTGGTCAGAAAAATGATATGATGATGGTGAAAAGGGTGAGGACAAGAGTAATGTTTAAGGAGTCGCAGAAATGTTGGGAGTCTTTATTAAAACACATTTCTCAAACAGGACATTTCTTGCGCAGAAAAAAGAAGAATTAAAGTAATGTGGATTAATGTAGGGTCTTGAAATGATGATATATTGTTCCGGCTGTGTGAGGAGAAACCATGAGACAACTGAGAAAAATTATTCAAAAAGATTTATGGGGGGGGGGGGGGGGGGGGGGGGGGGGGTTCTATGAAGCGATTAGCGACTTTATAGCACATTGTATTCTGTGTACGTGTTTGGTTTCATTCCAGAAACAACTAAACAGAGCCCTCTAGTGGCACAACACAGGCCTTCCCGCCATTGTTGTGAAGACGGACATCGTTCTCAAACGCAAAACCCTTTTCGAAACCAAAGCGTTTTCACTTGAAACATCGTCGCATAAACGGGGCGTCGAAATGCTGTGATCTGCACTGAATTATATGAAGAAGAAAAAAATGCTATTTAAGGTTAAAGGTTGAAGGTCAGGTTAAGGTCAGACCCTGAGTTGTTAAGGGAAGAGTAAAGGGCGATCAAATGAATGGAAAGGCCCAGTAGTGACAGTGGTGCAGGTGTGTGTGTGTGTGTGTGTGTGTGTGTGTGTGTGTGTGTGTGTGTGTGTGTGTGTGTGTGTGCGTGCGTGTGTGTGTGTGTGTGTGTGTGTGTGTGTGTGTGTGTGTGTGTGTGTGTGTGTGTGTGTGTGTGTGTGTGTGTGTGTGTGTGTGTGTGTGTGTGAAAGAGGAAGGTTTTCATCTTTAAAGAGTCACTATTTGGATAAATCTTCCACTGAGGAGGGGGCATGTTATTTACCTGTGGTAATTGGTTCCCCCAAATGGCAGTTTTTCTGATTACTCTCACACAGAAAATTGCAATCTCACACACACACACACACACACACACACACACACACACACACAGGAGTAATAAGGGGTAAGACAACGAAGATGCAATTTCAGATAGTGGAAGCCACAAAGTCAACACGGTTGTCAAACACACACACACACATTAAAAAAAAAAAATACACAACCACACAGACATGTATACGTGACGGTTGCTTTGTGTGCAACGTTGTCTGAACTGAATATTAACCGATGGAAGCGTACGAGAATCTGTTCCACTTCTCCCTCTCCGAGGTGAAAATACAACATGTTCTCCTTTCCTTTCACCTCAAGTCTTTTCTCATGTTCACCTTTGACCTTTGTCCACCTCCCGCGTCTTCTCTCCACTCTGCCACCATGTTAACTCAAGCTGCAGCCACCCGAAGGCCGTGAATCTGGTGCCGTTTTGCTTGTTCACCTTTATAACATCTGAGTTCCAACGGTAGGAAATCGAGGATTTATGAACTTATAAAGGCTAAAATAAACTTGATCCTCCAAGTTTTTCAATTTCTAAATATTTTGCCGATTGTCACACTTTGCTTGGCGCATACTGCAACATTTCAAGGTGTGAAAACATGCAACAATTCCATTCAACTGTATTCATATTGCACCACACACAATCATACCGTCATTTCTCGGTGCTTTTAATAGAGAGAAACCCAACAGATCCCCATGAACAAGCGTGAGCACTGTCCCACTCAGTAACATATACAACAGTATAAGTCGGATTATGTCCATTTTGTTGTTCTTTTCTTTTTAAACGACAGAAAAATGCAGGGAAAGGTTTTCCCCCTGCTGACATGTTTCGGCTGCATGTTTCATCTGACGTGTGATGACGTGTCGGTCTTTATCATATATATATGTATATGGAAGCAGATGACACTGATCAGCTTGTCTAGAAGACATAAAAGCCTGGATGAGCTATAATTGTCTGCTCCTGAAGTCAAATGGAACAAGAGTTATACTATTTGGCCCTGGGAGTCCTCCAGTACCACTGTGAAGGACGTGGCAGTTAAACAATTCCACAGGACTGCCTTCTTTCACCTCCACAATGAGGAACCAGTGTGGCTCCGAGTGACGCTGAGAAATAATTCATGTTTTTGCTCTTTCTAGAGTCAAAGTAATTCTCCATCATCAGGGTGTCTGAATACCTCTTTAAGAAGTTGATTCATAGTAACTAGTGATTACTTGCAGAGATCATTAATTCTAATAATTGCCTCTCTTCACTGCGTTGCCTGTATTTTGTATACTCGTTTGTGTGAACAGCTGATAAAAAGCACAATAGGGTTGAAGCTGCCTGGAGGGAAGCTTCACAACGAGGGCAGTTTACTCTTCTTGCCACTGATAACCTCGTATCCAGACACTTCGTCGGCCTCGGGAAATGTTTCCCTGCAAAAGAAGGAAGGAGGTGGGCTGCCTCGGCTTCACCGCTGGCCTCAGCTTTCTGACGAAGTGACAGTTTCAGGAGTGAGAGGGGCAACGCCCTGAAGGAGATATAAAGTCCATCCAATACAATGGGGGGGGGGACGGACTGGTGACGGGCGACTGCTGACCCTCGTTCTAAATCTGTTAAATCTAGAATAGAATTTAAAATCCTTCTTTTTACCTTTAAAGCTCTTAAACAGCCCGGTTCCATTGTATCTTAAGAAGCTGTCCGTCCCACATCGTCCCAGAAGAACAGCTGGTTCTCACAGTGCTGCTTACTGCAGGTTCCAAGCTTTTCTAAAAAGTAGGAAGCAGAGTTCTCAGCTTTCAGGGTTCCTTCACATGGAACCAGCTCCCACTTTCTGTTCAGGAGGCTGACACAGTCTCCTTGTATGGTTAGAGTGAAGACTTTTCTATGTGAAGCTGCTCTAGGTTTAGACTGCTGGGAGAACTTGTCTCGTCTCCCTCCTGCAGTCCGTTCTTCCCCCCCAACTCAAACTGGAAGAGCACAAGCCTTTACCAACTATGGAATGGTCCAGTTATGTTCAGTCAAAGTACCTTGCAATGTTATTATTGGCACTATAGCATTAGAATTGAATGGGAGAATGACTATATTCATTCACACAAGTCAAAAGGTGGAGACATCACGAGGAAACAGACACATTTCCACACGCAAACATTTCATAAACAACATTTCTGATTATTTTGTACATTGCTATACCATCTCTACCTTTGGCACCAACACGCCTCTGGTACTGGAGATAGTTTACAGCCTTTTAGACAGACACCCGGCCCAGCTTCGAGAAGGTGAAAACAATGCTTGATGATGCCTTTTGGGTTCATATATAAGATGATAAATACATTACAATACAATACTATACAATATTTCAGTATTTTTGACTGTACAAGACTCCGGTGGACTAACAAACGACCATAGTGTTCTGTATCGTCTCATCCTAATTGTACCAGAGCTCACCTTTATAAAACAAAAAACCTCAGTAGTGTCTCTCAGCTGTTTCCTGGCATTTCTTCTTGTCATCATTCCTGCATTAATCCATTCATTTCAAGAACAGTAGTCCCCTCAGATTGCATGATTGCTAAAAAAAAAAAAAAAGTACATCCTGATTGTGGACTGAATGACCGACTGCAAGATTCATTTTAAAGCAATTGAAGCAGGTGAACTGGACTCACTGTAGTGTGTGTGTGTGTGTGTGTGTGTGTGTGTGTGTGTGTGTGTGTGTGTGTGTGTGTGTGTGTGTGTGTGTGTGTGTGTGTGTGTGTGTGTGTGTGTGTGTGTGTGTGTGTGTGTGTGTGTGTGTGTGTGTGTGTGTGTGTGTGTGTGTGTGTGTGTGTGTGTTGTGTGTGTGTATGTGCCTGAGGCCACGTTAACACGTACCCAGGCATCTAAAAAAGGGTGGCATTTCTCTTGATTGCTGAAAACTCTGGCGACAGTGGAGATTTACAGCAGAACAACTCAGTGGGTGCTTCTGAATAGTCCCTCCCATCTTCTTTCCTGTCCACTTTTCATTAACCGCATGGACGACGTCACGGGTGTAAGGAAAGGCGTTAAGAGACTTCCTAAAGGAGTTCACATTGTTGTGACGATCAGACTACACTTCCACCAGGTGGCGTAATAACAATAATGTGACGGCGGCGAAGGTCGGTGACGTCTGTTGCGGTGAAACAGCCACAGATTTCGAAAAATAAACTACAAACAGCTCATTTCCAACACTTTCCCCTGTGGCTCTAACCACTGATACAATCTCAAATATCACAAGGTTTGAATGTAAATCAAAAGAAAAGAGGAACTAAAGGTAAACGGCTGCCAGGTGAATAAAGAACCAATGAAAGTGAGAATCGGCTGCACAAAAAAAACTTTACTGCGTTGCTTCTACAACATCCAGAGCGTTCCTGGTTGGGATCTGGGTTCTGGATGATTTAAGGTTGTTCAAGGCAGATTATTGTTTTAGTAACTTACATGATCTGCTCCTTTTCACTCGTCCTGAGTTTCCCTGAACTCTGGTAAAGGAATGCTCCTTGGTAAAGGAAGCATCAGTGTTTCCTAGGCTAAAGGAGGATATCAAGGAAGCATCAGTGTTTCCTAGGCTAAATGAGGATATCAAGGAAGCATCAGTGTTTCCCAGGCTAAAGGATATCAAGGAAACATCAGTGTTTCCTAGGCTAAAGGAGGATATCAAGGAAGCATCAGTGTTTCCCAGGCTAAAGGATATCAAGGAAACATCAGTGTTTCCTAGGCTAAAGGAGGATATCAAGGAAGCATAAGTGTTTCCTAGGCTAAATGAGGATATCAAGGAAGCATCAGTGTTTCCTAGGCTAAAGGAGGATATCAAGGAAGCATCAGTGTTTCCTAGGCTAAATGAGGATATCAAGGAAGCATCAGTGTTTCCTCGGCTAAAGGATATCAAGGAAACATCAGTGTTTCCTAGGCTAAAGGAGGATATCAAGGAAGCATCAGTGTTTCCTCGGCTAAAGGATATCAAGGGAACATCAGTGTTTCCTAGGCTAAAGGAGGATATCAAGGAAGCATCAGTGTTTCCTAGGCTAAAGGAGGATATCAAGGAAGCATCAGTGTTTCCTAGGCTAAAGGAGGATATCAAGGAAGCATTGAGCCTCCTTTCATTAGCTTAGTGAGAATTCTAACTCTCCTTATCATGGCCGCCACATAAACACTTCCAGGGGTTTAAGGAGAAGTCGATAGGAAAGGAGATAGGAGGGACTATTCTGACGCATCCTTTGCGTAGCAACAAATTCTCAGGTGAACTTCCCACTCACTTAGAGGTGTGGTTTGGACTCATGAACTGTTCAGTTCTTTTCTTTTAATAACTGACAAGTAAAGTTACTCCACTGCTTTTTAACGAAGCAACCACCAACTGTATTCAAGTGTTGGTTTTTTTAGACTATCGTCATGAAGAGAGGCTGTTACCTCTTCTGTTATTGTTTTCCAAATGTCTTCAGCACTGTGTGAGGATGCCGGCTCAAACACTTCTAACAAGTACTTTCCCACACTTGTGTCTATGTATGAATTATCACTTTGGGGAGGTTTTAAGAAAGGTCAAATTTCACATTTTCAAATCTTGCTTTTTTATTTTGATCGCTGTTTGTAGAGAGAACTCTGTGTGCTGTGTCCCCGGGCGGCGTCTCCCTCGTCCCTCTGCAACCAGGCTGAATGTCAAAGTCAATCTTGGGTAATTAACTCCCCCCCCAAAAAAACCCCCAATGCAAACTGGGTTTTTAACCTCTGATATCCAAGTCCAGAGACAAAAGTGTGTGACTTGAAGCCGGAGCGCGAGATGAGATGAGGTCTCCACCGGGCACAAGTGATAAAAGAGGAGACGTCAGTCAGGCGTGTTTTGCACATGCCCACATCATCGTGGGAAGACGCTTAATCAAGTGTCAAAAGAAAGAAAGCAAACGATACGCGATGAGCTCAGTAAAGCCTCCGCGCTGTCATGCGGAGCGCCAACAAAGCTTTCCCGAGCAGTGTGGCATTTTGAAAAGGAAGCTTTGCGGAGCGAGAACGCAAATTAAAAAAAAATAAAGAGAAAAAAAAAAGAACTAATTTACCCACTAAAAAGGCATCTTGTAAGAGGCCCTTGATGAGGCCCATTTAATACTAAAAGTTCCGCACACCCACAGACATGGTTGCGGTTTCCCCTCTCTCTCTCTGAATGGACCTCAGCTCAGAGTGAAGGAGGAGGAAAAAAGGGGGGTGGGGGGGGTGGGGGGGGGGGGGCTGTGAAAGGAAAATGTGGCAAAAATGAATTACATTGATTAGTGGTGAGAATGAGAATGTAAGAGAGTTCAGTACGGGCTATGTGTGGGCGAAACGTGGCGCCGCTGATGACATCCGTGTTCCAGCTTCTTGTATGCCATTACCAGTGGGCAAGAGTGAGTGAGGCTGAACTCAGCCAGACCTCCTACTTCCTCAAAATGAGCCTATTTTGCCCATTTTAAGGTTGTTTGTTTTTTTTTGTTTTTTTTTGTTTTTTCATATTTTTGTAAGGTAAGCTGGAGCTTTTCCTCGTGGTTCATAGTTCAGGACAACCTGAATGTATCTTATTCTGCCTTGTATGTAGCCCTGTAGTTTGCTTTCATAATATAACATTAAAAAAAAAAAACAAAATAGCCATTTTAACCTCTAGCCCATCAATAAATACTGCTCACAATTCATATCTTGGTCAGCTTGATGGGTGAAGAGGCGACATCACCTCCAGCTGAGGCAGAGATTTAAACTTCCTCCTTCACTCGTCTTCATTATTTCACACGTTGTGCACTTTTGTTCTCAATCCTATATGAGCGAGGAGATCCATAATAACACCAGGTTCACTTTAAATGTGACCAAATACCAATTGGGAAGCACCCATCCATCTTCTGTGTTCGGCTTCATCCAACGGTCTGCGTGGGCAGCACGCAACCACACACTCAAAATTAATTCATTTAGAGTCCTAAATTAACAGTTCCTGAACTGTGGGAACAAACCAAGCATGGAAGTTGCGGGCAAATATCGCCACTGCGAAAAATTTCAAAAAATTATTTTAGCTTTTCACAGTTTGACTTTAATGAGTTCTGCGAGAGCTTAGCGGTCAGCAGGAACGCTATCAGCGTCAAACACAGTTTGGACATTAAGGACAAAAAAAATAAAGCTGCGTGTTCTGCTGAGCAGCGTTCAACAACATGTCCTCGAATACAAGCACTTATTTAAGAAGTGCAGTTATTTGACTAGTTGCTGAAAACAAAACAAAGTATACCTTGATGTCGCGGAGGCAGCGTTGCTTATTTACACTCAGTCTGATTCATTCATTCTTCCAGTTCAGTTGAAGTGACATCAATCAGCCGAAATTCACAGTTCTGCACACAAGTTGGCTGTGCGAGGCATTTAGTGCGATTCCTCTTCAATTGCAGGAGCTTTCTCCGGGGAAATTGGTTTCCAACAGAGATGCAAAACTCTGCCTCGCACTTCTTTTTGAAAGAATTAATGAACTAATGACGGCGAGAAGAACCAGCTGAGAGGAGCCGTCAGCGCGCAGACGGTTTGGTAACGACGGCAAAATTGTGTTTATTTCAGGGCTTTGATACGTCTTCAGAACCGCGGCGGCAGGTTAACGGCGGCTAACGGCGGAGAGTCGCCTCGGGATGCAGGGACGGGGAGGCAGACAGCAGCTCTGCGGGTATTTTCACCTGAGGAGTTCAACAATTGGCGGTCCGGCTCTCTGTGTTGGCTTCTGTCGCTGTACCTGCATGGCAAAAGTTTGACTCGGCGATCGTAATAACGTCAACACAGTCACAAAAGTAACGTGTTACCCGTGCATTACAGACAAAACGTAGTGTTGTTGCGTTGTTGCAATGCAAGTCGTGCTCAGAAGTTTTTGCTCCTTTGCAGTCCGTCTGCAGGTTTAATGCTTTTTGTTCAGATTCACAAATACGTTCATCAAATGTCTTTTTTTTTTTTTTAGACAGCATTTTCACGTTTGTTATCGTTTCACTTGACCGCCGCTAAATATTCATGAACGGCAAATTGTTAGCGTGGAAGCAATCCGATGCGTCGTTAAAAAGTGGGCATGAGGACAAACGGTGCCGTTAGAATTGTCGCGACTTGTGTAGGCTGGAGCACGGGCCGGTGTGGAGGGCTCTGCTGTTTTGATCATAAGTTACACAGAAGTGGCTTTCTGGGCTTTTATTGTTGCAGCAGGTGTATAAAAAAGTTCACCAGTAAAGGATTTTATTTTGTATCAACCCGGTGCCCGGCAGATTTAACCTTGAGGTCATTTCAGAGCTTCACGAGCCCGTTCCAGTGTTTACTTCATAGAAATCACGTCACAACCCTCTGAAACTCAACATTCTCTTTGACTTACAGCTTTGTTTCAGCGCGGCTTGTTTTACGCCCTCTATCAAATCTGACTTTTGACGACAACTCAATGCATTAGTACATGAAACCCAAACAATAATGACTGATTTCTCTGCTCAGTGTTCCAAATATATACTGAAAAGATTGAAATAATTCAGTTTTATGTTTGTTCTTGCTTGATTTTATGAAAGGTATTTGTACAATCTAAAAAAAAATTTATAAAAAAAAATCACAGGCACCAGTGTAAATGTGAAATTTGTTGCCTGAAGTTCAATGTGTCTTATTGTTGAATAAAAAGAAAAGCCCAGCAACTTCAGCCGCAGACCAAGGTCTAATCCTGCTTCAGACAATAGCAAACAAATTAAGCTACTAAGAGCTTCATATTGTAAATGAAAGAAAAGCTGATTAGAAAACATTTCTCTCCTTGCATCCCAGCCCGGCAGGATGTTTAACGTGGCGAAGACTTGATATCCAGGCTAATGGGTAGGCAGGCAGCCGAGCTCACGTCAGCTCTGTGGGACAAGTTTTGAACACTATGTAAACAGTAATGTGATTAGTTTTGTGGGAGTTTTGGGGGGGGAAGAGTCACTGACACAAAATGCACGAACTCAGATCCAGAGGTGACGCACAGCAGCAGTGCTTCTGTGACATCACACTGAAACACACGAATCGGGAGCGAGAATCCTTCCACCTTCCTCCAGAGGTACGGCGCGTGGCGAGGGTTGGAGGCGGGCCGTCGCCCACCGCGCATGAGGAGCAGAAACTCACCAGCCTGACTTCTACAACCAATTTAGAGTCACTTTAAAAACTAACAAGCGCTCCTTTGAGCTGCGCGAGGGAGCCGGATTCAATCCATCCATCTTCTATACCTGCTTTATCAAACTTGCGGTGACAGATTGCTGGAGTCCATCCCAGCGTACTATAAACTGATATATGAAGGGTAACAGCACACACACTCACATAGTCACACCTACGAGTAGGTTTAGAGTCAGTATTTAACTTGAAATGCAAGTTTTTTTTATGGGTTAGGACAGATACTTGGGTACCTGGAGGCACACCTTGCAAATGCAAACTCCACGAATAAAGGCCCTCAGGCTCCAACCAGGGATATTTTCTCTCCTACGACACCACGCTGCTGCACCTGCTGGAATTTTTTTGTTGGTTTTTTTTGTTGGTTTTTTTGGAGAAAATCCACACAGAAAGATAGAATATGCAAACTCTACAGACAACAGCTGAAGCACAACCCAGATCTGTGTATCTACCGATACCAGATAATGAAATTTGTTCCAGAAGGAAAACTTATCTCAATACCCAATTTGCCCAATTTTTTCCTCTCCTCGCAGACTTAGTTAAAAAATACAGGTCGATAATATTTGGAACTGAGTTTTGACTAAAAAAAAAAAATTACAAATTGGGTTTTTTGGGTTGTTGTTTTTTTTTAAAGCTTATTCAGCCTTTTCCATGATAGTAACTTTCAACGTTTTACAGAGTGAGATAATAGCAAAAGCAGCTTCCTGTGCTGTACCTTTTCAACAACAAAAAAAACCCCTAAAGGAAGGACAAGTCAATAATATATACAGTTCTTCCAGGTTAATAATAGATCTGCTTTCAGGACAGTCACAGAAGAGAGAGCACAGGTGGGAATTCCAGATGGTTTTGTGCCATTAAATGTCCCAGTGGGCCGGGACGGTGAGCCGCCACCGTACAACCCCCATAACCCCGGACCGGCTCCACGAAAATGGACGTTATCGGTTCTGCCTGTGCAGTTTTGGGGTTTTTTTTCGCCAGTGTTGTGGAAAGCCGTAATAGCGGAACTGCCTGAAACTTTGTAAATGATGGTATTACTCGCATAGTCTGACAGGTTTTAAATGAAAAAAGTTTATATTCTGTGGAATATGTGAACATGACTCACAGACAGGTTGTTGGTCAGTGATGGAATTACACTGAAAATACAGTTGTTGGAGGGGTGGAGGGTGTGTGTGTGTTGTGTGGGGGGGGGGGGGGGGGGGGGGGGGGGGTTGCTGGCATGTGCATACGACATAAAAAAAAAAGAAGAATAACGAGGAACGTTTTTCACAAAGTGGAGTCTGCAAAGTCTCAGGGAGTCTAATCTGTCACGTTGAGTGGGAACACCTGTGCGAGTGTTAAGGGGAACTTGGCTTTTCTGCTGTACTGAGCTTATTTATTGAGTTCCAGCCTATTAATCAATCCCCCCTCAGCCATTTTCTTCCCTCTCTAATCGAGGAAGAACGATCTTCACTCTCACAAATCAGACCTGCAAAGTGATTCTCCATCTCCATGAAACGTATTTTTCTCCAGAAACGCACTTTGACATCAGCCACTCACCGTCATCATATCGCCTTTGTTCCCTTTCTCACTCGCCGCCGTCTTTCCTCCGTCGTCTTTCTCCTCGCTGCACTTTAGCCTTTATGCGGACTGCTGTGGAGGGAGGAGAAAGAAAATGCAAGGTATACCATACCGGAGTGTAACCTTGCAGCTCTGAGATTTACTTTTGTTATTTCATACAGGAGCTGAAGCGCACTGGTGAGTTCCGTGGAGGATAATTCACTGTGAATGAGAGTGCCAGCTAAGTGCATCAGGTGTAAAATGGAAAAAAGAAAAGAAAAAAAAAAACAAAAACACTGGGACCGCGAACACTAAAGAACTGGTGGGTGGCGATGTGTTCAAATACAGAGGTATTAATGAACGGAGCCAGCCAAAGTCGTGGCTCCAATGCGAGCAATCAATAGACCCGCAGCCGCCGGCAGCGTGGGAAAGCTTCCAGGGTTTGCGTTAAGAGGGTCGCGTCAATAAACACATCTCTAAACTGATGGCATCACTGTAGTGACGGCGAGCAGGCGTGCAGGACTGTGTGACGTATTAACATGGATTCACGTGAGAGGCTCCACATACAGATGACAGTCCCAAAACTCAGAATTATGAAGCTGACAGCCAAAATTAGATTGAAAAAAAAAACAAAACAAAGGAAATAAACATGTATGACACCAACCGGTGCTCTGGGAACCCTGGTTGGTATAATTATGACATAAACAACTTAGGGTGGCAGGATATGAAGAAAAGATGTGTGTCCACGTGCAACACTTCATACTTAGTTTTTTAAAGAAGTGGGGGAAAAAAAAACTTTTTGTTTTTTTTTTGCAAAAGCAACCTACTGCAAACATAATTTGGTGCCCAAGCAAAGAATAACTGTGATGATGTTAATGTGCGATATATTGTAACCATGGCAACACATCCAGTAGTTTTTTCCTGCTTATGTAGGTTCAATGTGTGTTTTTTGTTTTATTGTTTTTAAATTAATTCTTCTTCTTCCAGATAAAAAGTAAGACACAATAAAACGTTATTCTAAAGTTGCAACTATTCCTCATTTACTAACAATTACTAAATGAGGAATAGTTGCATCTTTAGAATAATGTCCTAATAATGTATATAAAGAGTATTAACTTAACAAGTCCTTAGTAAGTAGTTTACTAATGGCTTATTCATGATCTATTACTAGTTTATAAGGTTATAGTTGTAAATCATTAACATACATTTAACATGTAATTTATATTGTTAATTGTTAACTAAATGCTTGTAAATTATCTATTACCAATCTATAAGGCACAGTTATAAATTCTTAATAAACTTAGCAAAATATTCATCAAGCAATGTAAAACTCATTAACTAATGGCTATTAATGGTTTATTAACTACTTATAACGGATAGTTATTAAAAAGTGTTACCCAAGTGTCTTAATAAAAACCAATCAAGCAAACAATCCATTAAAGCGTCATAAAAAAATTTTTTTAGATTAAAAACTCCAATAGAATGTCCATACAGAATTAAAGTGCCGTGTTTAGGGTCATCACTGTTTAAATGGCGAGCGGTGGAACATTTGATCGATTTGATTTGATATCTTTCAGATGTTCCACTGCTGCTTTTACTGAATCGCGGTATGGAGCTGCTTGACGCGCCCAAAACGTACAAGCTCATCTGGAGACACGATCCTCCAGTCGTCCGGCCTCTGCGAAGTCCGACACTGTTTTTTCAACAGGCGCGTTCCGTCACACCAGAAAGAGACAGAGTAACCCACAACAACAACAACAACAACAACAACAACAACAACGACACACACCGATGTATAAAAACATAGGGCCTTAAGATGTTGTATTAAACGCCGCGAATGCAAAAAAAGCAGCCCGCCACGAGCTGCGGGGTCCCGTACGGGAGCTGCCACTCAGTCCCCGTCTCGGTGACACCGAGCGGCGAGAGCAGCTCTGCCGCTCGGGAGGCGAGGGGAGGCGAGGAGAGGCGCCTGTTGCGCCGGCTGGAGGGAGGGCCTGTCACTCTGCACGCGCAGCCACATTGGCATTGCAGTCAGGTACTGGAGGTTGTGTTTTTGTGCCAAAGTACCTCAAGTCAGACAGACATTCAGACAGTGTACCTGAATAACAATATTTCATCAGAGTAAAGTGGGAATAACAGAGGAGACGGAGAGAAGAAGGTGGGGTGGTGGGGGGTGGGAAGTGGGGGGGGTGAGGGGGGGTAAAACATAGTTCAGGATGGAGCTGCCGTCGCCGTCGCTGTGACCTTTTTAACGGAAAAAAGCCAAACTTGTGTACATCTTCAAGGCTCTCCTCCGCCATCTGGGCCTTGGCTGGAGCAACTACGGCCTGCACACACACTCCACACCACACACACACACACACACACACCACACACACACACACACACACACGCACACACATACACGCCCATACACTACTCACATGCCCTTCCAGCTTCATTAGCATATAAATAACTCGCACAAACACAAAAAACACACACCAAGGCTCGGCTGCCATCACACGGATTCCTTCTCCAGTGGTGTTAAGAGGTGAATGTGGTGTATTAGTGGGCACAGGCACACTCTGGCAGTGTTGAGTGTGGTGTGTGTGTGTGTGTGTGTGGTGTGTGTGTGTGTGTGTGTGGTGTGTGTGTGTGTGTGTGTGTGTGTGTGTGTGTGTGTGTGTGTGTGGGTGTGTGTGTGTGTTGTGTGTGTGTGTGTGTGTGTGTGTGACTGGTGCAGTTGTTCCAAACCTGATGAAAAGGCTTTTAGGCTAATTACATGGGGGGAGTGTGTTGGTATCTCGATGAATTTGAATCTTGGTGCTTATGTCTCTGGACTCCTCACAAATGCTCACAAATAAAATGTGTCGACCACACTCTGTACCGGCCCACTGGGCTGCTGCTGCTTTTATTTTTATTTTTTTATTTGACTCGTCTTCATATGTGCATGTGTGAGTAATGAGCAGCTTCACTCACCGTCTCTGTCACCTGGTTCTATTTTTAACTCAGGGCTAAAATGGCAATCTATGAAGAGAGTGGACACGTTTTGTTTTTTATATACATTCTAATGTAACAGCGCCCCCTGTCTAGAATCAGTCAGAACTGTAACAACACGATAGCACGTTTGACACTTTTCTTTTTTTTTTTTTGCTCTTTTGTACTGTTTTTTTCCCCAGACATTAAAGATGAGGAGCCAAATGATAAAGACCACCTCTCAGACCCTTTAAAAACCCATGTGAAAGCTCCAAAATAAATAAATAAATAAATCAACAACTTCAACAGTTGAAAATAGATCAATTTACATCAAATTGTCCCTGGTAATGGTGTTGTATATTCCTGCCATTAGATATTATATATTTCAGCTCATTTAGTCTCACTTAAAAAAGGGGAACAAGAGAGGAAATTAGTTCTGGATTGAAGGTTATACGGGTCCCTTGCTTCATTTCGCGAATACGTTTATTCATTAAAAAAATAAGTGTTTTCCCGCCTGATTGTAATGAGCAAATATGTCCATCCTTTCAAAAATGTTTTTTGACCACAGACCATTAGAAAGTGTATACGTCAATGTGACAGATTGTCCAAAATGGTTTGCGATGTGCAGTAAAAGTACTGTTTGTCTCGTGGCAGTTGAATGGAAATTGACTCACGTGATCTGTGTTATCGTAACCGTTACCACTTTTACAAGTAATACGTCTGCTGAGACGTTCGCTTGTTTTATTATCTGTAATCTCTCAACTTTCTCTAAACTCAGAGGGTCCATGTTGACTGTCATAAATGTTAGAAAATCTCTGTTTGTGTCGCTAATCAGTAAAAGAAAAAAGGAATAAAACTGAAAACTTACATCCTCAGAAAATAAATATGCGTCCTTCCAAGCTGTAATCACATTCTTCCCCGGTCAAGTGTGATCATTTGTTCCCTCATTTCAACTTCATTTTAATCGGATCTGAGATCTAGTTGAAGAGTTTCTTTCATTACACAGAACTATACTAATGTCACTTTGCCCATTCGTTTTGATTTGTAAATTTTTACAACGTGGATTTCTTTTATCGACATCTGTTGTTTTTGCGTGTTTTGTTTTCAATAATGCAAATGGAAACAAAAACCTGAGTAGAGAAGGATGAAATATTCAACACATTCACATCAATATACCAAGAGACTGTCTGGATTCACTTTAATGGATAATTTATTTAAATTTAGCAATCATGATCTCCGCAGCGTGATTCAGGCTGGGCATCCATTCCTTCATATCTGATGAAACACACCAGTGAAGCAAACCAATAATAATAAAAAAAAAAAAAGGGAATTACAAGGCTTTGAATGTTTGATTGAAAGGGAATGTGTGATATGATGTAAACACACGACATAACGTGGTGAAAATACCGCATGTATGCAGTTGATCTATTGAATAGAAGGAGGGACAGGAGATCTAATTTAGACGGGACCAGAGAAGAGTGGACATGCTGGCAGCACTCGGCACCGCCGCCTCCAAATTGGATTCTCAGTGGCGGACCCCAGTCCATCTTCACACACACACACACACACACACACACACACACACACACACACACACACACACACACACACACACACACACACACACACACACACACACCCACCTCCATGTTGGCTGCTTCTTCCAGCTGGCCGCCTTCTGCTGAGTCCACTTCCTTTGACTCACAGTCACCATCTTGGTAACAGTGGACAGTTGGTAGGAGGGGGGGGGGGGGGGGGGGGGGGGCGACACACACACCACTCACTACTTGAGCTGCTCTGACTCGACTGGCGTAGCTGCCACAGATTATACTTGTAGTGAAACTGGCCCTGGAACAAGCTGGATCCTGTGGCTGATTAGCCTCAGACAAGCTCCTGCTCCTGTGGCCGTGAGGGCCTCCGTTTGTCCGGGCACCAAGACTGCAGTCTGGCTCCATTGAAAGAGAAGTGAAGAAAGGAGACAGGCTGACGGGAACGGGGTTGGAGAGGGGAAAATTTTTTTTTTAAATGTGGGCTGTGTCTTGCAACTGCTCCAAAGTTGTAACTTTTAATTCTGCTGAGTCAGCTGTAATCCCGCAATATTTTTTGGATGATATTATGAGCGGGTCGGCTTGGTTGGCGTAAGCAGATCTATTCTGATGCACCGAAAGCTCACGGTGGGAAAACATGTTGAATTTTGAGTTTTACCAAGGAAATTTGGGGTTTCGAATGCTGGCAGAGCATTTCTGTGTGGATTTTTAACGCTCTCCTCGTGTGTGTGTGTGGGGGTTTTCCTTCCAGTAATGTGGTTTCCTCCCACAGTGCAAAAACATACATGTGGGGGTGTATTTGTACAGAGGAATTAATCCATCCATCCGTCCATCCATCCATCCATCCATCTAGAATTCAGAATTGTCTTTATTGTCATTGTAACAAGTAGAATGAAATTGCATAGAAAGTTTGGGGGAAAGAAGGACAACCAGAGGTTCTATCTATCTATCTATCTATCTATCTATCTATCTATCTATCTATCTATCTATCTATCTATCTATCTATCTATCTATCTATCTATCCATCCATTATATATCATCTATCTATCTATCTATCTATCTATCTATCTATCTATCCATCCATTATATATCATCTATCTATCTATCCATCCACCTATCTATCCATCTATCTATCTATCTATCTATCTATCTATCTATCTATCTATCTATCTATCTATCCATCTATCTATCTATCTATCTATCTATCTATCTATCTATCTATCTATCTATCTATCTATCTATCTATCTATCTATCTATCTATCTATCTATCTATCTATCTATCCATCCATCCATCCATCCATCCATCCATCCATCCATCCATCCATCCATCCATCCATCCATCCATCCATCCATCCATCCATCCATCCATCCATCCATCAGCTGTCGTCTTTAACATTCAGATGCAGCAGCATTTTTCAGACTCCTCAAATGAGAATGTTTTTAAAGAGCAGTAATCCAAACACTCCCAGATGCACCAGAGCAAACAAAATTCAAAATTCTCCAGTAAAGTTCACACGAGTCAAAGAAAAGTGGTGCACGTGTTGAAATTGCTCACAATTACCACAAGTTTCCTTTTGTGTTACAGCCTCTGGGCCCTTGTAAATACTGGAACACCCTGCAGCCACAGTCTTCCAGCAATGCAGCTCTCCCAGCTTGTTGTCAGCTTTTGTGGGACACAAGAAAATGCAGTGTCCATTGTCAAGTGTTTAGTGGCTGGCGGAGCATTCGTGTAGCTGTGGTAATTATACGCTGTCATTTGAATGAGGAGCTGGTTTTGATGATCCAAACTCTTTATTGGCATTATTGATGACTGCTCATTATCTTGCGTTTCAACTGCTTTGTCTTATCATGTATTAATTTTCTTTTTCTACCGTCACTGGACTGACGTTTCATTTAACACAGTTCAATGACCGGGAAGGCAAAAAGGCACCAAAACAAAAAAACATTAAATCATTATGTTTTATCAAGTTCAATCATTCTATCCGGAGTTGTTTATGATTGCTGTGAGACTCCCTTTGATGATCACAGCTCGAGGCTTTGGCAGCTCTGAGACCTGTAATTTAACTCATGGTGGAGTACATAGTATATTAGGTAGTTATGCTTCAGGTGCATATTTAGATAACGTCGGTATTGTCATTGAGAAAACTGTCCGGGAACAACTGTGTTTGGCTCTTGGTAGTCTTCTATTTAATCTTATTAATACTCCTCAGGTTAGATAGATAGATAGATAGATAGATAGATAGATAGATAGATAGATAGATAGATAGATAGATAGATAGATAGATAGACAGATAGATAATTACTTTATTCATCCCCGAATTGTTTTGTTGCAGCAATCTGGTACATACGAATATTATAAAATACAATAGAATAGAAATAAAGGTAAAAAATAAAAAAATAAAAATATCTGGGTATAAGACAAAGTAAAACACAGAACGGAACATGGGCACTTAGAAATAAGCACGAGATAAAAGCAAGATAAATAAATAGTAAGGTGCAGTGGCAGAGCCATTAGAAGTAGGCATTATATAATAATAATAACAATAATACAGATAATAACAATGTGTAATAGTGTATAATACTCGTGTATAGTACTACTAATAAGGGTAGCAATAATATAACAATAACAATACTAGTTTTGCACTCATATACATACATGTACACATACACTGTGCACACGTGTGTCAATCCTTCATGAAGCCCCTTGCATGTCGTTGATTCTTTGAAAATGTGCAAACAGTTTTATTTTAGTCGTGAGTAAACTGAGATCCCAAAGAATCACTGACTAAATTAACTAATCAACCAATCACTATTTATTAAACACCCTTCATACAACACATGGAGCATGAGCCCCATTGCCCTCCTTTTATTACACAGTGCAGAACTAATCACTAACACATACCGGCAAACAAACACAACAGCCTCCAACAGTAAATATGCATTAAAAAAAATGTTTTTTAATGCATATTTACTTTATGTCACGGATCATGGACAGGACCCAAGTGCAGGACTCTGGAAACAGGCTGAGTTCAAACAAGTCTTTTATTGACTGACAGCACAGACAGATGAACCGCCGGTTGCTCCTTGACATGCGGGGTGCAGCAGACTGGACTCCAACGCCCTGGACAGACCGGACGAGACATGGACGACGAACACTGGACCGGACGGACAGGACATCAATAACAAACAAACCAACACTGAACAAACACACAGACAGGACATATATAGGGCAGGGTGATTACAGACAAGTGGCCACAGGTGAGGTGCTGGACAGCCCAGACCTATGGCCCGCCCACTCTTAAAGGGGACCTCAGCCTACACCCTGACACTTTAAAGAAAAAAAAGAAATATATATATTTAAAAAAATAAATATATATATATATATATATATATATATATATATATATATATATAACTAACACATACCAGCAAACAAACACAGCAGCCTCCAACAGTAAATATGCATTAAAAAAAATATTTTTAATGCATATTTACTTTAAAGAAAAAAAAGAAATATATATATTTAAAAAATATATATATTATAACTAATATATATAACATATATAACACACACATATATATATATATATACCAGCAAACAAACACAGCAGCCTCCAACAGTAAATATGCATTACAAAAATTTTAATATATATATATATATATATATATATATATTTATTTTTATTTATTTATTTTTTTTAATAAAAAAAATAGACATGATAATTGAAGTATAGAGATAGATGTGTTCGCTGACGCCCCCTAGCGGTGGTCCTTGGTCGTCCAGCGGCGCCCCCTGCCCCACCGGGCCCCCCCCACCCACCCTCCTCCTCGGACCGTCCCACCGCCGCCTCGGACGCTCTCCACCCCCGCAGCCGCTCAAGTTCACCTCCCCGCCGGCTTGTGAGGATAGTTCGGACCCGGAGCCCCGCAGCTTCACGCCTCCACTCCTGGATGGAACCCAGACTTTGTCCCTTCCAACCTCCAAAGTTTCCCGCAACTTTTTCTCGAACTCTCCCTGCCCTGGTTTCTCTTTCCTGACGGATTCCTTCTTTCTTTCTCTTTCTTTTTTTTTTTGTCTTCCCGTCGCGGTTGAACCGACATGGGCTCGTTCTGCAGCAGATAACGGCTCCGCTCACTAAATGTAGACTTCGTTCAAGACCTTTGTTTTTGTTGTTTGTTTGTTTTTTTGTTGTCGTTGTTTTTTTCCCTTCACGTTTTCTGCCCGTCCAGCGGATGTAACCGTGCCCCCCCCCCCCCCCCCACCACCCCCCCTCCCGTGGGGTCCCTAGAATGAGCGTTTCCCCACCGGAGAGTCGGTGAACTTTTTCCCCCCGCCATGTCGGGAGTGGTCCGCACCCTGAGCCGCTGCCTGCTGCCGGCCGAGGCCAGCCGCGAGCCGGGCGGCGGCAAGGAGCGTCCCGCCCGCGAGCGCGACGCGGCGCAGGAGCGGGAGGCGCGGCGCCGCAGCCGCGAGATCGACGCGATGCTGGCCCGGGAGAGGAGAGCCGTGCGGCGGCTGGTGAAGATCCTGCTGCTCGGGGCCGGGGAGAGCGGAAAGTCCACATTCCTCAAGCAGATGCGCATCATTAACGGGCAGGAGTTCGATCAGAAGGCGCTCCTGGACTTCCGGGACACTATTTATGAGAATATATTGAAGGTAAGAGGAGGGCACTGGTTCTGGGGCCTTTTAGACACACTCTCTGTTCACGTGTTTCTCTGAAAAGACTCTTTTTAACATATTGTTTTAAAATAATGGACATTGGAATGACACGTGTTTGAGCATAAACGCTTGATAAACACTATAATAAACCGCTTCTCTCCGCTCAGACGCGTCTAACTCGCATGGTAAGTTTATTTCAGGTGATTTGTCGGACAGGCAGGTGTCTGCCGAGGTCACATGTCAAACTATCGTTTCTTATTTTGATTTCTCCTTTTCCCACGTCGTTTTTTTTATTTTTTTTATTATTGACCATATATTTGATCGCTCCAACTAATATAGTTTTCCAGTCAATAAGGTGAGGAGCTCTCAGCCTCTCAAACCCACACAGAGGGCTTTGTTGACATAGTACATATTTTTGTCTTGGCATGTGTGTGCGTGTGTGTGTGCGCGTGCGTGCGCGTGTGTGTGTGTTTCCCTTTGTTTGCTGCCATGGCTGGGCCTCCTTCACCAGCTAACAATACCAGACTATTCCTGAGGGATGAGCACATCCGCCCCGAGTGCCACACAGCCCCAGACGTGACTGATAAGAGCTTCTGCACTCCTACAGCAGACAAGACAGTATTCAATACCCCCCCCCCCCCCCCCCCCACCCTCCCAAACACAAGCGTACAGTGGCCGTCCTGTCTCGAGCCAGATCACGAACACAATCCACCCCCACCTCCCTCCGAACACCCACCCTTTACCACGCCTGACCTCCGGAAAACACACACAATGCCTGGCGTGTAGGCAAGTCCTGTCATGATTCTCACTGTCTGGCCCGTCGGGCGTCGATTTTTGGGGTTGTTTTTTTTTAACACGGCTCTGCCTACAGACACATTTAATACGGATCATAAGAAACATGAACATGACACACACACACACACACACACCTGTGGTGGCTCGACCCGTCTGGCAATCCGTCATCTTGGCAATATTAACAACTAATATAACGGGAGCCGTTAATGATTGATCTCCCAGTTTCACATTAATCTAATCCGTGGGACGACAGAAGGTGGTGAAACACGTCCGCGGGTGATGAACCGCCCTCGAGTGTTCAGACGACGCTGTCGCTGCCGTTTGTGATAAATGCGCAAGCGCAATACAGAATGGCGGTAAAATGGCAATATGTCGACACGATTCTTTAAAAAAGAGTCACACCCAAGCCTCTCATTTGCAGCTCGCTTGAGACGAGACGGACAGACGATCCCCGTGTTGCTGACTCACCTGCCAGGTGTAAAGGAAACACCCCCCCCACACATCTGCTTCATGTGCAGCCTAATGACAGAGAACAAAGCAGGAGAGGAAGGAGGGCTGAAGCTCCAAGAGAGCGCACAGGTGCCAGGGACAATTAGGGCTTATAAAAATAAATACGAGACGCTCAGGTGTGGTCCCGCTTACTGAATCTCAGTTATTATATACCTCCAGCGACAGACCAGTCTCCGGTACAATCTCTGTCAGAGGCAACCCTTTTGACACCCGCGTATTAAAGTGGCTATAAAAACTGCTGATGTAAGTCTGTCGAGCCTCAAAGTGTGAAATGCAGCTTTCGGAGCGAGGTCGGTTGACACGGGGCTATTTTATGGTCCTTTGAGGACCAGTGAAACAAAACGGATTTCTTGACTTGTAAAAATGTAATTTGTTAAAAAAAAAAAAAAATGTAATATGAGGAAAGTTTCAGTTCTGCAACTTAGAAAATAGAGGTTGTTTTTTTTTTTAACTGGCTTGCACTAGTATATATGAATATTAAGTTGATTGAGTTTAGTTTGTCTCTCATAGTTCTGACTTCTTCGTTCGAACCAGCTTTTATGTGAAATTCGACCGTTTGCTTTTCCTTGCAGCAGTCAGACGTGAATTAATCACGCTGGTTAGATACTTGTGTGTTGAGGGTTGGGGGGGGGGTTTGGCTGCTGTCGATGCCGTGCTGAGTGCCGTCCTTTACTGGGACTCTCTTTCGAGGGAGAGCATCACCTTGGGAGGTCTCTGCCATCGAAGACACTGGCGGCATGAGTACAGGAAGAGAGCCACTTAATAATTTAGCGGCGGCGGTAAAAGATTTGGTGATGAATGAAACAGACCGTCTGCTGAAAGCGCCTGGCGACACTGCTGCTGACCACGTCGTGACTGCGAGGAGTCATCAGCTCCAACGGGAAGGGTTTTTTTTTCTTCATGTCATTCCAGCCTCTTGTGGTGAGACACAAACGATGAAGATGGGGAGTTGAGCTTCTGAACATTCTTCTGAACACTCACAGTCGTCTTGCCCAAGTTTGTCACCAAATGATGAAAGAAGCTGGTTTGTAACAGGCGAGCTGTCACTTCCTCTGTAATCATAACAGACCCTCATCTTGAAGATGATGATAAAAACCTTCAACGCGTGGTCGTGGTGGGAGAGGAAAGTCACCTGGAAATCCCCCGACGAGCATTTTAGCACAAGTGTTAAACCAGGAATAAAGTCGATTATCGTCGCATTTACAACAAGAGTTTTGAGACAGGACTTCAAACAGCAAAAAAAACCAAAACATTTTCAAAAACCATTCACACAGCACTTGTTGATTGGCATAATTCTTAAACTCATAACAACAAACTGGACTCTCACAAATGCTTTTTTTTTTTTCTTCCCCTCAAACATTCCCCGTCACGGCCGCCTGACTCTTAAAGGCCTAGTGAAACGTAAAACACTACTTTGTTAAAAAACGATAGTTGGGCTACTACTTCTAAGGTTCCTCCGACTCTGCCCCACCACTGTTGTCGCATAACAAAGTTATTTGAATTTTGAATCTCCAGCCGAGGAAGTCGGGGCAATCCTTCTTCGTGGGCGTGACGTCAAGAGATGTGCAGATCTCCATCTGTTGTGTTTATATCGGCTTGTTTCCCTCTTAAATATCCAAGTTTTTACAGTGTTTTGAAGTTATAGTCGGCGTTTTATGAGCCTTGACGAAAGATTGAGCCTGGAAGAGACCAGAGAGAGGAGAAAAGGAGCACAGGCGGCGGGAGCGGCTAGCCGTTAGCTCGCGCAGCTAGCCGTTCGCTCGCGCAGCTAGCGGCTAGCGGGAGCCGCTAGCTCGGGCGGGTAGTAGGCGATCAAATAATACCTGGACTCATCTTCGGTGATTCCGCGCAGTGGGAAAAGTGTGTCGACATGATCCAGGAAGCCGGTCGTTCTGCCAAAAGTCAGGAGCCTCAAAGCCGCAGAACTCTGATCCTCCATAATGTAAACACAACCTGGGCGTGTGCACAACTCGTGACGTCACTCTATTATTGTCAGAAGCTCCGCCCATCAGCAAAAATCCCGCTGTTTATCGGCTATTTTCTCGCAGATTGCCGTGTTTTAACATTTTTGGACCAGTTAGCATAAAAAAATGTCCCTAGAAGCGACAGCCAGAGTGTTTTGGAGGTCGAATTTCCATTTCACTAGGACTTTAAGTGCCTGCTAAATATATTGTAGTCGTATTTGTTAATATTTCAAACTGACCAGGATCACCTGAATGTTCCGTTCACAAATTAGCTCGCTCTCATAATAGAGGGAGACGCACAGTCTGGGATTAAACTCCAAATTTGGGCACGAGAAGGCAACATATCTGTGCTGGAAGGGGGTCAGGCCTGGTGAACTTGCTACGGCGAAGCAGAAGGTATGTGAAGAGGAACTGAGCCTCTTATTGATTCGGAAAGCCGGAGAACAGACGGCCATGCAGATGTGCAGGAAGGGAAGCAGACATGAATATTGAGGATCACGCCACTAATGCTGCAGATTAGTAAATTGATAAAGTTCACCCAGTGACTGAAACAAAAACAACCAAAAAAGATTGCCGTCTGGATGTGACTCAAAGCCCACTCGCCGTGACTCCCGACTCGCAATATCCCTGCCAATGGAGAGCTGGTGGCCGCATGCATGTTGGATTATGTTAAGGTCTCTGTGTCTAAGGGGGGGGGGGGGGGGCTCCTCGCCAGTTTAGGTTTGTCATCCATCTCACTCATTCCTGAAACACAAAAGCCTCAAGTCTGACGATAAAAGGGCTTACAAACGTGGGATCAGAGACCAACACAACACATACTTCACACAGCAAAGCAAACATGAAGTTAGTGAGGAATCCTTCCGCCAAAGCCCCTTTTTTCATGCCTTATATTATCACCCCGAACCCCCCCGAACCCCCTCCCTGGGCTCCCTCCCATCTCAGGACGGGGAATCTCTCTGCTGTCTGAAGTCGGTCGGGGGTCTTTGGAGAGTGTTTTCCTTGCCTCTGTGAAGCTTGTTTGTGTTGTGGGTGTGTAAAGCCCATTGAACGTGAGATTAAGCAATACAAATAAACATGACTCAGCGTGATCCCTGCAACAGACTCTGGTGGTTGTGAGTCAGTGGCAGTCACTCGCGGTACACGTATTTCCTCCGACCTGCTGCGACCCCGAAAAAACACGTGTTCACTGCCGAGTTCAACACGGTGTCAATCAATAAAAAAAAGTGTTGTTTTTTTGTTTTGTTTTTTGTTTTTTTTAAAGCCGATCGAGCCCAGAGGCTTTAATAATTGAGCAGACTTTGAACTTTTAAAGGCTATAAAATAAGGGCATAATTTATTAAAGGTCCCATAATGTGAGAAAGGAGGCTTCTATTTCTCCGCTAATAATAAATCAATTCACCCTATAAATACTGTGAACGCACTGCACAGCCGAATGTTGCAGCTTGAACAAGCAGTTTGAGCGTCTCGGGCAATTCGCCTCGCCTCCTCGCGTTGGGCACGTCAATGAACGTAGAGCGAGCGTTGACGATTCTTTTTGGTACACAAAGTCGCCAAAAAAAGTTGGACAGGAAGACGGTGGCAGGGCCGCATGAGAGGAGGCGGAACATCGCTGGGCTTGAGATTTAACATGAACCAGCAGGGAGGTTTGAGCTCGTCTGGAGCTCCCGTGGAAATTTGGAATGATATTTTGTGGTATTGTTTTCTCCGTCGACGAGAAACATGATCGAGGAAAGTGGTTCTAAACCCCCCCCCCCCCCCCCCCCCCCAGACTGACTCTCGGAGAGACTCTGGAACCTTTTCCATTCTCTGATTTTCCAAAACAAAGCACTTAGCTCAAATACTGTTCTCATCAACATGCAAAACCTATTTAAAACTTTATTGATCCCCCTGGGGGAATTATTCTTTAATGGATCCAACCCATCCTCTTCATAGTAAACTTTAACTACACATACTGGGAGCTCATTGAGCCACAGTCAAAACCAGTGGTCACAGTATTCTGACGCTTCTGTCTTCCAATTGCCCTCAATATAACAATCACGAATTCGATTCTGAGTTGATCAGCATGTATAAACAAGACCTTTTTCAGGCTTCTTCGACAATGTGAAATGGCTGCTGTCCAATCACTGTCGACGAACGGACGAATTGTCTCGTTTTAACTCTGTTTTTTTACCACTGAAAACTGTCCTGCTACCCACCGTTGGGTCACGACTCATTAGCTGAGAACCACAGGTCTAAACACCATTTACAAAACAATGTTTTCAAAGGAAAACGGAGAACTTTCATTTAGGGATGCACCGATTCAGGTTTTTTTGACTTCTGATCTGATCCCATTACCCACATTTGAACATCTGCCCATACCGATACTATTCCGATACCAGAGCTGTGTTTGCTTTAATATTATTATCATTATTGATTTTATATGAGGCTGTAATAAACTCCTCTCTCCGGTAAAGTATGAAATGTAGGAATGTTTGCATGTATTCGCTCTAAAGACAATTTGAGGTTAGTAGAAGGTTTTTTTGACAATGGCTCTCAAGGTGGAACTGTACAAAAAAAAATAAAAAATGTTCGGACTCCATCTCCCGTTGAAATGGGGGGAAAAAACTCAGCTTAAAATGCTACTACTGCACATGCACCATGGCCATAGTACACAGTTCTTCTGCAAATGTTCTAGTAGATGGACAATAACAACAATGGCGGCCACCGGAGTGGCATGGCTCCATACCCTCCTGAGATTTACGTCCCAGTTCCACCGCACAAAGAGTGCAGGAATGGAGTGGTGTGGTCTGTTTTGGTTCGGGTTTCCACTGCAAGAATGTGGGATTTTACAGAAATAACCGCTCCAAAAGTTGACGCTTTCTTGCCAACCTTCTTTCGGGGCACTTAGGACCATGGAACAGGTCTGGTTTTGAGGAGCCGTCTACTGGTCGGTCAGTGACTTATCACACGCCCTCAATAGTTTAACAGGTCGGCTGTATGAATCCTCTGTTGTTAACATATTCAGCTTTGCAACGTTCATGTTGTCCTGAAAGAGCAGATGCGAGACAGGGATGGAGACCGGGACTCGGGGGCGGCTGGCGAGGATTCGCAAGGTCCAGATCTGCCGCCCCGGCTGAGACGACTGTTGCAAACGTCACATATCTGCGGAGCTCTAAACCCAATCTTACATTGTAAATGAACTTTCTGTGGAGGAAACGCGGACCAGACTTGGCTCCGGTGGAGCTTTGCCTTACTGCTCTGTTCCTTCCCCGACCCTTTTTTGTACGGTGGAAACGGGACTTCGTGGTCCGTGCATATGATTGTTGGTATACTCGCCATTGTTTTCGGTTTATAGTGTATCGTTCTCAGCGTGGGGTTTCGTTACGACAACAAACGACAACTCCTGCTCGTGGCCCGACGTGACACGCCGTCAGAGTTTCTGCAGTCGCTGTGCAAATGCAACAGTTTTCTCAACTGGAAAACATAAAAAGAAGTTGTGTATTGGCCCTAGAGGCGTTTTGGTGCTTCAGTGTGTAAGGACTTCCTGGCTTATCTCGGTTCCCTATCTGAGACATTTAAAAAAAAAATAATAATAAAATCTGTGTTGGCCTCCACACAGCTGGGTAAGCACTGTGAAGTATGTGTGTGACATGTGAGTGCAAAGTCAAGAGAAACTGTAAGAGTTGTTGATAATCAGAAGATATTTCAGCGACTTAAAACACCCCACAATGGTGGTTAAAGACTTGACGAGTTCTGTTGGAATAGAATCGATGTTGAGGTGGGGGGGGGGTCTCTAAGTGCCTCTTTAGGTGTTTGTGTTGTTCAGATTGATCAGTAAAAGAGGAGACCCCCCACGCAGATCAGACTCCAGAAAAGCAGCCACTCGTCTGACTGAGGCACATCAGCCGCAGTGTTAAAGCTCCTCCGTGTTTACCAGCACAGGCCAGACACACCGCGATTTCACCAGCTCTTTGATTTCGTTTCCTTTCATCTTTGCCTTGTGGAAGCGTCTGTACATTAGTGCAGATGTTTAAAGACAAGCAGCGTCACGTGTCGTGTGTGTGTGTGTGTGCCTCTGCAGGGCGTGCGCGTGCTGGTGGACGCCCGCGACAAGCTGGGCATCGGCTGGCAGAGCTGCGAGAACGAGAAGCAGGGCATGCTGGTGATGTCGTGGGAGGGACGCGTTGGCGCCTCCGGGGTCGAGCCCAGCGAGTTCCAGCTGTACGTGATGGCGCTGAGCACGCTGTGGGCAGACACCGGCATACAGGAGGCGTACGCGCGACGCTCCGAGTTCCAGCTGGTGAGTCGATTAAAGACATGGTTTCCAGTCTTTCTTTCTTTCTTTTTTTCCTCTGATGCAGCCCCGTATCTCTGTGAACCCTCATCACGGCCTCCTGAGGCGCCAAGTGACTTTAAACTGGAAGTCCTTTGACACTATTAAGTACATGAAAGGAAGATGTCGCTTTAGAAACCATCCCTCGTGAAACTAGACTGATCACAGAATAAAGGTCCATCAATTGATTTATTTTTTTATTCATTCAGAAGCTTTAATGAGGTTTAGCATTGCTTCAACTGTTGAACGCAGCATGTGATAATAGGTCTTTTATGGCTCTTTGCCCAAAGAAACAGCACATGCTCAACTCCTACTTGTGTCACTATTCACTCCACAAATATGGAGTTGGTTTAGAACCTCCCAGCGACTTCACGATATTTATTTGTACCAGGCAGGAGCGGCTGGCGTGGCTCCAATGAGAGAATCAATAGATAAAAGGGCAACGGAATAAATAAATAGGTGGCGGGAAAGCAGTTCAAAGCCCTTCGTGGCAGTTTAACCTCCGTGCTACTGCACAGACCCCAGACACGTCTTTCTGTGTGCTACTCAAGTGTTTATTAAAAAACCAGCCTTTTTGCCACATTTTACAAGACGCTACTTGAAAGTGATCAAAGCTTTTCATCCAGGGTTTCACTGCACGCCAGAGTAAACGGCGCCCCTTTTATCGACTTTTACAACTTGTGCTTATTAATTTTGATGCAGGGTGCACAGTGCTGTCGTGGCACTTGTAAACACTGTCACTTGTAAAAAAAAAAAAAAATCCCTTGAATGTGGATTGTTGGGACAAATTGTTCCTTGGTACAGTTTTCTGCTCTTTGATGGACTGGTGGCTGATCCCGGGGTTTCTAGCTGTTAAACATCCTCTAAGTGCAAATATGTTTAGAATTTCCAGTACAGTTGATTAAAACCTTTTCTAAATTCATGATATCTTGTTATAGAAATTCAATAAAACAGAATGTCAGATGAAGGTTAAAGTGGTATTTATTTATTATGGTCATGTTTGATTAACCTGATCAAAGAAAAGCAACATTAAGCCTTAAAGGAAATTCTAAATTTGCATGATTTCCCCAAGCTGACATGTGCATTAGCTTAGCATTAGCTCTGAATGCCATTTAATTACATCAATACATTTATTAAATAATAGTTTTTACTAAAAGCTTTGTATTTGTATGCAAAAAGGAGTATTTTTTTTAACCTTTTATCTGATTACTGTTCTGTTATTTTCATCACCTGGTTTCCCGGAAAATATGAATTTGAACAACTTGAATGTGGCTAAAGATATTTAGTTAATTGTTCTAGTCAATGAAACCTGTTTGGATTTCTTGATGTATTAAGTTAGAAACACACAATATTTACAAAGTGAGAACAGTAAAGTGTTAAACTGCAGTATCATTCTGTTCTAGTTAACAAACTAGTTGAAAAATTGCCACGCGGGATATTGAACATAAGGTGAAAATGTTATCGTTTGTTCTGTTGAAACTTCTGCTGGATGCTTGATAATCAACCAATCAGATATTTCACACAAAAGTGGGAAACTCAATGGCTCCTCAGCTGCAGGAAACACAAACTCACTTTGCTTCGTTATCAAACTGTTTGTAAAACGTGTAATCTCAGAATATTTTCCCAAATGTAAAAAATTTTTTGACAGCATTTGTTTGGATTTCTTTCTGCTCTGACTCCACCTCCGTCTAAACCGAGGAAAACAAAGCTTCTCTGAAACGCCTCAGTCGATATTCTTAAGCTAACGACTTCATTTTCTACCGTTTCCGTGGAAACACACAGTTTTCAAGATGTTGTGATGTAAAGATCAAACTTTTCTTTTTAAACGAAAACACAAGAGCCACGTGTCATCGCTCCCAAACGCTGTCGAGCAAACGGGGCCCAAAAATATACTTTTCTTTGTGGTTGATGTCAACAAAAAATACAATTCCACAAGCCTGTAAGATTTCCCACTCACATTTATTACGTCTAGGAATTGCACACAAAAGGTTTTCTGTCGTAATCGAGGGATTTAAAACGGAAAACAAAGAGAATTCTAAAGAAGTGAATCAATAGTTTAGGTCATTCTGACGCATCGATGTCAAATTCTACAAGGCAAAGAGATGAATCGGTGATTTGAAAAGAGCTGCACTCCCTCTTTTACTTTATCTACAGTTTACTGACAAGAGCGTGACAAAAATTGGGTTTGTGATTTGGATGGTTTGGAATTAAGTGTGACAATTTATCACTCTCTGATTTCAAAATACCTGTCTGTAATTCCTGCGAAATATTACTCGATTCATTCCATCTATTCACGGCGCCTGTTTGTTACAATGACAAGAGAGGAACCCGCCACTGGTGTGTGCTACCCACTGGGGTGTTTAATATATTAGGGTGAAAGAGAAGGGGAGAAAAAAAAGACTCGCGCTGTCGCCTACGAGCTGCTTTCGATTGTGTTCGGTCCTCGTAACGTGGCAGATGAAACTCAGCAGGGCTCCACTCCAGCAACTCCATTTTCCAGTCAAGAGAAAAACAATTACACTTTTGGAAAGTCTCCAACCCCCTCCCCCCCCCACCCCCCCCAAAAAAAAAAAAAAAATAGAAGATGAAAACAGTACGTTTCGCAGAAAAACAGTAAATACTTCCACCGACTTCACCCGGCGCAGCAATGAGCTTCTCTCTCGGCTGACGGCTAAACGCGGCTTTACTCGGCTGACGGTCACCTTCCCAGACGTCTGGAGCCTCGCTGGTGATCATGAAGTCGGGGAAGAACCAGGCAGAGACCTGCTGATTTATTTACCAGGACTGGAAACACACAGAGTAGAGAGCAGAGAGTTTTATCAGATAGGATTTTCCTTGTGCGTCCGTTGAAAAGTGAACGCCGGGTAACTGTCCTCAGTGAGTTTCCAGGGAGGAAAGGTCAAACTGCTACTTTTAATAAGACTCTTGTGACGGAACCAAAGAAATCAGTTTTCATACCGACGTGAGGAGGAAGCTGTCTGGTCGCTGGTGGTCGTAGGGACGCTGGTCGCTGGTGGTCGTAGGGACGCTGGTCGCTGGTGGTCGTAGGGATGCTGGTCGCTGGTGGTCGTAGGGACGCTGGTCGCTGGTGGTCGTAGGGACGCTGGTCGCTGGTGGTCGTAGGGCGCTGGTGGTCGTAGGGACGCTGGTCGCTGGTGGTCGTAGGGACGCTGGTGGTCGTAGGGACGCTGGTCGCTGGTGGTCGTAGGGACGCTGGTCGCTGGTGGTCACAGGGCGCTGGTCGCTGGTGGTCGTAGGGCGCTGGTGGTCGCAGGGCGCTGGTGGTCGCAGGGCGCTGGTGGTCGCAGGGTGCTGGTGCTCGTAGGGACGCTGGTCGCTGGTGGTTGCAGGGCGCTGGTCGCTGGTGGTCTCTGGTTACTCGCCAGATGGTCTTCATGAAAGATTGAGCGTCAGGTCAGTGACCTCATGTTTCCTCGTCAAGGAGTGAACTTGAACCGAAGCTCAGGATGAGGTTTCTGATGATTGTGGCAAGAGAGAGAAAACCCATAGCGATCAATGCATTAATACCGTAATTCTCTAGAGCTGACTGAGGTCATGCAGGCTGGAGTGTACCACACACACACACACACATACACACACGAAAAACACGCAAACCTAACACCAGAGTCCTCCAAGTCAGTTGTTTCCCGTGTTTCAACACATGTAAGACTCTTAATTAATTGTAATTAATGCAGGAAAGACGTTACGTGTCTGACCGACGTTTGCTGCTTGGCTGAGAGGCCGATGGCTTTGCTCTACTTTTAAAGAACTTTATCTGCGCGTTCTGACCTTCTGCCTTGTCGGACATTTATCAGTGCCAGACCAATCTGGAGTCAGAGAAGAAGCCACTTCCGCCTCCCTCCCACTTAACATACTGTGTTGTGCGAGACGTGCGGCGCAGGGTCAGTGGGCTTCGTCTTATCTGGAGTCGCGACGTGATAAATTCAGTGTGTCGCAGCCGCGCAGGTCCTGCTGCCTCAAAGGCCAGTCCACATGGGAAGGCGCCGTATTTAGACGTGTTTGGTGACGCCTGTCACCGGCCGCCGTCCTACCAGACGTATCGAGCCCCCCCCCCCCAGCGCTCACTGATCTCCACACACAGATGTTTAAATCACAGGGATCAGTTGTACGTTTATATGTTGTAAACCCTCTTATAGTCTCGCTTATACGTTTCGCTTTGGGAAGACTCACTTTATTGTGTTTTTCTCGCTTGTCAGCAAAATCCCATAAAGAAAATGAAACTTCCAGTGGATTAAAGAGCTGTTGTCTGTTGATTTGAGGCCTGCTTGTTCGGGACTGTCTGTCACAGGACTGTACTCATTGTAGGTAACAAAAAAAAAAGCACAATCGTGTTGAAATATTTGAGGTATTGTCGTCATTTCGACCGCCACATTGCAGTCTCACTTTGGCTGCACCGGCAACAGGCATTCTGTATTAAGTAAATTCTTCATTTTTGTACAAAGCCTCTGTTCTCTTTGTGATTTCGAATCATATTTTTGGCTGCGACTTCACAATGGATCATTGAGTTGTATCCTGGAGCAGGAGCCTTGATACCAGCTGCGGCAGTCAGGAGCTTCTGGTTTGAAATCACCCATAATTGCTTCCATGAATTGTGCGTCTTAAGCCGCCGCCGCCGCCGCTGCTGACTGTGTGTGGAAAAAAGTGGACCCAAAAAAAAAAAAAAACACACACACACAGCAGACCAAACTAAAAACGAAGCGCCTGTAAGTTTTCGTGGACCGCTGCGGTGCACTCTTCACCCCGCGTATTATCTTGTCTCTCCGTCTTCCTGCACCTCGGCCTAACAGCCCAGCGGGACCGCCTGATAACCCCGGCTGTGGAGCCAGGCGCTTCCAATCTGAACCGCGCCGCCGCCGCCGTCTGGGTTTTGTGTGCCTGTCGGTTCATTCCCCCTCCTCGTGAAGGTCAAGCTGAAGTGACACCGGTCGGCAGGAGGAAGATGCACTTAAATTACGAGAACCATTAATATCGAGCTGCTGCTGCTGCTGCTGCTGTGGTGACGAGGCGATCGGAATCTTGTTCGTGTTCGGGATTTATGAGGCACCCGTCCGCCTGCAAACAGCAGCTAATAGGAAGTGCTACGAAAGCAGCTTTGGTTAAAAACTGAAGTTAACAGAGAGAGACCCTGCTGTTTTCACTGAAACCCATTTCTGTTTTTAAAAAAGTACAGACGTTGTGTAAACAGGGCCTTTATTGACTATGATTGGGTTACCACTTCATATTGCATACATTTACCCACTTTGTTAATCACGTTCCACTAAACTGAGGAGCCAGATTTGGTTAGTATATTAGTCAGTCATTGGAAAGGTTCCGTCCTCTGATGCATAAAATCTTTTCAAATCCACAGTTTTGCAGTATTTCCCAGGCTTTTTCAAAATGAAGCTGTGCATCGTATCCGTGACCTCTTTTCACTGACTCTTCGGTAGGATTGCGTTTGCTCGGTGGAAAGTGTCACAATCCGGATGAAAAAGCTGAGCTGAGCTAAAAGTCATCGCTCCTGGTGGATTTGTCTTGGGGGGGTGGAGTGGGGGGGGGGGGGGGGGGGGGTGTTCTTGGCAATGATTACAACATGGAGCAACAGCAGCCCTACCCTCTCTCGCAGAAAGAAAAACTAAAATGTCTTCTGCGGAGTAAATGTGCTGAGTTAGATATTCTCCACCTCCAGCTTTTCCCCTCCGCTCTCGCAGAGGTTTTTCCTGGGATACCACAGTCAGCTTTTCCCAGGCACAGCTGGAGCTGGGCCACAGGCGGACATGGAGGGGGAGAGAGGGGAATCCAGAAAGTGGAGATGAGCGGAGGAGGCCGGGGGGGGGGGTGGAGGAGGAGTGAAGATAGTGAGAGACGGGGGGAGGGAGGGGGGGGTAACAAACCAAAAGCTAGCGCATGGAAGGATTTTTGTTTACTCGCAGGGTTTGCTGCGTTCCCACCACACCCAGATAACACGCAGTTTGATCCGGGACATAAACACCCAACCCTCCTTCGCCCGGCGAAAACAAGGGTGTAGATCACGTCTTCAGCAGCGATGGCCGGCGTCCCTGAACCGAGGAGGCGCAGGGAAACGCTGAAGCCCCACAAAGCAGTGAAGGGGCTATAAATGCTGAAACACATGCACCACTGCGCACACACACACACACACACACACGCACACACAGTTTATGGTTGCCTGCAATCTGGCAGTCTCTGCTGCTGCTGGCGGCGGCGGCGGCGAGGTCTGTTTCATGATTTAACCGTGGCTCCATCGGCAACTTCACTTATAGTACATATGTCCGTCTGCAAAGTGCTGAAGCTACTTTGATGATGATAAACTTATAGTGTCATAATCAGTGATCCGCTTTAATCTGTTGTAAAGTTGAATGACAAAATACACATTTCAATGTTGGACGATTCAGCTCGTGTTGGATTTGTATTTAGAGTATTTAGAGAAAGGATAAATATTCTCACAGCCAAGGCTCCTTCTGTGTAATTTGACTTTGGCATGATTATGGCCTTGATTTATGTTTATGTTATTTGTTTGCGGTCCCTCTTTACGAGCCCTCGTTTTTAAGTAGATTTTCCGGGCATTTGCACATTATACAACATTTTTCTTGTGACTTTTCACTTTTACTCCTTACGTCGCTTCACAAATATCTGCCCTCAGTACTCCTTAAAAGGGGTTTGTTTTCATAATCAACAAGTGATGAGTCAAATGTGGAGTCATAACGTGTGTCGTCTGCCTCATAGACATTAGCACTTGATCAGCGCGACTCAATCCAAACAGTGGAATACGGTTTTGTCTCGTTTGAGATGAGGAGGCTACGTCGCAACTAAATACACAGAAAATGCTGAATAAGTGCAAAAATGAAAGTCAATAATTGTTATAAATGTGTGTGCAGCAACCTCACGGGTCCAGAACTCATAGGGCAAATATCTGCACGCTAAGGTTTTTTTGGTTGAACAGTGTTTACATTTTCGGCATTTTGACAAAAGAACACAACAGGAGATGCAAAATAAGCTTAAAGATAAAAAAAACAAAAAACAAAAAAAAAATCCAAGACAGCAAATAAATCAAGTAAAGGTTATCCAAACAACAGTTCACTGAAACAAACACGGTTGGTACATTAGCAGTCTCTCCCGGAAACACTGGCTGGATTCTAAAATCAATCTGGCAACAAGACCATGAGGGAAGAGAGTTTCTCTCCACTCAGGGAGGAGGACACAGAAGTGAAACACATCAGGGAGGAGTCAGGTAATCAGGCCAACCCTGACACTCGCTTATCTGTTGTTCCAACCGTCGTCAGCTTCACTCTGGGACAAATGAAGAACATCTGACACTGTGATGAGAAGACATTTCGGGGAATAATCGTGCTATTTACTTTACGTCTGCCGGGGAAGCCTGGTGGTAATCGAGGTTTGTTCCAAACAGAACTTTGTTTGTTTTGACTCTGACGACTCAGCAAAATACTTTAAAATCTGGAGAAAGTATTGCACTGTTTGTGAGGACCGGCCTGAGACCAATGAAGCTGATTGACTGTAGAAACATAGGGTGTGTGTGTGTGTGTGTGTGTGTGTGTGTGTGTGTGTGTGTGTGTGTGTGTGTGTGTGTGTGTGTGTGTGTGTGTGTGTGTGTGTGTGTGTGTGTGTGTGTGTGTGTTGGCAGTTCCTATGCAGGATGGGGGTCAAACATAAGGCTCGTGGACCAAAATTCCAACCCGGCCACCAAACTGCCAAGCAAATTGTAAACATTTCATAAAATTAGTTTTTGTTTTTTGTTTTTTTACAGATTTCTTAGGGGCAATGGCCTCTGAGAACACTGAGACCCGAACTGTGATATCAGTGATGAAAGCCAGCTACCTTATTGCCAAAATACAAATTAGCCTCAAAATCATGCGGTCAGGGTGAGTTTGTAAAAACACCCACAATGCAACAGCTATAGGAGAAGTTTTATTTCACATTTTACTGTATTATTGCACCAGGAGGTTTCATTAAAATTGGCCTCATGTTAGCAATTTGTTTATTGCAAAATTATTGAGCTTTTTGTCACATAAAATTCACTTTCTAAAGGTTTTCCAGCCAATCAGAAATCAAACCCTATATAGTGTCATCGCGGGGTTTAGCCAATCACAATCAAGGTAGGCTCCTCCCCCCCCCTTGACTCCTCCCACAATCAGGCAGCTCTGCTCTGGCACATGGCACCGCGAGAGGAGGGACTTCTTCCTCTTCCCATAGATGGACGTGTGTGGGGGCGGAGCCAGTCCAGCTCACACAGACACAGCAGATTCTGAATGCAGCTCGAGATGACATTGTGCTGAATGTGGCCCCGGAACTAAAATGTGTTTAACGCCCCCCGATTTAGAAAGTCCGGCTGGTCTTCATTTATTCTCACCGGATGCTGAAATAACACCTGGACAGACGCCATGTTTATACGGTCAGGATTTGTGGATTGGCTCAGGTAACAGCCGCAGCACTTTTTCACACCACATCAACAGACCTTGACAATTAGTGTGAAGCATTCAGCAAAATAACAATTCTGTGTTATTTCCTGTAACAACAGCTCTCGTTCATTTGCATACTTCCCCACATTTCTGTGTCTCCGGTTCGTCAGGAGTCGTCATGACGACGCGAGGTGGGCCGTGCGATTGACTCTGACGGCGTCAAAATCCTCGTCCCCCTAAAAACACCTTCCTGCTCTTGCTCAGCGGGGTGATACAGTAGATTTCAGGCTTTCGGGACGAAGCGTTTGTTTTATTTGACAGCATGAGAGTAATATTTTGTCATTTCCTGCCGAGGTTGATTCTGGAAACTTTATGCGGCTCGAAAACGTTTCATATTCCCAAGTTCTACTTTTGATATGAGGGGAGCAAAAAAAATACATTTGCATATTCATAAAGTGTGAATGATTTTATTTTAATGAGGGAGAAGGAGTAGAAATCAATTCAAGACATTTATCAAGATAATTGAATTTTTTGGGAGAGCGCTACCCATATCAGACATGCATCATTGAGTCAAGCTGAGCACTTCGATATTTCTTAAGAAATGTCTGGAGAGATAAAGAAGGGATGGATTTTACATATTCATGTTTGCTCTCAGAAAGTTATGGACTCAAATTGTGGGGGGAGGGGGGGGGGAATAACACCGTCTTCTATAATTAAAATAAGCAGGAGACCTGAACAAGATAAGTCTCTTAAAAGTCATGATTTTCTGATGACTTTCACTGTAAACTGGATTTATTAATGTGTTTATTTGTACAGTTTCTCCATCTCGCAACACAAAGTCATTCAGGAGTATCGGTCTGGTAAAAAAAATTAAGTAATAAATGCTTTTTTTATATTGCGCCTCTGAGTGTGTTAAAGACTCTGTAAATTAATTTCAAACACGTAAATGATGAAGGTGTTTCTCAGTTTTCTCAGACGTGCTCGTTGGGGAATGGACTGTATACCTGTACACACACACACTCATAGAAACACAGACAGTCACGCACGCTGCAGAATGTGAGCTTATTCCGGTCTTTGCTGTTTTAAAGCCCCTAATCTGCCCATACACGCTATGAATGGAGACATTCCTCCTGCCTTACTCAATCGCACACACACAAATGCACACGGACCCACCGGGCTGCACTCTTACTACGCGTCGCCTACAGATATGCATTAGAAGGTACTAAACTCGACCCCCGGCCTCATAAATTGAGCTCAGTTTGGTGCTTTCTGCTGCGTGAATGATCAAACTGTTCAGATCCCACTCGTCCCTGCCGATGGCCATTAAAGCGACTGTGGAAATGGTGTCTGTGTGTGTGTGTGTGTGTGTGTGTGTATCTGTGTGTGTGTGTGTGTGTGTGTGTCTTTGTTTGCAAACGCGTAGCCCTTCATCTCTGGGAATTCCCCTCTGCCGGCCTTTCCCTCCGACCAGCCCCCCCCCCCCCACCCCCTGTCCTCCCCGCCTGCTGAACCAATCAGAGTGGCAGGGCTTTGTGTTTCCTGCTGCCGCGGCGACGCTGGAGGTCAGCGTCAGGGTCGCGGGTTCACCGCTCCCTCACACAGGGGGGGGGGGTCACGTTTCCTGGTTGTCGGGAACGAGATGAAAAGTTTACTGGTAGTTTTATCGGTGAGTTGGAGTCAAAGTCCAACCTTCTGCCGAGTTCGGGAGGAGATTTTACTTTATTGTCATATATCCTGGGAGGAAGAAGTCTTTACATTTTTAGAGTGTAGGTGAGGAAAACTGTTGCCTGGTGTGGAGAAAATTAATGCAGGCCGGTGTAATGGGCGGACCTGAACTTGAGTGCACACACACACACACACACACACACACACACTTGGACTCCTATTACCTGTGAGGACAAAAATGGTTCGAGAACAACGGTACATGTTAGGAGGAGCAGCCTATTAGTGGAGTTCAGTTAAGGTTCAGGTAATTTCAGATGAGTTCAGAGGTCCTCAGGAAATGGATGTGAGTCAATGTATTGTCCCCAGGAAGCATGTAGACGTGTGTGTGTGTGTGTGTGTGTGTGTGTGTGTGTGTGTGTGTGTGTGTGTGTGTGTGTGTCTGTGTGTGTGTGTGTGTGTGTGTGTGTGTGTGTGTGTGTGTGTGTGTGTGTGTGTGTGTGTGTGTGTGAGGGGGTGCTGAAACGACTTTGGAACTGGGTTGTGTCTGACTAGCGACCCCCCCCCCCCCTCATCTCTCTCCACTGTTTTCACACACACAGCTGTTTCCTGTTCAACACACCGGTGTATTTAAGAGAAAAGCGGAGCCTCAACTTTAAGCCATTGTCGGGAAGCAGTTCGGGTTCCAGTCCGAACTTCTCAATTGTTTCGACGTGAAGTCCCGCATTCGGGCAGACGGACCGCAGATGACATATAGGACAGAAATTCATCCCACTATAGAAGCCTGAATAATCTCACTTGCGCTGCTCCAGACACCTGCCGGCCGTCCATTCATTTCCGAGCAGCATGAAAATCAATTAGCGGCCTCTTTAAAAACTGTAAGGGAGCTGTGTAATCCATCGCGGCGGGGATCGGCTCGCACTTAAACCGCATCACTCCTCCACGACGGAGAGCCGACAGAAGAGTGAACACCATGTTTGGCTGTAATGGATTACACAACTCCGGTTTCCAGAGTTGGCGCATCGATTCTCGTGCCCCGCAAGGAATGAAGTTGAGCCCGAGAGACGCTTCAAACAGCGGGGAAGTCCGGCGTTCTGAAATACGGGATCAGCAGAAATCTCGGTGTATCCGGCAACAGAGTCGCCGCTCGCGTATGGATGCACTTACCAAGTCGAGCGTTTTGTTCTTGACTAAACAGAGTCGGAGTCTGATTTTAAGTTCAAGCCTCGGCTGGAAACGCAATGTTCGATTTCTTCATATTCCTGTGCGTGCGTGTATTTATTTATATATTGGATTGTATTTTATGTATTTTTCCAACTTGTCATCATCCAAGGACCAATCAATAAGATTCTGGGACGTCACCGGCCAACCCTTTTCCAAATAAATACAGAGAGAGAGAAGAAAAAAAAACAGCGAAAATGGCGCCTCATGGAGATCGAAGGAGATCAGCATCTGTTGCCATGGAGACGCTCCCTGCTCAGTGTTTCCCACAGTGACGTAGCCACCTGACAGGCGATATGAGCTAACATGCTAGCAATGCTAACTCAGTTCCTAACTCAGTGGTCTTTCAGCGATACGTTGAAGCGATGCACCAAAGAAAATGGTCAATTTTTGGGGGGGAAATATCTCGTTTGCAAACGAGAGTGGAGGAGCCAGGCGAGGAAATGTCTCTCGACGCGACAGCAGCATGTCTGCTGAAGGCTGATCTGGTTTGCCGTGAACTTTCAAACCAATAGAAAACCAGAAACCAGAAAAATGTAGGGTGGGGCGTTGTAAACAGTTCTTCTGCACATGCTCAGTAGATGGACAATAACAGCAATGGCGTCCTCGGATTGATGTATTATTTGGTCAGCCGCGTCTGTCTAGGAGCTCAAAATGCATTTGATTTTAAAGACGAAGGAGTAAAGAAGCCCTTCAGATATTTTGGGGAACTTTAAAGTTTAGTCGATGTGTGATTTAAAGATTCATGTTGGGGGTTTTGTTTTTTTTTCTTTGCAGAGCGAGTCAGTCAAATACTTCCTGGATAACTTGGATCGTATTGGACAGCTGGTGATTCGCACACTCTACCAATTTTTACTTTTTACTCACTTTATACGACACCAACGCCGTCAACTTATTAATTTTTTTTATGTGTTTCAATAGAGTTTTATTCCAAGCAAGCAGGACATTTTGTTTGCCAGGAAGGCCACTAAAGGGATCGTCGAACACGACTTCGTCATCAAGAAGATCCCGTTCAAGATGGTGGACGTCGGCGGGCAGCGGTCTCAGAGGCAGAAGTGGTTTCAGTGTTTCGACGGGATCACGTCCATCCTCTTCATGGTGTCGTCGTCGGAGTACGACCAGGTACGTAAACAGTGTGTCCTGCTGACGCTGCGGAAAGCAGGTTTTTGTGGGGTTTTTTTGCTTTTCTTTCAGCCAATCTCTTGACTTTGGCAGTTATAAAATAGAGGAGAAACATTAGAGCGAGAGGGAGGGAGGGAGGGGGGGGGGGGGGGGGCACGACAACATTTGAGGTTTACAAAGCTTTCTTTGTGGTCGCTGAGGAAACTTGATTGTTCCTGCAGTTGTGGCTTCAGTTGGAATCAGTGGTCATATGATGACGACTGAATATTCAATTTAGTGCCAGATAAAACCTGGAAAAAGACAAATAATAATGCGTGTGTGTGTGTGTGTGTGTGTGTGTGTGTGTGTGTGTGTGTGTGTGTGTGTGTGTGTGTGTGTGTGTGTGTGTGTGTGTGTGTGTGTGTGTGGAGGTCCTGATGGAGGACCGCAGGACCAACCGTCTCGTGGAAAGCATGAACATCTTCGAGACGATCGTGAACAACAAGCTCTTCCTCAACGTGTCCATCATCCTCTTCCTCAACAAAACAGACCTGCTGGTGGAAAAGATCCGAACCGTGGACATCCGGAAGAACTTCCCGGAGTTCCGAGGCGATCCGCGCAGGCTGGAGGACGTACAGGTAAGCTCACCTCGCCTCGCGGTGCCCCTGGCGCTACGCCGGTTGTCGTTCACATTGATTCTACTGACGTTAAAAGGAAAACGACAGTCGCGATGTCGTACGAAGACATTCGTGTGTCGTTCTGCACAGTTACTGACTGTTTCATATCATTTTCTACCACAAGGGGGTGCAGTGAGTCGCTCCGTCCTTCAAGCTGTTTTCAGGGTTCGATCATTTCGAGTGAAAAGGCGTCATCTTCACGTTTCTGTTTTAGAAAACTTGCGTGTTTACATTGTGAAGAAAAACAGTGTGCGTTTACACGCCCACAGCAGAAACGCTGAAAATGATGTCGTTAGCATGTTGGGCCACTAGTGGTCGCTGTTGTATATTTTTTTGCAGTGAAACCACACATGTAACACAGAGAACGCCATGAACACAGAAATTCTAGTGGACAGACGATGAACTGGATTATTTTTATGACTCTCAACTATAAAACCACCAACTGACAGGATTCTATGGACTGGGAGTTTATGACACTGTGGAGGCCGCCATTGTTGTTATTGTTCATCTCCTGAGCATGTGCAGAAGACGTGTTTACCACCTTCAGTGGAGCTGCGGGGTTTTTAAAAAGCACAAAGACAAACTAAACACTATTAGCATGGACCGTTAGCAGAGCAGAGCACTGCTGTTTGCACTGAGCTAAACTTTAAAGTCTGTTTCCCTAAAAATCGTTTTCCTAGACAAACAGCACAAAAGTGGTAAATTCGTCAGTAATATTCCCCCGAAATCTAGATTTGCATTGGGACGAGTGAGGCAGGGCCGTGGGAACGTTTGGTTTTAAAAGCAGCTGACGTTGAGTCACAACCGCTCGAGAAAGTCTGTGTGATCGAAGTTACATCATCTCATTGTTTCAAATCAAACACTTAATAAAATGATTCGAAATAAATTAAAAGTGGGTTTTTTTTTTCACTGGCTCCGTTTCGATCTTATGATCTCAAATGATGAAAAGAAACGGTAATCTCTACTGGAGACGGCAAATCTGACAAGTCCAGTGAGGAAACTAAACCGATATGAATCATCAGGGTCACGGGGAGACGATGAGGCACAGCTGACAACAATCAGGGGAGGCTGCAAACTGACCATCCGTCCTCCTCTTCCTCCTCCTCCTCCTCCTCCTCCTCCAGGCCTTCCTGGTGCAGTCGTTCAGCCGGAAGCGGCGAAACCGGGGGAAGCCGCTCTTCCACCACTTCACCACGGCGGTGGACACGGAAAACATCCGCTTCGTCTTCCACGCCGTCAAGGACACCATCCTGCAGGAAAACCTCAAGGACATCATGCTGCAGTGACCCTCGCCGTCGTAACTGTGAGAGCAGCCCGGGTGGGGGTGGTGGGGGGGGTTGGCAGGACGTGGAGGAGGACCGCCGCCCCGGGACTGACCGGTGGAGCCACGCGGGCGGTGGCGGTGGCGGTGGCGGTGGCGTGGAGCCGCTGCACTTAAAGTCCCACACAGGCTCCGAAGATGTACATAAAAAAAAAAGAAAAAAAAGAGGAAAGCACCAACTACATGACACGAGCACTGAAAGTGTTGTTTTTGTTTAGTTTTGTTTTTCGTGTGTGTGTGTACATAAGACTCATGACAAGTTTGTCACTAAACCACGTGTGACTGGGCGGATGAAGCTGTGGAGGCAAGGAGTGCAGAGAAAGGGAAGAACAAGAAAGGAGGGGGGGGGGTGGAGGTGGGGGTGGGGGGGGTGGAGGTTTGGATTTGCAGATTGCTCTGTCTTGAGTCCACGTGATGGCGGGAGACGGTTCTGGGCTGGTCGTACCGGTCACATGCTCCGTTACGTGATAAGGTTGCACAAGTGTTCCTGTCAATGAACTTTTATCGGAGGACAGAGCCGAGGCCCTCTTCACTCTCCTTCCTCCTCTCCTCCTCCTCCTCCTCCTCCTCCTCCTCCTTTCCTTGGTCCTGCCGTCGTATGAGACACCAACAGCTGCAGATAACAAGTCTTACTCCCCCCACCCCCCCCCCCCCCCCCCCCCCCCCGGTACAATAGACAGATTGTTCGTCTCCTCTCTCTCCAGCAGACGCTCAAATTATAGGCTCATGGTGGTTTGAAGAAAAACTCGGCTCCTGGGTTTTGCAGCAATTCCACTTCATCCATGTCCCTTTGCTCCACCCCCCCCCCCACCCCCCCGGCGTCCCAGCAGCCCGGCATCGTACACCGTCACTGGGTTTGAGGCGGTAACGTCACTCCTGCCTCTTCCCTCCTCGCCATCACACTAGAAAATGACCTTCTCATGGTGTTTCAGCCGTTTTGAGCCTCCTTCAGGAGGTGGGGGGGAGTTTGGGGGGGGGGTCACAACATCGCCGAGAGGCTTTGTTGATGTTTTCTCTCACTCCCCTGGAAGCCACTTCTTGGAAGTATCGAGACGTCTGTCGTTTCCTAGAAAGTTGAACCATAACATTCCGACACCCCTGTTGGTGAAATCGTCCTTCCTCACGAGTAACTCCTCCATTCGATCTGAAATTAATTTATTCTGTGATCATGATTGGGGACATGGGTTTTTCTCCTCGGTGTCCATTATCGAAAGATAAATTCAGCGAATCAGCTTTGCTCGCTTCTCTCTTGGCTGCTCCGGGAAGTCACTCCAACGCAAAAGAGCCGAGTGCTGAATGATCGGGTTTCCCATCCTGATGAATCATAGATTATTGATGCGGAATAAAGAGTTTGAGTGTCTTGCCAGGCCGCCGTTATTACATCACGATTTTACTGCCGCGTTTGGAGGAGGGGGGAAAAAAATCCCCATCAGAAGACAAAAGAAGCAGAAGAAGAAGAAGAATCGGTGGTGGAGTCGGAGCGAGCTGACCGTGGAAGTTGTGCACTGATTTATCATTGAATCCACGTGATCCCGGGAGCGGTGGCGCCACACCAAAATTTTGGTACGTGGAGGCGGTGGCGGCGGCGGGACTCGGCTGAGCTGCTCCTCCCCCTCCCCCCCTCCCCCGACCCTCCAGGCAAACCGCCAGGCTTCAGACGCGCCGTGACGTCAGCTTGAACCGTCGTTTGTACGCGTTGGTTTGAGTCTCCGCGCTCCTTGTACATATGAAGCTGTAAGTAATCGACACTGTGTGTACGCCGTACAATACAAACGCCACTCTGTCCAACAGGATCACTGTAACCGTTACTGTAACGTTCGCCGTTGACTAACCGACCGTTTCCACTCACATGAAATGTTGTTGTTGTTTTTTTGTTTTTTTTTTATGTAACTTTGTTCGTCATTGCACTGGATGTGTGTGTGTGTGTGTGTGTGTGAGAGAAAATGACCCGAGAGGAAGAAAAGAAAAGAAAGAAAACAGACTTTGGACGGCGAGCAGGACGGAGGCCGGGGATGAGAAAGAGGGAGGTCTTTTTGTTTTTTGTTATTGTTGTTGTTGTTGTTTCCCGGTGCCTTGGCTCTGTGGTGAAATACACTGCCGTTTGCTGACACGCTGTTTCTTTTATTTTCTCAGTGTGTGTGTGTCTTGAGTGTGTCTGAGGCGAAGCAGGAGGTCAGCAGCCGAGAGTGAAGAGGGCGAGAAAGATTAGCGAGAGAGAGAGGGAGGGGTGGGGGGGGGGAGAGGGGGGGGGGGTTTAGAAAAATAAATTCAAACATGTTTTTCTTGTGTCCCGGAGCAGTGCGATCAGTATTTATGAACACGAGGAGCTCGCAAAGCCAGAAAGTTGAGGGTTGAAGCTCCCGATAAGCAGTGTCATACTGATGCACAGCGGCTAACCATGAGCTAACACCCCCCCTCCCCACACACACACACAACCCCCCCCTCCCATTCCTCGAAATATGAAGCCCATCAGCTCGAGCTATCAGACCTCTGGCCATGAGAGTAAAGCTGAAGACGGGCGATATCTCAGTTACCCAGCAGAGTCTGACCTTTGCTTTGGCTTTTAATCAGAGGAGCTCTGCTTCATAACAGACAGCCAGTCTCGGGGGTGAGGGGGGGCGGGGGTGAGCGGGGGGGGTGAAGGGCGGCTGCAGAGCAAAGTTTCACTGTTGTTTTAGAAATCTGTGATTAACATAGATTTATTTGTACGAGAAGCCGGAATACGACTGGAGGTCTGCGAAGAAACTGGCGTGACGGCCGAGGAGATCTCACAGAAAAGAAACCTTGGGTGTGTGTGTGTGTGTGGGTGGAGGGAGAGGGGGGGGGGGGCACAAAAGGAGGAAGAGGGAATACAAGAAAAAGTAAGAGGATAGAGGGAGGAGGAGGGGAGGAGGTCATGTTTCCTCTGTTGAGCCAGCTTCCTGTCCTGATCCTAAAATGGAGAGACTGTAAGTACGACGTCCCTCCGCCTGTTTCGATCTGAGCCCCTCACACACAGACACGCACACGCACACGCACACACACACACACACACACACACACACACACACATCAGAGAAGCCAAAACCAGCCTCCTGCGGTATCCTACAAAGGAGATGAGAGGAAAAAGCCGAGAGCAGAAAACTCCCAGCGGTCCCTGAAACATTAGGAAGGTTGAGACACTGAGTGCAGGACATTTTGTCCTCCACACACACAACTACGTGTGTGTGTGTGTGTATGTGTGATATTAATTACATGGTCTCTCTCCATTGCAGTTAATTATTCAGAGTCGCCACGTCTATTTAACCTCCAGTAAATAAGAGTTTACTGCAACTGTGGCTGAGAGCAGCAGCGTGGACGAGCTCACTGAAACTTCAGTGACTGTATTTGTCGTTTAATTTCATAAATGTAATCAGTTACTTCCGTCAACCGCAGTGGCGTTAATTAATTATCACCAAAAAAAACCCACGTGGACACGTTATTGATTCAACAGTTTTCCCATGAAGGGAGTTTGTTTTATATTGGAAGGAATCTAATAAACCTTCATATCTGCTTTTTTTTTTTTTTTCTTTTCCCTGCCAGCTGCTCCTTTTTGGGTTTAGACAGGGGGACAACAATTATTTATTTATCAACAGGATCCCTTGAGATGTTGCATCTCAAAAAAAATTCTAATTAAAAAAAAAAAAAGATAAGAAAAATGGCAAAACAATGACGACAGAAACCACAACATTCAAAACACAATATGAATACAGGACAGTGGCTTTCAGCAACCGTCGTACCGACAACAGGATTTAGTGCAAAGAAAAATAAATTCCCACGTACCAATTATACCCTAATGATGAGATGAATTTTATTTTATTATTATTACGAGTAATTTGTGCTAGTCAGGAAGTAAAACAAAAAAGTACTGTTATTAAAATGTGCTATTATTTAACTTTTGACTGCATTTAGTTGCAAAGGTTGTGAATATTGTAGTGAGTATGAGTACATTTACTTTTAAAAAAAAGATACTACTTAAATATATTGGAGTATTTGGGGGGGGTTATATCACCTCACAGGAAGTCAGATTTCACACAAATCTGTTTACTAGCCCAATACACACACATCTATCACTGATGTGTGTGTGTGTGTGTGTGTGTGCGGTCTCATGACTCTGGTTAAGCTGATGTTTCCCTGCGGCTGTTGTGATTGGACTTACAGCTGAACTCTGATATTTAATAATGACTCGAGCACTCCTCTCTGCTTCTGCACACACACACACACACACACCGACTGACTCATACAGTGAAATATAAACAACGAGCGGTTCATTATCTGATGATTTGGCTATGAGGCGTCGCAGCACCCCGAGCTGTCGCATCATTAAACCACTTCTGTTCTCGTTCACACTGACAGTGGAATTAAGTGACGTCTGACATCTTATCGGCGCTGCAGGATGTGTTTTTCAAGGATGGATTGTTAATCAGGGGGAAGATGAGGAGAACAGACACATCCACATGTTTTGGATGGCGCTAAACACACCAACATTGTTTACAATGAGAAGTATAACATTAACCATTTGGAAATACTGTTTTCTCTCACACGTGCAGGAAGTTTAACAGTTTACATGCAACTGCATGAAGCATCACGTGTTTCGCGCAGCGCAACGCGTGTCCGTCGCAAAGAGTCACTCGGGAACAATTTTTGAGAAGAATAAACTTTTAGTGTGCATAGAAAAAGTCTTAGATTTTTTTTTAGCTCAGCTCGTTGAAAAAAAATGGGAGCAAAAACAAAGTTTAGCGTTCGTATTGTTGTTCAGATGTCGCCCCCTGTTGGTGGAGGAGAAGAATAATGCAGGATTTGAGTGCGATGGGTGGTCACTTTTCGGAAAAGACGGCCAAAGCAACAGCGGATGTGTTGCTCAAAGTGTCTAAAAAATGTGTGTATAATGTCCATCGCAACTTGTCACCGTCTAATTTGGCCCAAATCCATGTTTTTTTTCGCCAAATTTAGCGAATTATCAGCTCGAATGCGCCACTCGCAACTGACTTCCGGTTTGTATGACGCCCTATTATACGCAACGTGATTGGTCAATTGATACCATGTGGTGTCTACGTTCTGAAAGGCGGCTTCTGATTGGTTCTTAATTGTCCGACTCGTCCTGGTGCGTTCAGATGCTGAAGCAGAGAGGAGTAATTTACCTATTCCAAGATGCACAGGTGGGACTAATTCTATGGACCAATGATCTATCTCACCGTTACTCTCCAAAATGTTGACACGTTTGAATAACTGTACATCATTCATGTTTTTCATGGAAGAATAAAACGCTCTTTCCTGTGAAAATGTTGATTTTGATGTAAGTATATAATAGTATATAAGTACAATCATGCTCCATCACCAACGTATGTGACGGTGACGTACTAAAGTGTTGGGACTGAGCTTATAGGAGGCCTGCAGGGAAGACATGAGCATGTCAAATTAAATTTAAAAACTAACAAGAGGATAATAGAAACTATTGGTGAGTTCAGGGTCCACAGGTGCAGATAGAAGCAACGTGAAACTACAGTTACTTACAGGTATGAATGGAAACCAGAACCAATGAAAAGAAGCTGTGACCATGAACTTTTTAACAAAGCATGAAAGTATATTAGACGCCTCGGCAAAAATGTGAAGGAGAAAAGGAAATATAATACTGTGAAGAAGCAAAATCTACACGTCACAATGTTGTATTTATAGTTATTAATGCACTAGAATGCAGCATTTATGGTTTTTAGCCAAAACAATTTCTGCCTAAAACCATGTCAGTCATATAACATCGTCACAGAGTCACGTTTAAATCTTTTCAGAGAATTTATTCAAACAGACACGAGAATTAAGCAATGGAAGGTAAATATAAAAAGAAAAAAATGTGACATTTTGAAGAGAACGGGGACGTTTTCAGGATTGTAACATACAATCAAATCACTTTTAAAGCATAAAACTCAACAGAAATCACTCATTTTTAAAATGCATAGCTAAAAGTTTTCCACTAGATCAATGAAAAGGCTTATAAAGTAATCAAGTACAACAATTTGAGGCGCTATTTGCAAAAAAAAAATTCAGTGGTTGCTATAGAAATATGAAGGTGACAGAGGCGTGTCCACGATGACGAATGAAGGAGGCAGAGCTCGTCGCTGATGTTTTGTTTTGTTTTTTCTTCCATTTTGTTTTATTCCTTCCATGGTTCATGTTCTTGTTTATTTCCAGTCGGTGCCATAAACCCGTGAGCTGTTTAACTGTTCCTAACCAGGTCATGTCGGTCCCCCGTGAGTGTTCAACCGGATCGTTTCCCCGGCAGCATCACGCCCCCGCCTGAGTTTGTCGTTGGAGAAAAATCCTTTTGACCGGAGTCCGGAACAAAATATCAAATGTGCCGCAACACTGAGATCATCGTAAATTTACCAAAAGATAAAAATCACAGACACTTGAATCTGTCATGGGAAACAACCAAAACAAACAAATTTCAAGATTAAGCAGCAAGATTTTGTTGTTTTTTTTTCCCCTCCTTGGTTTATATTTATGCTCACAAACTGAAATCCAGACTTTTTGTTTTGGTCATCCTTCAGCAGACCCAAAGCACCACCTTTTAATCGACTCATTCAAAAGAAGGGGGGAAAAAAATAGAAGAAAAAAAAGTACAAAAGTTTGCTTTTCCATCATTCACTGTGCTGCAGAACTGTAAACACATCTTCATCACCGGGAGAGATTGGACACGTCTTCTCCGTCTCTCACGCCGCGCTAACGTTCAGCTAGCGCTCATCCAACGACGCGGTTCACTGGAAAACATGGCCGACGACACAAAACTGTGCACAAACATCAGTAACTTCCACTGGTGGCGGTAATTCAAAGTAATTGGTAATTCAAAGGCGATTTATGCATTTTTTTTCCCGGCCCACGCCATCCAGATAATCAATAATATGTAGCTCCAACGCTAAACGTCCTGCCTTCAGTTGCAGTACAAGCAGATAAAGTACAAAGTACCAGCAGTACATTTCAGTAGAGTTTGTTTCCTCCTCAGAGGAGCAGCGGCGGCGGCGGCGGCGGCGGCATCCCATATGACACGTGCAGCTTCCAGCTTTAGCTTATTCTAATATTAAAGTCGTGGCAGCAGCAATACAAGATTTACGTTTCGGTGAAAAAACGGTAAAAATCCAAAGCCGGTCAGGTTAAAAGGTGAAATCTGTGTTGTGGGCTGACTGAACGATGCTTTGTGGATCGAGACGTTTGGTAATTCATTTGGTTGAGCGTCTAAAAATGGCCTCTATATATATATATATATATATATATATATTGTTGCACCTGAAGTTCTAACCTGTGTGACGTCGTATCTGTACCTGCTGAGCGTATCGCCCCCTGTTGCTTTGAAACTTTCTGTGTTTCACACCAAACTTTAATCCAATTGCTCCTTTTTTTTTTGTTTGTTACCAAAATATTTTTTCCCGATAATTTTCACAACAATTTGATTTAGAGTTTTACTGAGATTTTGTTGATTCAGAACAAAGTGGCATTCGCAGTTAACTTAAAACATGTTCTATGCAAATATATGCATTTTTTGGAGACGAGATAAAAAATAACATTCAATAAAAGTTAATTTAATAAAAAAATATCCCCGCCGCACGCACGCGCGCACACACACGCACGCACACACACACGCACACACACGCGCAACAGTATGAGCTTTACGAAAGCAATAAACGGCAACCGTCTGGGACGACGTTCCTCTGGTCTGTGGTCAGTGTGGAGTCGTGCGAAAGCTACTTGGCGTTGGGGGACAGGAAGTAGGGGTGAAACAGTCTCTCGTGGGCGCAGATGTGCAGCGCGGCGTGTGTGTGCATCAGTAGCCGTGGAAACCGCGAGGTGAAGTAGCTGACGAAGCCTTCGGGCAGCTCGCCGAGGGTCTCCTGAACCTCGGGGGGGAGCTCGTGGTAGTGGTGCTTCTGTGACAGTAGAGGAAGGTGAGAATGTTGGTACGCTGAACTCAAAAGACTCTAATAAATAAAATAACTAAAATAAACAGGCAGACCTTATTCCTCATCGCTCTGAGAAGATCTCGAACCGAGTTTCCTTTATAGGTCCTGAACCGCCTCAAGTCTGGAGAAAACACGGTGAACCAGGGTGTGACTCTTCTCCGGTATGAAATGTGCTTGTTTCTGTTTGTTTGTTTGTTTGTTTGTTTACGCACCGGTCTGCAACGGCACCGAGATGTGCATCCTCCAGTTGGTTCGGACCACCGCCCTCCCCGCAGCCTCCAGCTTGACCACGATGGGACTGTCCGCCGGCTCCTTCTCGATGCGGTCGCTCACATCCTGCACACACAGAGAGAAAAGTACGTTAAACACTGGTCAACTCCAGACCGGACCGCTTCCATTTCCATGAACACACCTGGAAGAAGAGCAGCTGTTTCTCGGGACTCCAGAAGAACGGATGTTTGAGCACGCAGGAGGTGGAGGGCCGGCACTCGGCCTCCGCGCCGATCATTCGCTCGATCAGGTCCTGTGCGATCACGTCGTCTGGCGGGACGGTCACACCGGTACAGTTTGACTCGCGGTAACGAAAAGTGTCTCCGGGCGAGAAATACAGTTCAGCTAAAAGCTGCGGCAAAAGTCTCACCGTGAATATCCTCCATGAAATGTGAGAGTGAATACTCTCCTGACAGGATGTTGACCTGCCGTCTCAGCGCGTCTCCAAACGGGTGCTGCCCCCTGCTGACCACGTAGTAGAACACACAGCCTGCGGAGAAGACGTCCACCGCTGCTGTCTGACGGAAGCGGGACAGAAACGTTTCAGTGTTTAGGAACACATTTATTTAAAAAAATAAAAAAAAGTCTGGTTTACCGACAGATGAACCTGGAGTAGAGGGATCATCAAACCGCAGAATTTCAGTTGCATCTTTCTGTTAAAACTTTGTGAAAAAGGTCCTGCACTGAGAATTAACCGGTACACAGACCATCATCGCTCGTTTCCAACCCGCAGTTCCCAAACTAAGTCCATATGTAACTGTCCATAAATGTCCATAAACTGGAATTTGGGGGATTTCAGGGATATCAAAGATGGCGTCGGGACCGCTCCAGAGAAAATATCAGAATGTGACTGATCCGGCCCCCCAAAAAGAGCCAGAATTTCCCCCAAGTGAAGAGTCTTGAAGCCACAAGAAAAGTCTGCCATGTTGTGAAACCGATGGTTACTGGTTTTACCAGCGTCAATCCAGAGTGTACAAACACAATCTGAGTTTCCTTAAGACGACGACAAACCAGGTGAACGTTCCGCAAAATCTGAACGCTGGAAATACGTGTTTGTATGAGTGCAATGATGAATTTCCTTCAGGAAGGTGTCAGCAACTAAAACTGGGTCCTAATTGTTCATTTCTCTGTGTGGCTGCTGGTAGAGCAACACTAACATTCTATATGTAGAATTACTTTCCATATCAAATACGTTTTCAGGTTATCGTCTTTCTACAGTGTTTATATTTGTCCCTTTACATCTAAAAGTGAGAAAGTTGGTTTTTTTCATTAGGGTTGATTGGGAGAAAGCCGAGCAGCATTTCCTGTCATAACAAGCCACATTATATATTCAGTCGTTAGGTTAGATAAGTGTTTTTCAACCACTGGTGTTTCCGCGAGATCTAGTCAGGTGTGCCGTGGGAAATTATCCAACATTTTCTAAAAAAACATTTGCTCTCACAGCCGACAGTGTGTTGCAGAGTAATCATGTATAAATACTCTTGGCCACTAGATGGCAGCACAGAACTTTGCCGGTGAAATGTAAAGTGACAGACGTCAGTGTGGTTAATCTCCACCTCCTGCTCCCATCTTGTATCAAAGTACTGTGTCAGTGACAGTGATGGAGAAGTTTTTGAAAAGGAAGAATGTGAACCAGGATCTCGGCTCTTCATCCATCAGGTCCAGGTCTCACACTGAGGGAGTCACAATTAAAAAAAGAAATTGGGAAATACTTTTTTTCTGTATTTACTTGATTCCTGTTGATAGAACTTTGATGAGAACGACTTTATATTGTTAATAGAGGCTACAGAGTTTCACATTTTAACATTTTTGGGTGGTGGTGGTGTGCCTCTAGATTCTTCCAAAGAAAAAAGTGTGCCTTGGCTCAAGAAAGGTTGAAAAACACTGTGTTAGAAGGTTTGTCATATTGTGACAGTCCCAGCCGGTCCCAGTCGGTCCCAGTCGGTCCCAGTCGGTCCCTCCGCGGTTCATACCGGTTTATTCCCAGGTGTGTCTCGCAGCACTTCGGGGGCGATCCACCCTTCGGTTCCTGGAATCCCCGAGCGCAGAGAGAAGCTGCACCGACCTTCTGGGATCTTTTTACAGAGTCCGAAGTCGGAGATGAGCGCTCGCACCCGGCCCAGTGCACTCGGGCCAGAAAGGAGGATGTTTCTGGGCTTCAGGTCGCGATGGACTGGAAGCAGGACAGACCGAACCGAGATGGAGGGTGAAAGAAGGAAGGATTACAGTTTTTTTGTTTTTTTTTAAGCTGAATGTTTTTGCATGTGTGTCTCACCGATATTGAGCGAGTGGAGGTGTGAGAGACCACATATGGTCTGTTCCAGAAGAGTTATGGGGTTGAGCTCGGGAAAGCAAGAAGGATCCTCCACATACTGGAAGAAGAAGAAGAAAAAAAAACATATAGAAAAGTGGTGATATTAGCATTGTGGCACGTTGAACTAGAGGCTAAAGCCCCGCTAACAAAGCTCCGCTAGCAAAGCCCCGCGGCGTCCACCTGTTGCAGGGTGGCGGCGCACAGCTCGATGGCGATGTAGGTGAAGAGGCGGTCTCTCTCGGTGCAGAAGTACCGGATCACGTTGGGGTGAGTGTCCGACTCCCGGAGGAGCTGCACCTCTCGCTCCGCCACCTCGAAGCTCTCCGGCAGGATTCGCTTCACCGCCACTTGGCGCCCGTCGAATTTACCCCTGGAGTCCCAGAATGCAACGCAAACGTGGACAGAGACGTACAGAGATGTGCTCGTTAGCGAGACGCACGGGGCATTTGGTGACGACAACTCAACAGACAAGTATTTGATGGCACCTTGGATTGTTTGAACGCGCATTGTGAACGTCAAATTAGAATTTCACCTGCAGCCATCTATTGTTTGGATTAGGATAATATGTCAGCGTGAGACGAGCACAATGGTGGATCCATGCCGTTACAGTGGTCGAGTCGCGGTGTTGTGTGATGATTCACCAACAAACAGACACAAATCTAATCTAGCTCTACATTAATATGCGACAATTATCCCCGTTCATAATCACACTACATGTATAAATGACTCGCAATCTGTTTCAATCGTGGCACCCCTTCCTCTCAGCAGTATTTTATTCATAACGGTTAGAAAACATGCTCTGCATTGTAAAGTAGGGCCCCCCCCCACCCCCCCCCAAAAAAAAACAACATCCTCAGTGCTAATTTGTTCAGTGGCGCCTCGACTTCTAAGACAACATGACATTCGGCTTCAATCAAAAAGCAGCTCTTCCAACTGTTCTGTTGTTGAGTAAGCGACATGCTCCACACACCCCCCTCTACCCCCTCTACCCCCACCCCTACCCCCCCCTACCCTGTGGGCGAGCCTCCCTGATGAGCTGAGTGACTGACGGCGCAGCTTCCCAGCTGCAGGTGAGAAACTCCTGGCCTCTGCAGCCGCGGTCGACACCTTTGTTAGACACTCTAAATAGCAGCATGCAATTATCCAGAGCAGCGCCTGTTGAAGTGCGGGGAGCATTTTTTTCTTTTTTTTCTTTCTGGGTAATCTCTCCCACTCTGATCTTTTTTTATGGGTGTCAGTTTCGTTTGCACATTTTGTTTGTTTTTTTGGGGGGGTTTTTCTGTTAACCATCCTGGAGTTATCGTGACATTATATGACTGACAATTAAAAATAAAACCTGTATATTTTTACATTTGGGGGCTGAAAAATGCACCGAGGTTTCCTGGAAGTTAAAGGAAAACTGTTTATGACCATTTGTAACCAACCAGCAAAGCCATCTTGTGGGGAAACGCCAGTAAAACATACATTAATGCAATTTTTCTTCTACAGAAAAGAGCGATAAGAGTCGCTAGTGGAAGTGGTTACAGAGACCATGCTAATCCTGTATTTGTACAACTAAAAACACTGAAATTTAAAGATTTTGTGGAGTATGACCTTCTAAAAACCATGTTTAAAGCTCATCGTGAAAGTTTACCAAACAAATTGCAAAACAGATTCGCCAAGAGAAAAAGTAGCTACGAACTGAAAGGAACTGAGGTTTTTACAAAACCCAGGTTTCAATCGGCCGTAATGGAAAAATGGATCTCAATCGAAGGAGTCGGTCTGTGGAAGAGCCTTGATTGTAAAACTAAAACTTCTAAGTCCATTGACGTGCTTAAGAAACTTGTTAAATTGTCAATGTTACAGAAATACGACACTGCGGAGTAGCAGATCAACCGTATTTATGTATTTTGTGTTTGATGCCTCGGAAAGAGACATGAATGACCTGGAACTGTAAAGGATTTTGTGTTGATAAAGGGGGCAGACATTATAAGTTTGACTTCTTTCTGCTCCTTCTCATTCATATGAAATGCTGTTGTTGCATTGTTTTAAGTGAATGAAATAAATAATCCAATGAAAATGAAAAATCTTTCTGCAGACGGACGTACCGTACCTAAAGACGAAGGTCCCCGCCGTGCCGTGTCCGAGCACTTCGGAGGAGGCGAAGGAGATTTTACCCACCTGCACCTCTTCGCTGCTTCCCTCTGAAAGAGGCGGGAAGCACAGATCACACAGCGACGCATTGGAATCAACCGGGTTTCCTCCCTCCACGCGTGCTCGTCAAGACAACACGGACGGAGAACACACCTGCATCGACCTTACCTATTGTGGGTTTGTGCCCAATTGTGCCATTTTTATGGCCGCGTGACGAGACGCCGCCGCGGCTGTGAGGACTGGGAGGACTGGGAGGACTGGGAGGACTGGGAGGAGGGTCAGGCAGGGAGTCTACGGCCCAGATGGATGGAAAAGAAAGAAAAAACACCGCCCGGTCAGAATGGAATCTGGCGGTTTTCATTGTTTTCTCGTTTCTCTAAACCAGTGTTTTTTAACCACTGTGCCGCGGCACACTGGTGTTTCCGCGAGAAATAGTCAGGTGTGCCGTGGGAAATTATCCAATTACACATTTTTTTCTAAAAAAACATTTGCTCTCACAGCCGCAGTGTGTTGCAGAGTAATTATGTATAAATACTCTTCGCCACTAGATGGCAGCACATAACTTTGCCGTTGAAATGGAAAGTGACAGACGTCAGTGTGGTTAATCTCCACCTCCTGCTACCATCTTGTATCAAAGTACTGTGTCAGTGACAGTGATGGAGAAGTTTTTGAAAAGGAAGAATGTGAACCAGGATCTCAGCTCTTCATCCATCAGGTCCAGGTTTCACACCGAGTGAGTGAAAATTTTAAAAAAAAAGAAATTGAGAAATATTTTTTTTCTGTATTTACTTAATTCCTGTTGATAAAACTTTGATGAGAATGACTTTATATTGTTAATTTAGGCTACAGAGTTCCAAATTTTACCATTTTCGGGTGGTGGTGGTGTGCCTCCACATTTTTCCAAAAAGAAAGTGTGCCTTGGCTCAAAAAAGGTTGAAAAACACTGATCTAAGACGTCACCGTACCGCTCGAGACGGTCGCGTCCGTCGAGCCGCTGGCGTCCGGGGGGAGCGGAGGCCCCGCGGGGGTGGCGGCGGCGGCGGCGGCGGCGGCGGCGGCGCTCTCCGGCAGGCCGGTCTGCATGTCGGTCTGCAGGCGCTGCAGGCGAAACTCGAAGGCTTCCTCCAGCTGCCTCTGGGCTCTCAGGCTCTGGGCTGCCTGCTGCAAGGAAAACACACACACACACACACACACACACACACACACACACACACACACACACACACACACACACACAGAGGCCTGTCACGTGGAGTTTAAATACATAAATATAAAGATAAGTGGTGAGTATATTAAGGAAGATGAATAGAGAAGCAACATTTTTCTTACATTATAGAACTGCTTTTTTTTTTTTTTTATGTTGTTTCAAGGCTTCCACTACAACTGCTTTTTAGTCCATATGTTGTGAAAGAAAACTCGCCGCTTTACTAAAAAAAGGAGATTGATAAAAAAAAAAAAAAATGAGGGTATTATTGCTTTAGTTGGGAAATGACTGCCCATTAGTTGAGCTTATGAATGTCTGCACTAGAATTATCTGTATTACACGAGTGCTTCTTCATACTATGTGGGCGCCCTTAATGAGCTTTATTCAGGGGAGAAAAAGAAGGACGTCAGCACTTAAATAGCAGCTTTTGAGTAAATCTTTAAATCACTCTGAACCCTCGGAATGGACTTGACCAATTGAATCAATCCATTAACACGCATTTGTGCTCGGGAGGGCGCCGCCATGTTTATCTGGATCCCTGCTGTGAATTCCATGTATTAACAAGGGACAACGGTGGACCGACCTCGTGTTGATGGCGTGTAAACATGGAAGTACTGGAGCGCAATAATAAACCACATTATTTTATTAAGCCGCCAGCATCACTCTTTCTTCAAGTGAACGAACCTTCACCTCGGGACTCTCTTTCTGCAGAGGCGAGGAAACGTTCTCTCCCGTCCGTCGGTACAACTGCGGCGCCGGGTTGAACAATTAATTTCACCATTATCACGTGCTGCTGAGGTACAGTCGACCCCGTCTGGAGATCATTTTCAACAAAGTGCTTAATGATTCACTGCCGCTGTGTGTGTGTGTGTGTGTGTTTGCATGGACAAAAGGAGATTCTGCTTCGATTTGATGCGGCGGTGATTTGATTTCATCAGCTCAGAGGGAAAAAAACACTCAAAAAAGAGCAGGGTGTGAAATCTCATCACCTCAATACTTTTTTTTTTTAATTTAGAAAAATATATAATCGTTGAAGGTCTCTCTTTCAACGCTGTAGGATGTAGGATGATGACAGAGAGTGAATGAAATAACATTTCGTGAGAAAGTAATCAATGTTTGGCTTTTCTAAATGATTTTCTGTTGCAATCTCGGTGCTAAAATATATTTAAAGAAAAACTGTCCCACTTTCTTTTTTTTCTTTTCTTTTTTAACTCAATGGAGGCACTTTGAAATTTCTTTTTATTTGATGTGAGAGCAGATAGGTCAGTGTGAAACACACGACGGCAGGTGTTTGAAACCAACAGTGTGGAAGTTGGGGCCCCCTGCTGAGATCAGAAAAAAAGAAAAAAAAAGGAATTTGCTGCACTTGAAGTTTTTCTCATCCTGTTGAGTTCAAAGTGCCGGCACACTTTTAAAATGTTGGCATCGTGGGACAAGGGATAAGAAAACAAACCCACAGTGTTGGATTTGCTGTACATCTTCAGCCTTTTGTGTGTCGCTTTGCACGTTTCTCTCCTTTTCGTTTCCTCACACAAGTCGGACAAACTGGCTGTTGGTGCCATTCTCCATATCTCCGAGACAAGTTCTCTTTACCCCAAACCGATATGTTCCGTTACTTTCAGATCAGACACTGTATTACAAACCATAACAATTGGAATACAATTAAAACTACCCCATCAAATGTTGAAACTTACCTGATAAATATAATGAGACACCATCTACCAAACAAAAAACATGTTTCCCATTTATATAGAAACCTGCTACTGGACACATCAGACGATACTCACTGCATTAAAAATAAATGGGAGCTGGAACTGAATATTATAATAGAGGATGGAGAGTGGGAAACAATTTGTAGTGGCTGTCATGAAGGAATCAATAGCAACACGTGGAAAGAGTTTGATTGGAAGACGAAGATAAGGTCCTTTAACACACCTTTGGTGGTTTCTAAAGTTGTTGACCATCCGAATGCAAGAAGGTGTTGGAGAGGATGTGGAATGGTTGGCGATCGTTCACATATATTCTGGGATTGCCCAATTTTGACTCCTTTCTGGAGAGGTGTGAAGATAGGCTTTAAGGCTTTAACGGAAAAAACTACAGTTGAAGTCTGAGATCTTCATGAGAAAATGGTTTCCTATAGCAGAATACCTGTCGAACTGAATGGCCACCTACACGACACGGTAATGTCTTAATTGCCCATCTTTTTATGTATTTCTCTCATATCGGTTCTGTCGTCATAGTATTATTATTGTTATTTTTCTTACATTGTCATGTATATGCTGTCGAGGAAGGTTCTGTAACGTGAGTTCTCATGTTCATGTTTATTATTAAAAAATAAAAATAAAAATAAAGTAAAAAAAACAAAAAACTGGCTGTTGGTGTCAGTGTGTGTCGGGTCCAGGGTTTCCTCTGTTTAACGTCAGGACTCGCCATCCACAGTATAGAGCAGATGTCAAGATGGATGAATGGATTGGTGGGCAATAATAGCATACGAGAGGTTAAAAAAAAAAAAATCTGTTGTTTGCCACTGCGTGTTTGTACGAATAAAAATAACAACCGTTTACTGAAAAGAAAGCACTGAGAGCACAAACTTTCAGTATAAAAGCAGAACTATTTTGCAAGGAGGAAAATTATTTTGGCGATCTCTGGGGACTTAGAGGAGGCGGATGTTTTTGGGGGGACGTCAACCTGCCGACATTGACGTTTACAGACGTGGGAGAACACTCTGGACTCACGATGGGGTAGGTCAGTGCGAAGGCGAGCAGTCCCCCAATCACCAGCGTGAGGACGGTCAGCGTCAGGCGGTCCTGACCCATGTACTCGGGCAGCTGCGTGGTCGGGGTGCGAGTCTGATCCAGCGTCCTCCCGTCGGCCCCTCCTCTGTAAACGCCGCCGTCCACGCTGCTCCCGCGGACCCTCTGGAACTGGACGGCGTTGAGCAGATCACAGAGAGGGACGGAAAAAAAATACAGTCGTTTAAAAAAGGGATTCGTGGCTTCAAGAAAAGCAGGACCTTTCGGTTTAATTGTAAAGTACAGCGCATCGCAATGGTGGTGTTGGATGGACGCGCTTGCAGGCGTCGTCGGTTTCTCACGTTGTGCTGATGGTAGTGGTAGGCGGGGGGCGCCGGGGACGGAGAGGAGGCGGCGGACCGGGGGGGGATGACCGCCTCGCCGGAATGCTGCAGGGTGGCGGGGAAGTCCCTCAGCATGGTGGTGTGAGCCAATGGGGGCAGCTCGTGGTGGCCTGCGGCGCAGAAACACTCTGACTCTGTCGCATTTGTACAGCGTGAGTGTTTGTGTGTGTGTGTGTGTGTGTGTGTGTGTGTGTGTGTGTGTGTGTGTGTGTGTGTGTGTGTGTGTGTGTGTGTGTGTGTGTGTGTGTCAGGGCCCGGCTCAACCTCCAATCTGCTGCACCGATGAAAACATAAGTCGTATTTACACCATGTACAAATAAACAATGTTGATAAAGTTTGAAAAGTGAAACTTTCTCTGTTGTTACACGTAATAATATTTTCACTGAATCAATGTGAGCTCAGAATAAAAGCAGGATTAGACCCAAACAACTCATTTAAAAGAGCTTTGTGATGAAGTGACTAATCCCCCCCCCCCCCCCATTTTTACCTTTTAATATCTACTAGTTCTTTAATGTCATTGTGTTTTTGAGTCGTTAACGTGTTAAACTGCTGTTGGGTTTTGTCTGTGATCGAACAAACTCCAGACGTACCGTGACGACGAGCACGAGTCAAAAGATACACACCTCGACTGCACGTTGCACAGGAAGTAGATTTGTGTGTGTGTGTGTGTGTGATGTTAAAAATAAATATATATCAACAGACCAGTTTCCACATTTCCTACATTTAGAAATATTGTCAAATTTTACAACTTCATTCACTCTCGTGAACAGTCATGAGATACGTGCGTCTTTAAATTCTGACCACGATTTATTAATTCCATTCAGAACAAATGCTACAAATGTGAGGAAACTGTAAAAAAAATATGTGAGCTGTCGTTGGGAAAACAAAATAATCGACTGCGAATGTAAACAACTGAATCAGCGACAGTAAAACACACATTCTTGGCTCGAGGCCAAAAAAAAGACAAATTTTTCTGTAGACTTAGAAATATTTAATTCAAACGAGATGAACTCATTCATCAAAGAGTTAAATTTTCAAAAATCTTCTTTTCTCAAAATTTTGAGAAGAAAATTTCACATCTTTAAATTTTTTTTGTTGTTGCTGTTAAAATACATTATGACTAATATTACACGTTAGAGTGCATGCAAAGCTCTATTGACCTGCTTTTACCGAGTTTTCTGAAACTTCGTAGAGCTCATAGTTACTGTTGAGAGTGAAACACATCCCAGCAGCAACAGGATCAGAAGATCAACGTTCAAAAGAGATTGGCTTTAAATGAAAAATGTGAACAAATTGCTCATTTTTTATTCATCGTTTTCAACAATAAGTGACAGAACTTTTCTTCTATGATCCGAAAGCTCCTTTTCTTTGTCGATATTAACAATTCAATGGAACGCGATTAAAAATTTACCAAGAAAGTTACCTACCGATCAGCAGCCAGTGGTTTTTGCGGCTGTAGGTGCTCCCGGCGGGGTAACGCACGTCGGTGGACGGCGTGATCTCGCACTCCCCCCGCTGTCTCACCGTCACGCCGGTCGTCACCGGGCCTTCGATGCGCGCCAGGGTCAGTCCCCGAGGCTGCCGTGGCAACGGGGAAAAGCAGAAAACCAGTCAGGGGAGGATCACCTCGTCCGACTCTTAGCCGACGTGCAGTTTAACTGTTTAACTGCACGTCGGCTAAGAGTCGGACGAGGTGATCCTCCCCTGACCTGCGGTTAAGCCTGGGAGACATTTGTGTTTTCTGCGTTGACGCACCGTATGACGGAAGCAACGTGCTTTTTTTCGACTCACCACTAATGAGACGCCGTGGTGAACGAGAGAAGTCGAAGCGTAAAGGTGAGATTCCAACTTCCCGACGTAGAGGGTGGGCCTTTTAAAGGAAACAGAGGATGGTTAATTCCCCTGTATGGGTTGACGCTTTTAATTTACTCTTTAAACCAGTGTTTTTCAACCTTTTTTGAGCCAAGGCACACTTTTTTCTTTGGAAACATCTGGAGGCACACCACCACCCAAAAATGTTAAAATGTGAAACTCTGTAGCCTCTATTAACAATATAAAGTCATTCTCATCAAAGTTTTATCAACAGGAATCAAATAAATACAGAAAAAAGTAGTTCCCAATTTCTTTTTTTTTTAATAGTGACTCCCTCAGTGTGAAACCTGGACCTGATGGATGAAGAGCTGAGATCCTGGTTCACATTCTTCCTTTTCAAAAACTTCTCCATCACTGTCACTGACACAGTACTTTGATACAAGATGGTAGCAGGAGGTGGAGATTAACCACACTGACGTCTGTCACTTTACATTTCACCGGCAAAGTTCTGTGCTGCCATCTAGTGGTGAAGAGTATTTATACATGATTACTCTGCAACACACTGCTCTCACATGTGAGAGCGAATGTTTTTTTAGAAAAAAAATGTGAAAGTGGATCATTTCCCACGGCACACCTGACGAGATCTCGCGGAAACACCAGTGTGCCGCGGCACAGTGGTTGAAAAACACTGGTTTAGAGCTCTGATCATCCAATTGCACTCCAAAAGGATGAGATCGTCTCGTTTTTACAACAATTACTAAAGTCCCCAGTGACTGTCATTAATAACAAGAATGAAATCCAAATACAAATGTGGATATAAATACAGTGGCGCATAGAATTAGAATAGAAAATACTTAAATGGAGATTTATTTTTTTTCAGTTCATCTTTATAATTTATTATCAATTAAAGCTCAATTCGCCCCAATAAGTAGAGACAAATCACACATGTTCTCTGTTAAAAATAAAAAATATTACTCAATTGTTATTTGATTGTAAAAGTGCTGGATTACACTGTATAGTTTGTAATTAAAAATTAATTAAAATACACATTAAAGTACCGCAAAAAAACTACTTAATGAAAGTAATGTTGGTGTTTGTATTAAATATGAAGGAAATATTAAAATATTAATATTTAAGCTGCTTCTACTTTTATGAGTATTTTTTTAAGTATGCAACTTTAATCCTTGTGTAAAGTTTTATTCTAATATATCTAATTTAAGACACTTTTAGATTTGAAAGTAGAGAAATGACACCCGACTCTAGGATTCATCAGTGCTTCCTGTTCGGCTCCACCTTACTGATCAATACGCCGTTTCTTCTTTCTCTTTCACACACTCACCGATAAATAAGGCAAACGTACCCCCTGTGGCTTTTAACACTCAGTACGACCATAAGCTGCATCAGCCCCAGTTTTTGGGACTTTGTATTGTGTCCCCTTCTCTCTCATTCCCCGTTGTCCCCCCCCCCCCCGTACAAGTTTCAGTGGCTTGAAACGAGCCCACAGCTCATCGTTTTCCCCTCCTTTTACAAAGTGGAATGTAAATTGTGGCCATATAACTCTGACAGCGGGGGGGGAGAGTCAGCACTTCTCGGCATATGCCTTGTATGTTAATTTCATTTACGAGGACACCTTGTCATCAATTATCACATAAATTTGAAGCACGCTGCAGAAAGAAGGAAAAGAAGATTGGGGGGGGGGGGGGGGGAGGAGGGTACAAAAGCCCTGTGTTTCCTGTGAGTGAGCGCTCCAGTTACAGCCTTTTATAAATCATCCAGACTACGGAACTCGGTCAGGAGGAGATTATTTCGAGGAGAGCCGCCGCTCTGCCGTACGCGAACAAGCAGCGTGGGACGCCACTTCTCCTTACACCAGCTGCGCCTGTGCGCTGGCCTGCTCCTTCACGAACTGGTAGCTCCACTTCAGCGTGGAGTGAGCGTCCGCCTGGCTGCCGGCGGCCGAGAAGGTGAGGAAGCGCAGCGTCTCCATGGCGAGGGACAGGTGGGGGGCGTGTCTCAGCGAGTCCCCCGAGTACAGGTAGACGCCGATGACGGGCGAGCCGTAGTTCTGACTCCACAGGACGTCGCCTGGAAGAGACGGAGGGACGCGACGCCAGGCGGATGACTCACCGGCTCGCGGGCGCGTGAAGTCGTCGGGAATAGTTCGCGCGTAGTAAAAACCACACACCTCCCCCTACCTGACTCTCTGTCAACAGTCACAACGAGACCGTCGCCGCTCGACACCAGATGGGCCATTTCTGGAGAGCAAGAAGGTGCAGGATTAGAGGTTCACCTCAAAAAAATACACACCTCGACTGCACGCTGCACAGGAAGTAGATATGTGTGTGTGTGTGTGTGTGTGTGTGGCGGTGCAGAGTGTATGCGGATGGGCCCAAGCTGCAACTGACCTTAACTTTAAAATAACTTTATCAAATTGATGTTAAAATATATATATATATATATATATATATATATATATATATATATATATATATATATATATCAACAGACCAGTTTCCACGTTTCCTACATTTAGAAATATTGTCAAATTTTACAACTTCCTTCACTCTCGTGAACAGTCATGAGATACGTGCGTCTTTAAATTCTGACCACGATTTATTAATTCCATTCAGAACAAATGCTACAAATGTGAGGAAACTGTAAAAAAAATATGTGAGCTGTCGTTGGGAAAACAAAATAATCGACTGTGAATGTAAACAACTGAATCAGCGACAGTTCTTCGACACATTCTTGGCTCGGGGCCAAAAAAAAGACGTGTTTTTCAGTAGACTTACAGAGATATTTAATTCACACGAGATGAACTCATTCATCAAAGAGTTTCATTACCAAAAATCTTATTTTCTCAAAAAAAATGTGAAGAAAATTTCACATCTTTTATTAATTTTTTTTTTGCCGCCACAGTAGGAGACGTAATAATAATAATCAGGTATGCTATGAACGGGTGAGGAAAGTGTGTCGGCTGCAGAGACGTACTGTAGTCCTGCTTCTCGTCGTACGGAGGCGCAGAGTAGTCGTTGTACGTGGCGTTCCAGCGCAGCTCCTGTGTCTTCGTATCAAACATGGTGATCATGTACTCTGGAAGAACAAAGAGCGGGAATCGATAAGTGAAAACTGTACTTTTATTATTCCCTATTGCTTAGTGTAGTGGAAATTGGTATCCTTGAAGTCGTCGTAGATTCATGCGCCTCTATTTTAATCACCGTTCGCTGCTTTACACCTGCGAGGCCACGAGTCGTTGTACCTTGTACTGATGAGAAGATATTTTAACTGCGCCGCTCTGAGATGTCTTCAAGGTCTCCGGCCTTCGGGCCAGAGGAATATCTTATCTTAGGGCATTCCTACCTTCTCAGCTCACATAGAAGTGTACTAACCAGTGTTAACCTTGCTTTGTTGTATCTCGGAATGAGAAAGTAACCGCCTACTTCAACGGTGGGAATAAAAACGGGCGACGGAGGGAAGAACTTCGCAGATCGACGAACGAGCTGTGAGGCGACTTCACTCTCTGCCCTTGCGCAAGAAATCTTGATCACTTTGACTCTTTATTTCTCCCGATACTGGGGCTGTCACTTTTCTCTCATTCTTGCAGGTTTTCCCACCGAACAGAATCCGTCGCGGGCCCCCCCGAGGGACGCGCCGGCGCCGGGTACCTGTGCGTCCGATGTAGAGCAGGGGAGTGTTGGGACAGATGGATTCGGAGGACGACGTCGTCAAACTGGTTTGTTTCTCGCCCGTTTCAGGATCCACCACAAACCACACATCCTGCTTCTTACCTGCACGCGCAGGAAAAAAACACAGAGGGTTCAGCACAAGCATTTAACCCTTAGATGCACAGGTGGGGGTCAAAAATGACCCCAGGGGTTGTTATTCTTCAACATCTTTAAAAAGCATGTTTGTGACATGAGGCCATTTGCATAATCTGTCAATGAAAAATAAGTTCATAAATGGAGATAAGACTTACATGTACGTTGCTGGGTAAAAATGACCTCCAGGGTGGTGAGACTGCTGACATCAGATGTGTAAGTGGGACAGTATTGACAGTCAAAGTTGCATTCGATGTATAAGATGACACCAGATGTGTAAGTGACACTGTCAGAGTTGCTAAGGATTAAGTTTCATAGAAGATTCCATAGGAACTGCTTGGGGTCATTTTTGACTTGTGGAAGAGTGGGGTCATGATACGAAAACTGCAATTTCTTAAAATTAATGAAAAAAATAAATAAAAATGCAAATGACCTCATGTCACAAAAATGTTTTATGAGGAATACCTAGAATCTGAAAATATTACAACTCTTTGAATTAAAGATTTTGAAGAATAACAACCCAGTATATTGCAAAAAAAATGCATTGATTTGAATTGGGGTCATTTTTGACCCCACTTGTGGAAGAGTGTCGGCATTGGTAGGTTGTGCATCCAAGGGTTACAAAAGCAGGTGCAGGAGAATGCGGAGTCGGAATTCCGTGCATGGTGGTGTGAAAAAAACAGATTTTAGATTGTCCTGTCATCATTTAGCATTTCCATAACCTGTATAGAGAATTCCGTCTGAGCTCCTGCATGGAGCCGACTGAACCAGCTCCGGGATGGTGAAAGGCAGTTTCTGCAGAGGCATTTAAAAACAAAAAACAACAAAAAAAAAACCACTGTGGTTAAAGGCTGAAAACACAAACAAGGAAACAAACAGTTGCGTTGCAAGCGTGTCTCACCATCAGGCCTTCCTTGTGTTTTCCTTCAAGTACATACAAACTACCGTCGTTGGGGTCTGGGAGAAAACCAGGTCTAGAAAAAGAAAAACAAGAATTATTATTAGAGCGAGAAAGAGGTCAAATTATTTCGTTGTCTTTTTTTATTTAAAGTCCTTGTTATAAATAATGTATTTTCAACAAACATTTACACAATATTCTGCTGTTGCGGTTGTATTAAAATGCAACATAAATACTTTTCAAGCATAATCAACAGAATGATCAGACTTTACCAAATCGAAATGTCTAAAACTGGAAGTCCAGGTCATTTCAAGTTTGTTTAAAAATACTAATACTGCAGTACAATGAAGATTTTTTTTGTGGACAGAAGTAACAGAGGTTGACTTTGTCCTCGACGGTCTAGTTTGCTCTGGAGGAACTGAAAACACTTGGTTGTGTTCAGTTCTGCCAAACAAATAAGCACTTTAATAAAATAACAGCAGATTAAAGGAGTTTTTACACCCAATGTAGAGTTAATCTCTGCTACTGAACACAGAACAGTCATGAATCGAAGAGTTCACATACCCAATAGTAATGCCTACGTAAATACTGTTCTCTATAAAATAAAATAAAATAAAATAAAATAAAATAAAATAAAATAAAATAAAATAAAATAAAATAAAATAAAATAAAATAAAATAAAATAAAATTAAATTAAATTAAATTAAATTAAATTAAATTAAATACAATTAAATAAAATTAAATAAAATTTAATTAAATACAATTAAATTAAATTAAATTAAATTAACAATATAATATAACAAATTATTATTACTTCAAATTATTTCAACAAAGTTTAGTTTGAATCAGAAAGCACTAGGTCTAACCTAAATTTAAAATAAATAAATAAATTAAAAAAAACTTTTAGAGCTTGAATGTTGACAACACTTAAACTGCAAATCAGATTTGACCTGTGTAACTGTACATGTGTCACTTACTCTGTGAGGTAGACAGGCACTTGAATAATGGGGTCTGCAAGAGTTTTAAAGAAAAGTGTCATGCGACATAACGGAGATGGAGGTGAAACATCAGTGAGGACGTCTGTGTGTGGAAACCTTCTCTCAAGGTCCACTTGATGTCTCCCGTCTGCTTGGAGACGGCGTGGAGGCTGCCGTCCAGGGTGGAGACGAACAGGAGGGACTCTGGGAGGGTGACTGACCTGACGCCTCCGACCTGATGGGGGTGAAAAGAAAGGAGGTGGAGGGTTTGTCTGACGAGGAGGGAGGGCGGCTCAACTGATTGAACTTTACTTGTGATTACGATTTTGGCTCCAGACGAACTCAAAACTCATAATGGAGGAAAAACCATGAGGTTGTAGAGCATCTCTCTCTCTCTCTCTCTCTCTCTCTCTCTCTCTCTCTCTCTCTCTCTCTCTCTCTCTCTCTCTCTCTCTCTCTCTCTCTCTCTAACCCCGCCTCTCTACAAAATAAAGTTCCACTGTGGTGATCAGTTAAGGTCATAATTCACCCAGTTACCGTGGGGCGGTGGGGAACTTTATTTTGGAGAGAGGAAGTAGTCTTGTTGCTCCACCGTTGTGTGTGTGTGTGTGTGTGTGTGTGTGTGTGTGTGTGTGTGTGTGTGTGTGTGTGTGTGTGTGTGTGTGTGTGTGTGTGTGTGTGTGTGTGTGTGTGTGTGTGTGTGCTCAGATGGAGAGATGAGAGAAAGAAAAGAGAGAAAAGAAAAGCATTTGTGAGAAGTGTGTTGGAACGGAGGATAAAGTTTAGAGTTCCTACACCGCCAACATTTTATTTTGGAACACTTTATCAAAGTGTTTATGCTGGACTTATTTATTGAAGTATATCCATCTCTTATCGTATTTCCTTTATTTCTTGTTTTCAAAAGATTGAGTGCAGTACAACAGTTTATTTTTTACTTCGACATGACAAGATATTTCCAAATTCAGCGACATAATCGTGATTATAATCTTTTTTTTTCCCCTCCATAATCCAGCAGCCCTCCTGGGAGGCCAATCATGTCAAAGTATCCCACATTTCAGCGTAGCTGGACTGCAGAGTGTGTGTTCATGTGCTTATTTAAGTGGGTGTGTCAGTCAGCCCTGCAGTGAGATACGTCCTCCAGTGTTTGTATTGCGTTGGTTATTTAGCCGGATATCCTTTTCCCCCACGGCCTGCTGACACTGGAGCCCTGCCCCGTGTTTGTGTACTCCCGTCTGAGTGTCGTGAAGAAATACATTCGTTCACGCAGTGCGAAGCCCCTTTATCTTTAATCTGTGGAGACTCAAGGGCGATAAAGTTTGGTGGAGATATGCTGCATGTCTCATTTCCTGAGAGCACAATGGCAGAAACCCTCGTTTCCCTCTATAGACACTTGCTTGAAACCACAAGTCAATGGCGGTGTACATCGTTAGTCACCTCGCTGGCAGGACTGCATTGACACACGAGCTTTTCTGCTGCTGAAAGGTTTCATGTCACTCGAGAATATAGAATAATATTCGTTTGTTTGTTTTCAGTGACGATGCTGAAAGGCTCAGACGGCCCAGAGTCAAAAGACGCGTCAGTGTCGTACGTTGCTCGGCAGTGTCGAGTCTTCGGTTTGGTCGTTCGTCGACAGTAAGGGGAGAAGATGCACAAACATTCAATAATATCAGGTCTTAAACCGCCTGTGTACTCAGACAGACGCTTTAGGATTATTTGAAAAATGAGTGACGACGCCTGATGCAATAGAACTTGAAGAATCCCACCCACCATTTTCCGTGGTTACAAATTAATCCTGGTCGATTTTAGTAAAGAAAAGGCATGAAAGTACTTATCACATAGAGTATTACAACTGTATAAGTTACATTTGAAGAAATAGGGGTTTGAATATTCCTCCATTTGCTTTCATGAACCACGTTGTGTTGCAAAACTAAATAACATGTTTGAAAACATGTTAAGGAAAATCGTATTATATACTGCACAATGACTGATTAATGGCTATTTTCTTGCACTTAATTGTTTTTACTTTAAACACAAATATCACATATTGTACCTTCAACATCTAAAAAAGCAACAGAACCACACTTGTTGTCCTGCTCGTGACAATATGAGGGAGCTCAGCGAGAGACAAGACTCTGAATTGAAATACAAAGAAAAGCGGATTTGAATGACTCAAAAGAAGTCCCACATTAAAACTGTGAAGTTTGAGCTGGTGTATATGACAGACCACTGTAATCGTCTGTCAACCCTCCAGTGCTTGGGACGAATGTACACAGTCACTGGGATTCAATTATTCAACTTCATTCATCCCTGAGGGGGAATTTAATTGAAGTTTTTCATTCTCTAGATATCGCAAATAAAGTTAGTTACATTAAAATCAGGATCACGGGCTCCAGGACATCAGTGGACGTGAAAATGGTGCTCAATAAAAGCCAGGTTTTTAAGGTGGAGGCCAGGACAAATAGGTGGAGTCGAGAATCGGTTATTAGAAATGTAATAAATACATCAGGCAAAAAGAGGAGTTTACCTCATGTGATAATAACACTGTCACCAAAACAGTAGGTACTACAGCACAGACAACTGAATTAGGAAGGCATGTTAGAGCCCAATAGGCAACAACGACCCAAAAATGTTATCAAATATGATGTAATAAAACCCAAAATGTAAAACGACGCTGATCCCAAAAAACTTAAAAAGTTCAGTTCATGTTGTGTAATCATTCAATGACTTATGATTTGGACTTGAACTGCCTCAATATTAATAACACTGAAACAATGAATTCTATATCTACACACAGATCCTGGTATTCATGTTTACATTATTGACCAGCTGTTACATCTCGGGTTTTTATTATTATTATTATTACTACATTATATTTATGTATATTTTTTATTTTTTTTCCAAACTTTGCAAACCGTTGAGGACTGTTACCAGTTGCCACCCCACAGTGGGTAAATGGGACACACACACACACACACACACACACACACACACACACACACACACACACACACACACACACACACACACACAGTATTAACTTTCTCCGGGCAAAATTGGACAGACCACCCTTTAAACGTTGTCCAACTCCAGTGGAGCCTGAAATAGACGCAGTTGTGGCGCATAAATAGAAAAGAGCCGTCCGGACGGCAGGAACGGCGGCCGGCCGGAGCGTCTCCTACCTGGAACACTTTTCCTTCCCAGGACAGCAGCAGCAGGAGCAGGAGGAGACGACCCAGAGCCCCCATGACCCCTAAAACACTCGGTGCCATGGCTCCAAAACACCCGGAGGAGGAGGAGGAGGTGTGTTTGTGTGTGTGTGCGGGGGGGGGGGGGGGTCGAAGCTACTCGACTAACAACAGAGGTCGAACTCCCCTCCCCATTTCCAGCGACCGTGCCCACCTGTCAGCGACTTAACCGCGGCTACAACCGAGCGGACAGTATCGCGAACGCGGTTAAATCCGCGGCCCGGACTGCCGCTTTAAATCCACAACACGGCCGCTCGCCTCCCCGCTCCATGTTTCCGTGTTTGGGACGGAACCGGTGACGTCACGAGGTAACTGTCAAAAACCAGTGTGGGGGGGAGGGGGCGGGGCTTTTTTTTGTTTTTTTGTTTTTTTTGTGTTCGCTTTGATTGACGTGATCGTTCGACCAACGAGAGGCCCGCAAGGGCGGGGGGGGGCGGGGCCACGGAAGCCGCTGGAACACGTGGAAAACAGACGCGCTGGCAGGTGTGGACGCAACAAGAGGAGCTTTTTGTGCAATGGAAGGTGGTGGAGAGGCCATTGGCCGTTGTTCGCCTCTCCGCACGCCACACGGGCACGCTCACGCGCACGTGGAAGGGACTTTCACTTCCTTTGTGAAAGAGGTCTCATATTTAATTTCACTTTTCTGTAAGGAAGAAGTGTGTGTGTGTGTGTGTAAACATAGGAGTCTACTAGCTGTATATAAACAAACCCTTGTTGATCTTTCTATACATCTGGATCATGTTTAAATGTGTCAAGTCAATTTGTCTGATAATAATTACATGTTATGAGGTGTTAGTAATCTCAACCTACATGAGGGGAACATAGAAACTCCATACAGAAAGGCCCAGTATTTAACTCCACAATATTCTTGCTTCTGTTTATAATAGTCTATAATCCAATAACATGCTAGTAAAATGTTGTTCCACAAACTCTGAATTGGAAAACGGGGGCCACGAGCTAGGCTAAGTGTTTTGGTGACATAACTAAATAAACTGAAACTAAGACACTTTTTTTTTTTTTTTACAGACAAACTAAATAATTTGATCAGAAAAGAAACAAGTAAAGAAAAGAGTCCAACAGACCCTTTGTTTTACGCACAAACATAATTTTCATGTGTCTATGTTTGGCAAAAAGTAAGTAAAATTTCTGCAAATATCACAAAGAAAACACGTCATTATAATAATTATGTTGTTGGCTATAAAATGATTACAACTCTTACTTCTGAGATAAAATTTCAACTGAGTAGTGCATAAATTGATTGGTGGAGACTTATTAAGTAGATTTGTTTTCCCAACTTTATTGGGATTTTGACAGAAATTGGTACAATTTGGTACATCAATTACCACCTTGTGCTTTTTTGGCCTTGTGCCCTTGGACCACCCAACATAAAAAAGTACAATAGTGCTATTATTCCTTGTTTTATTATCCAACTTAGTTATGGAATCCTGATAAATGATGACACATATTCCAATGCAAGTTCATCACAGAAAAGAAAGCATACTAATCCAACATGGATGAACTGAAAAAAGTAAGACTGCCCGCTGTAGCTCAAAGAAACATCACCAAATAGTTTATTAACAAAATATTCACAAAATATTATCCAAAGTGCTTTTGCAAGAGGAAACAGATTAAAAACATTTATACCACGTTTGTTTCATATAAAAAATTAAAAAAAATTAATGGCAGAATAAAATTATAGTGACAGGCACTTTTTTTTCTTGCCCTTGTCCTGTTTGGGGAACGCTAAAAGAGACAGGAGATTAAGAGGATAGAGAGAGTGGGGGGGGGGGACACAACATACAATACCCTTGTTCGTGCTCCATATACTATTTACAGTTGTAACACTGGTCCAATATTTTCCAACTGTTATGAGATTAAACCAGCTCTAGCTAGACAGTAACATGATTTTCTATATTAAACCAGCCTGAGCAGCTCTAGCTAGACAGTAACGTGATTTTCTATATTAAACCAGCCTGAGCAGCTCTAGCTAGACAGTAACGTGATTTTCTATATTAAACCAGCCTGAGCAGCTCTAGCTAGACAGTAACATGATGTTCAAGCTGGAGTATAAATTAGCAGGTAGGCAATACAACAAAGCAAAAAACCAAAACAATGTGGTTTGTCCACTGGGTGTGGTTGGAACTGTTGTGGGGGGGGCTGCAGCACCACCCCGGGGCCCGAAGCCCCCCCCCTAGATCCAGAGAGCCACGCCCCAACCTGGAAGGCACCAGACGGAGAGTGCAGAGAAGACACCCATACCCATATCCCCAACACATACACACACACACACTCACACACACATATTTAATTGGGGGGAAGGGGATGCTACTACAAGATCCCATCCTCCAACAATCCAACTGCGAATAGGGAAGGAGAACCACTACCCATCCCCCCCGGGAGTGCCTGAACAACGCCCCCCCCCCCCGTTAAGTAGCCTGGACCTCCCCCACTCTAGGCCCCGCCCACTGGTCCCTATTGTTGAGTGAGGTAAGGTGAGGCCAGGTAGCGGGGGTTGAGAGAGAGAAGGTCCCCCCTCCGTCGTTAGGACCTTGGCCCAGCTGGACCTGGACTTGTCGACATATGGAGAAGTAAATTTCCGATTTTATTTTAAAATTGTATTCAAATAGACACACGTCATACTCCAGGATCAACCTCTTCCTTTTTATTAACCCCAAAAAAGAATGACATAGGATAACAGATATAGAGAGCCTACCTATTGTTATTTCCGACCACTCTCCAATTAGGCTGAAATGGAATATTGGTCAAAGAATGACAAAGAATTTCTCTCTTTTATAAAGGCGGTGCTCAAGGAATATCCAGAGATGAACTCACTGCCTGGGACATCACCACTCATCGTATGGGACTGTGCTAAAGCCCACATTAGAAACCATCAGAGATCATTTCATTTCCGCTCGGAAGAGAGCTTAGGGAGTGACAGGCACTTCTGTTGTTTGATGTTTACGCTAAAGGAACGCTAGAAACATCAGCATTGGCAGGTGTTGGAGAAGGTGTGCTGACTGTGTGTGCAGGCCGGCAGCTCCACACACGGTGCGGTTCTCCCAGGTGTCCCGCCCGCAGCCGTCTACTCCTCGAGGACGTCGGGTTTGGGGTAGCCAAACAGCTTGAAGTCCGGTTCGTACAGCTTGTACAGTTTCCTCCGCGCCTCCATGGGAATCTGTTTAAACCAGTCGCTCACCCAGGTGGCCACGGTGTGGTTTCCGTACGCCGAGGGGAAACGGAACAGGTCGTCCACTTTCATTAGTCTCAGTAGTTGTTGTGCGTCCGTGTCGAGGGTCTCCAGTTGCCCGATGAAGTCATACTTCACCTGACACGGATGGCACAAACGGTAAATCTGAAACACAAAACAGACTGTGTTTACGGTCCGTGTACCCTCCGGCCATCCGATTTTCGTTTTGATGTCGGAGAACGAAAAACCGGAAACCATCCGATTTCCGTTTTCCGATTCGATATTGGGAAACGAAAAACGGGAGACGAGCCGGCTCCCGTTTTTCGTTTTCAAATTGAAAAACGGAAATCGGATGGTTTCCGGTTTCCCCGATATGCGTTTCTGAAACAAAAATTGGGGAAATAAAATGCGACCGTAATTCTTTATTTCAAGTTTGAGTTGCCGGAAAACCGGAAGGCGAGTCTCTTCTTCGCTTGTCGGTAGAGTAAACAAAGGCGCATTGCGTTGCTGCCCCCTTCAGTCTGACTGACTTTCACCCACCGTCTTTCTGATACGCTCATATACATTGAATTGTTAAACCTTCTTCAAAATGTCCTTGGACGGTGGCGCCAACCTCATCGTGGAAATGCACGCCAACGGCATGACTTCGGGTGAAGGGTCTGGACACGGACCTTTAACGTTTTAATTTCATTGCCAATAGGCCTACAGCACATACATACAACATATTAACAGACGTGGAAAAAAATCTTGTCCACACTTGTTTATGACCCCCAGATGTTTTTGGCTCCGTGTTCCCTCTCAGCAGTGCACTGATCAGATGTTCACATATTAAACCAGATGCCTCTGACTTAGTGCTGCACCTCACTGTGCATGTGTGTGTGTGTGTGTGTGTGTGTCATGTGTTTGTTCGCTCTGAATCAACAATACTGTGCATAAAAAGTTTTATGTTACGTGTATTTTACAACACTAGTTTATAGCCTGCTACCACAGTCATTCTGATTATCTAAAATTATAGCTGTCATATAACTGCAATGGAAGAAGAACAGGAAAAAGTTAGAGAGAATATAAACAAGAGCAGTTAAAAAAAATAAATAAAATGGCGCGAGCGGGTAAAACATTAAAAAAGTCAAATTTCAGAAGTCAGAAGTCAGGATGTGTGATGGGATGTTATGATGATTGTGAGGAGTTCCACAACGGAGCAGTGATGATGAGTCCAGTTAAATTTGCCCTAAAGCAGAAACCAAACCCCCCAAAAACCCAAAATATGCTTTAATAAATTTTTGGAAATGTAAAGTTAATACAGTAAATGGCTCAGTTTTTACACCGTGAAGGGGAAACAAAAAGAAAGAATTAGAGGGTCACTAGTGTCAAGAGTTGCTTTCTGCTTTCTTTCATTTAATTTATGAGAAGAAATAACAATAAAAGAATATAAATGAGGCGGCGTAAACCTAATAGTTCGTTGGATCCAAACAGCTCTTAACAACAAAATCCTATATTGTGGGAAAACATCAATAAGAATGACGACTTGATGTGAGACAAAATACTTGCAGGCTGAGTTGAGGCTCAAGTTCAAGGTTGAGCTGAAGAACTAAACTGAACATTTAAACAATAAATAGCTGAACATTTTATTGTGTTTTTGTCCAAGTCTGACGATACATCATGTTATGGCAGGAGCCTGTGTCTCTTTCGGTGAGTGTCCTTGGTCTTACTTGGTCTAAAAGGTGTTTTTGTCGAGATATGAAGGTGTTTTTTATGGTTTATTATCCAGCTATTATCCAGACTCCCTCTTCACAAACCAACGTTCGGTGTATTTCTCTGGAGTCGGAATAACCTTTGACTGGGGGCTTCATCTAATGCCGTATCGGTTCCTCTGGTCTTCACCTGACACGTGCACATTCTTTTGCTGCTTTAAATCAGGAAATGGGGACTATTTTTTTTTTGTCCCCCGTCACCCACTGCGTGATGCTGCAAAGTCTCATCACCACTTCAAAGGTCTCGTCCCTGAATCCAGTGTTGTAGTAGAGACGCTCCTCGTCCTGTGAGATCGTTGACACACAGTTTTGTTGGGCCACACTTTTGCCGACCGAGGTCTAACCATCTTCATTTCGCAAAACGCGCACCTTTGAGAGTTCCATCGCTCGCTCTCACGGAGCAGAATGTCGTGTATTGATCTGGCGGTGGTCTGCTCACTGGCCCTGGCCGATCGTGCCGCGGATGCAACAGATCCAGTTTCGGCAAATTTGTTTTGGAGTGCCCTGTTGTACACCTTCAGGCGAGACATGCCTTGATGCAATTTGGGGGGGGGGGAGGGGAAACAATCAGACGTCTGACTCCTTCTCCTTGACCCGATGCTGTGTTTTCCTCAATGAAAGGAGGGTGATTTACTGAAACATGTCTCCGATAAGTATAAAAGAATCCCCTTAAAAGCTTCTTTTAGAAAATCTTCGCTCAAGGATGTGACTTTTTGTAAACAGGGAAATTAAATTTGCATCAATGTGCTTGAAGGCTGCGAAAAGGTGGATTATTGGATTGTTTTTTATTTTTATATATATTTTTTCACACTATTAAATTGTTTTGATCCTCAAACTTTCAATAATTTCCTAAACTCCAGAAATAAACAAGATTAACAGCCTCGTGTTTTAAACCCCCACAGTACATAGACAATAAGCTGTATTGATCTGTGGCATATTGAATTATTTTTTTCAATGCGTTAATCAGATATATGAGGTATGTATGTTGATAAGTATGTGTGGGTATACTTAAACATAGATGATATATTTTGCATGACTATATTTTCATAATATAGTTTAAATATTTATTATCATCAAATGGTGTATATATTCTTTGAATATGTGCGTGTGTGTGTGCGTGTGTGTGTGTGTGTGTGTGTATAGGGATGTTGGCGATGTCTGTGATTGCACAAAATGTTTAAAATGTCACATGCCTGAAATGAATGAATTTTTTAATTTTTTTTAAAGCCAACAAAGTGTGGACTGTAGTCCACTCTGCACGAGTCATAAGCCACGTTACGTATGCATGGATTCACCAGGGAATAGAACAATTCCATGTCTCTTAATAGGAGGCATGCTGAAAGCAAAGGAGAAGTGAAAGTCATGAAAATTCAATTACCGATTTTTCAAAACCCAATTTAAAGTGATGTGTATGGCTTCAGTCTGCATTCGCTGACAAGCTGTGTATGTGTGTGTGTGTGTGTGTGTGTGTGTGTGTGTGTGTGTGTGTGAGAGAGAGAGAGACAAATACCTGCCGCCAGTGTTCATTGAAGATTCTTCCCCTCTCGGTCCGGGGATCCAGCAGGTAGGTGATGAACTGCTGAAACGTGGGTCTGAGCCCTGCAGCAAACGCCTCCTGGACTGTGTCTGGCAAACGAGACACGTTACCATAACGATGCAGCATCACCGCACCAAAGGACCTGTAGAAGCTCTGATTGGGCCTGGCGACACAAGCACATGACACACACACACTTTAATGCTGACTGCTGTGTCATCAAAAGGTGAAGTACATGTGTGTGTGTGTGTGTGTGTGTGTGTGTACATGCACAGTCAGATACACACTTTTCAAACTTGTTCCTGAAGGCAGAGATGAGTCGAACAAAAGGGTCTCTCACGAACAGAAACTTGGTGTACGTCTGGAGCTTGACTGCCATCAGGTGGCGGGACAGGGAACCATAAATATAGGGAAACCTGGCGAGGAAGAACAACACGTCATCATCATCATCACCACCACCATGAACGCTGCCGCTCCACACTGACGCCACCGCGGCGCCGTTCCACCGCATTCATCCCAACAGCTGTTCGGATATTTAACAACTCACTGTAAAGGTCCGAACATTCTCCTCATGGACCGGTTACATCTGCACTGAGTACATCTCAGCTCCTATCTATCTACACCAGGACTATTCGACTATATTTTTGGGAGGGCCACATTTTCAGAAAGCTAAGGACCCAATTCCCTGAGCTATTATTCCTGATCTCAACCCGACACAATGCTCTGCCACATTCAAAAGTGTTTTATTTTGGTACATGGCAAAAAAAGTACAAATCACTGACTTTATACACATCATACTGTTTTGGTTTTGGAACAAAGGCTCTTACAGCCCCATAAACACATATTTGAAACACCTGAAAGATTATGTATGTCTTTCTGTATATTTTTGTAAATTCTGACATCTCTACTTGTAATACAAATCCCTTTCTTTCAAGCAATCCACAGAAGGGAGCAAACAGATTATCAGAATTGAAAGATTAGCTGAACTTGCCAATGGGTTTCACGTCACACAGTCGCTGAACATTTTGAGCATCTGACAACAAAAGCTGTTTATCGAAGAGACTTAATACCACAGCTTTTTATTTATTGTTTTTTTGTTTCGTTCCGTTTTTCTTTTCCTTTTTTCTTCTTCTTTGTTTTATGTTCTTTTGTTTTTGTTATAATTGTTGTGATTACTTTGGTTTTTGCTCTGTTGCTGCTCAGGCTGGTTTAATCTCATGGCAGTTGGAAAATATATTAGATCACTGTGATTATTGTATAATTAAAAAGAAAAAAGAAAATGTATGTAGCACTAACAAGGGTATTGTATGTATATCCCCAACAAGTCTTTCTCTCTGTCTTTCCTTTCCTTTCCTCTCCTCTCTCTATCCTTTCACCCCAACCGGTCCGCAGAATTCCTCCACCTCTGACTCTGGTTTCTGCAAAGTTTCTTCCTGTTGGGCGAGTTTTTCCTTTCCACAGTCGCAAACACACCTGCTTGCTCATGTGGATATGTTGGGCTTTTCGATTTTCTCTATAAAAGCAGATAGAAATGACTGTAGTGTATTTAAAATGTCTTTCTTATTTTTAATAAAAAAAAAAAAAAAAGTAAACAGAACTGATCTGCGGGCCGGTCTGATGTCATCTGCGGGCCGGAGTTGGCCCGTGGGCCGCCAGTTGCATAGGCCTGATCTACACTATGTGTACACCATTTCTGTCATTTACTCTATTTTTAGAGGATTTCTTTTTTTTTTTTTTTACTGGATTGTTTATTCTTTTTATTTTTACCTATTCTATTTTCTTGTGCTCTTTTTTTGCTCCTGTTTAGATTTACATATGTTTACATATTTTTAATTCTTTCATTTTTATAATTCTGCACCTTCTTGCCGTGAGCTGTTGCAAGGTTGTGTTTCCCCCCTGGGGAGGAATAAGGCTCTACTTTACTTTACTTTACTTCAATCACAGCGGGAGGCGACGTGAAAACGAGCCCCCTTGTAACTTGCGTGGTGTGCGTCGGCGATACAGACACAACAACAACAACAAAAAAAACCACGATTTCAGCTCTGAGAATGGCCTTTTTGTGCTGCGGCGCCAAGTCCGGCCTGTCGTTTCGGTAAACAATGCCTTCGCTCACTGGCCTTTTTTTTTTTCAGCGCGGCTCATAGTATAAAACGTTGCGGCGGAAACCAAAAATGTGTGGCGTTCTGAGCGGCAGGAACATCAAGAACTAGGTTCTATAAATCTTTAAGCAAAGAGAGAAGTGCTGCAGCGTTTCCGCCCGTCTTAAAATGCCACCGCGCAATTTTTTTTTTGGGGGGGGGGGGGGGGGGGAGCATTTTGCATCAAAGCATGACAGCCAATGGCAGATGAAAAACTCTCTCCCTTCAAATGTGCAAGTTTGTCTTCACTTTCTGCCAAATGTTCCTCCTGTCTGCTTTTAGAGCCTGAGGTATGTGGGGGTTTTTTTTTGTGTTATCGGCTCCTCCTGTCAACAAACATTTTTAGTTTCTCTATTTTACTTGCTCTTGTTCGGAGGGGGAAGTGCTTGTTTTGAGGTTGTTGGGGTTTTTTTTTTTTGCTGGGGAATGTGGGTTGTGTATTGTTTTAAGTTCTGCTCAAGTGACGAATTAAAGGGATAGTTTGATGTTTTCAAAACTTGGCCTGACGCTGACTGTACTATTTGTTCTACTTTAATGCGGTATGTTTTTATTTGCAGGAAGAATGATGGATGGATCATCTGAATGCACAGAAAATTAAATTTCCAAACAAACAATGGCCACAAATACAAATACTTAAATGTTTTACACAAAAGGGGCTGCCGACCTCGTGTCTCTTTCTGGTTCATGTACTTGAGGTTTCTGCTTCTTTTTGAGCTCCTTCATAATGTTGTTTTTTTAAGTTAAAAAAAAAAACGTATTGTGGAGGCATTCTGGCCCAGAAAGCCTCCACAATAAGTAAACATGCACAGCATTGCATTGTGGTCGCAAATATGCCGTGACATAGAACATTTGCAGAGCCTAAAATTTATTTCCAGCTTTTGGTCAAACGAGGCAGTAAGTAAAAAATTAAAAAAAGGGCAGTTGTTCCTTTCTTCATTAAACTAAATCAAAACATTATATTGTAATATTCATGTTCCTGGTGAGCTGTACCTATCGTCATTAGGTGGATACAAGTTATGATATTTATATCTTTTCCCTGTTTCATTCATGGACATGGACGTGCTTATTTTAATCAAAAATAAAAAATACTTTATGCTACCGGCATCCATCCATCCATCATCCAACTTCTATACCAGGCAGAAAGGCTTCAGTCTGTATTTGTATATCTACCCAATAAAACGAACCTCCAGTTGCCAACGTTGTAAAGGATATTGATCTTTAATTTTCAGCGCTTAACGTTTTGGTTAAAAGAGTCCACTTTTATAGTGCACTGAAAGAAAGAACTACTTTTATATAACGCTCAAGCGCGACTGAGACGAGACTGGATGGTATAAAGCTACTGACGTAAAATAACTATATGAAACATAAAAACATAGATATATATGTATATATTTTCTGTGGGTATAAACGGTGTGATGTGTCTTACTTATCAAAACTGAGGTAGTTGGATTCCTTGTGTACGATCTCAGTAGGCATTTTTTTGGGGTCAGTGTAGGGTTTTCCTGAGGGCGAGGTCAGAGACTCGCTGAGGATCATCATCACTTTCTTCCAGTTGGTGCACGCCACCTGAGGTCACAGGAGACAGGGAGGCAGGAGACGGCGAGAGATTTAGAAAGGCAAGAGAATGTGTGTAAATATCTCGAATGGCCATTAAAGTACAGACGCTAGTAAAGCACTTTGCTTTCAAGCGGTTTCTTATTGCAAAGGTGTTTTTTTTTTTTTGGAGGGGGGGGTGTTTTAATGAAGCACTCTCACTCACACACACACACACACACACACACACACACACACACACACACACACACACACACACACACACACACACACACACACCACCAAACTATGGTGGCCCTGAAGTGCAAACCACAACAACAATTCAAAAACACAAGTGAAAGAACACAACACAAGGGAAAAAACCCAACAACAAATGAAAAAACCCAACAACAAATGAAAAAGCACAACAAGTGAAAAAACACAACAACAAATGAAAAAACACAACACAAGTGAAAAAACAACACAAATGAAAAAACACAACACAAGTGAAAAAACACCACAAATGAAAAAACACAACACAATTGAAAAAACACAAAGACATTAAGTTAAAGGGAAAAGGTAGACAGCAGTTGGCAGCAGGAGGTCGTGTGATTGGACGACGGGACAGTACCGCTTGTGAACCGGAGGTCATTTCGCTTGTGGTGCGTTCAGTTTCGAGAGGAGAAAACACCGGGACGGAAAAGAGGAACAATGTTTTGTCCAAGCTGCGGGAAAGAGTCGGTAGAGGAGTCACCAAACTTTTCCATGTTCTGAAATCTGTGCTCCAGGCTGAAGAACTTCCGGTTCAAAGGCTGAACGGCACCGTCGTCCAATCAGAGAGATCTCCTGCTGCTCTTCTATTAAAGTTAATGTCCTTGTGTTTTGTTTTTTTTTTCATTTTTATGTTGTGTTTTTCCATTTCTCGTTGTGTTTAGTGATTTGCTGTTGTGGTTTGCACTTCAGGGCCGCCGCACCAAACAGAACCGCACAACGTGGACGTACCTTGGGAACATAGCAGTAGATAACCCGGTGTTTATCGTCCACAATGAAGTGATCCAGCTCCGCGACTGGGATCCCACTAAAGTTGCGTTTCATCGCGGGGAATTCCTCAGAGGAGGTCATCTCTGAACAGGCGTCGGCGACCCTCTGCTTCCTCGCCTTCTGCACCTCGGCGGACACGCTGCCGCTCTCTCTCGCCTCTTCGCCCAGTGTTTCCCCCTTCCTCCTCCCCCGTTTCAAATCCCGGTCCTTCTCCTCCGTCCGCTTACGTTGCCGGACGGAGAGGTGCGTGGCGTGAGGCTTGGCGTCGGGGTCCGGGGTCTCCCTAACCGGCTGCTGCGGAGGCGGGGGGTCTCCGACGGTCCTGTTGATCAAGTCAAAGCAAAGTGATCCGTAGAGGGGGGGCAGCACACCCCCATCGCACCTGCTTATGTTGTCCCAGTACGCAATGATGAGCAGGCTCATCAGCAACGCCCCCAGCATGAACGCCACCCGCACACGGGGCCATGCTCTCATGGCTGGACCTCATCAATGTCCGCGGTCGGTTGAAGGGACGAGCAAGTGGGTTGATCTCCGCTCCGCAAGTGGCCGACCGTCGAGGAGGTCCTTCCTGCTTGACAGGTGCCACTGAAAGAAACAGGAAATGAAACAGAAATGAAACCAAGACCTCTGTGCACACTTACAGCTCACGAAGAAAAACTGGATAAATTGATTATTTTTAGCAAACGGCCTTGAAAATAACGATTGAGTCACACCCTGCAACACACAGGAGAAGTTAACGTTTACATGCAATACATATAATTACAAAACCGTCCGCTCCAGCTTCACTTGTAAAAACGTATTGGAAAATCAACGTGTTTATGACAAAAGAACAAACAATGGACAAACAAAGCAAAGTGTTATACAAATAAAAGTATTATTTTATCATATCGTGGGCCAAGACACAAGCATCAACGCTTAATGGCATCATGTTCATCCTGGCATAACAGGTCGATTTATTAGAGGCAATATGTTGCTGTATGCGGAGGGTCCGGGCCTGTTTGTGTGTGTGGGTGTGTGTGTGTGTGTGTGTGTGTGGGGTTGCCAGGGGGGGTCGTGGGAACCAGCACCTCTATCCAGGGTGCTCAGCTGTCAGGGACATGTGAACAAACCAGCCCGTGGGGGCGGGACACACTCCAGACCCACACCACCAACTGCAGGGCTTCAATCCCTCACGGTTTGTCCCATAAAACACATCTGCTGACAAGTGAAACGGATTAAAGTCTAATGGAAAATTTAAAAAAATTAAATAAAATAAAATAAAAACTGTACGGGAGGACAGTTTTACTTCAGGAAATTTAACAAGAGTGAAATCAGTTTCATCTCATTTCTCTATGAGCTGAAAGACAAACGGTATTATTATTATTCTTATCATTGTAATTTATAATAAAATGTTCTGAAGCGCGGGAGTTTTAACGTTATTTTACAGTCTTGGGGGGGGAAAGGAGCGCATCTTCCTCTGCCTGAACATAAACTTGATTTATCCAGCAAGCAGGATCCACAGCGTGTCCTTCCAGCAGACACCCTCCCCGGGCGACACAAAGAGCGGCTTCACGGGACGCCTCAGTCTCATCCGCCGCCGCGGCTCGTGCCGCTCGCGCCCTTCACGCCGGGCGCGTCACGCGACTCGAGATCTCGGCATCAAATAGAATAGGGGGATGTTTTTTTGTCTTGTTGTTGTTGTTTTTTGGAGAAGGAGAAAAGGAAAACAAAAAACGACACACAGCCTGAATGAAATGTTGTTTCCTTTACCGTGCAGAGGAGCCGAGGTCCCCGCTCTCCTCCGGTCCGTCCGCCCGGTGATGTGAACCTAGTCTCTGCACACACAGACGCACACGCACACGCACACGCACACGTTATTATGCAAATACCGCGAGATCCTGGCTCGCTCCTCTCTCACGCCCCGAACAGATTCACGCGTCCTCCAAATTTAGACGCTGAAAAAAAGAGACGCAGCCGCACGTGGCGCGTGACTCACACCTCCTGCGTCTCCAACGTGCACAATCTCACACCAAACTTTATACGTTCACCTTCACAAACCCTTCACTGTGTGTTTTTTATATTCTAACTTACATCTTGAACTGTAGGCGTCCCTCCCCGAGTTGGATGACGTTTATTCCCTTACCCTGTCAAAACAAAACAAAAAAAAAACAAGCAAACAAATGTTATTTCTGCGTAATAAGATATAATCAGTGAGACAATTCCATTGTGCGGGGAAACATGTCCTCGCTTGTACGTGTGACAATAAACTTGAACTTGAACTGTGTGTGGAGTTTGAGGGTTTTTCTTGTGTGGGTTTGTTTTAAAGAAGAAAAAAAAAGTGGAAGTCACAAAATATCCCATAAAGGGTCGAGGAAAGCCACGGGCATTGTCATTTTAATCACCTCTGTTACATTTGCAAGATATTCAGGTCTTTAAAAAAAAAGTGTTTTGATAAAATTTCTTAACATATTCACCGGTTTCTCGATAATTAAAATTCGATTTTGGGACAAGGCAGTCCCATGTCCTCCACAAGGTGTTGCACCTGCAGCCAAACAAAGATCTTCAACTATCCATTATTCTTTGGATTTGATCGTATTCGAAGTCTCTGAATTATTTCTTGAAGTCAATATCGATCCTAAAACGATAAACACATGACAGAGAGCGACATCAACATGAAGGCCAGATACCTCAGCTTACATTGGAGACATTCAAGTAGCAGTGATGGTGCCGTCATTGTGAAAAAAGAAAAAAATGTACATAAAATAAATATTCATATTTTCCACTGATTTGTGTTAAAGGTGCATTTTCAGTATGACTACATATTTTTTGGCATTTTATTCAGCCCGGGTGAGGCAGTGGAGAGCTGAGCCTCGTGTCTGACTGGGATCAATACAAACTGTTCGTCAGCTTATCAACAATGTGAGCTTTACACTACTATTGTGACGACTACTACTACTGTGTCATGTCTTCAATGTATGTGTGAGACAATCCTTCCTGCTGATCTACAATGAAACGCAGAGAAAAGTCAAGCCAGTGAGGCACGCAGTACTCTGCCTCACCTCAAGGGGGCGCAGGGAACTGAAGTGTGGTCATGATCTCCATTGAGATTGTTTTTTTGGTTTGTTTTTTTCAATAAAATAGGAGTAAGTAGAAGAAAAATCAAGTATGTGATAACTAAACTTTTGGCTTAAAATAATTTTTTGTCATTTCGACAGACAACCTTTATTAAAATTGATTAAAGCACCAGAATTTAAAGTTTGAAAATTAACAGAAATGTTTACTTGAAGGTCAAAATTAAATCTCTATACTTTAATGTGTTTACAGTAAATATGAATTGTTTGGGCACAAGAAGGGTGTTCTATTCATCACTCTAAAAGAACCTTTCTTTGTAGGACAAACATGTTCCAGTGTTTATGTTTGTGTTACTGAAAGAGGAATGCTGATGATATGAAGCTTTATCAGTTGATGCTGCTGGATGAAGAGTGAAATCAGAAGCTCTTTTCACTTCTTACAATATAAATCTGAGTCCAGAGAGTCTGTGCTTCAGCAGCCAGGAGCCTCGCCACACCTCACAGGTGCAGTGACTGAATGGGACAAATAACACATTCCGTCCATGGAGGAGACAAAGAAAGAAAAGCAAATATGTCCTGACACATTTATTTCTAAAGACACGTTAAGTAAACAACAGTTTATGATGCACCAGGTCATGACATGTTGTCGTATTGAATTCCAATATATCCATAAACTACGCCCTAAGAAAAGATGTCAAAACTACAGAACATTTAGTTTAATGATTACGGGTGAGTTGATATTTGCTGCTGGGGTCGTTCCCACCATCCTCTGAGGATAAGAGGATTTAGCTGACGGATGGATATTTACCGCCGGGTCGCGGACGTCTGACTGAAGCCTCAGCAGCTGGCCTCCCGCAGAGCATTTACAAGATCCGTGACAGACGGGGAAATGATGTGGCGGCAGCTGTCGCCACATCAGACACCCCGGCCAGCTCGCTGGCGGCCCGCCGAACACCTACCGACACCGCGGCAATTCAACGGCAACAAGCAGCAGAGATTTCAATAAAAGGCATTTTATTTACAAAGTGTGTCGGCGCAACAGCGTCAATGCCTCGGAGGACCAGATGGGTTCGTTTTCTCATAAGTGTTTGACAGTGTGGTCTGATGAGGATATAAAGCAAATGAAATATAAATTCTCACTGGACACTGGAGGCCCACTCCTCCAGACCCTCAGCAACACGAATAAGGCCTGTATAGACGACGGACGGAGAAATGTAAACTGTATTTACACTATATAATGACGACTCCTTAAATAGACCCCCCCCCACTTTCGCATCATCAATACTTGTTTATCAACCATTTTAGTTGCTCTCAAAAAGAAGTATTCCTTAAAAAAAAAAAAAAAAAACACCTGTACACTTTAAACTACAAACAGGCTGGTAACATATTCCCTGCGTTCCTTACTTTTATTTGACTTGGAGTTTTTAAACTGCACCTGAAACAATTCTTTTTTTTTTTTAATTGGTATTTTACATGGTTCACACAATTCTCAACATAACATTTGACCTTTGACATCCATTAATCTGCACATTACAGTTGAATCTACACAACACATCCACACTTATATGAAGAGCACAGAGATCAATAATTGGTCTTTAATTTCAATAAAAATTAAGTTCTCTTATTTGGACCTGGACTCTTTTTATCATTACAATTGAAACTAGTTGGATTCTTAAAAAAACACACCTAAAGTGATTTAAAGAGAATCAGACTCTTAATTATAAAACCTGGACTTGAGGCGTCAATCATATGCTGAGGCTCACCCACAAAGCGAGGGAAACCCAGCAGGGGACCAGGGCGTCTGGAGCGGAGGAATTCGGTGTATCGGAGAAAAAAAAAGGCTGTTCCAGTAAAAAAAAAAAAAAAAGTTGTCAGAAATACTTCAGTTCTACTCTAAACTGAGCCTCTTTTCTGAATAGCTAAGAAATAAAAGCCTCCTCGGCTGTAGATCCACGAATACCCAAAAAAACAACCACTTGCAGGTACCTTTTATACTCTTGAATATTCAAACCAGGTCCTGTCTGGTTGGTCACATTTCATCTGCAGTAGTCTGCCTTTTAAAATATCATTGGAACAGTCGTTTAACGTATTCATCGTTACTGTTGACTACATTTTCTTATGACATCATTGGTTTATTTTAGCTGCAGGTCATGTCAGAAGCTTCTCTCTGTGTTCTTGAGGTCGCCCCGAGGCCTCCTGGGAGCATTCCAGTTGTTTGCTTTAGTTGCTCTTCCTGGTTATCCCTTTTGGTCTTGCATAAAATATAACCGCCCGTGGTACCCGTTTTTTTTGTATTATACCATTCCCGTATGCGTTTTGTTTGTGCGCTCTCGTGCTGTGAAAGTTCAAGTGCTGACCTGATGGTGTAACAGGGCCGTTGTCCCGAAAACCAGCGCCAACCAGCTTGGAAACGTCCGACCCGTCGCTCTACCAGTGGATCGTCCAGGACCAGGTGCTTTAAAAAGTCCCGTCATCGTTCCCGCCCACAAGAAAGCCGAGCCCAGCAGCCACAGTTGCTTTTCGGGCCCATTGTTCTTACCTCTTGTGGGTACGTTTTGAAAGAAATTGAAATACTTTCACGTCGCCTCCGCTCTGCCTGGAGGCCCTGCACTTCACAGACCAGTCAAACAGGTGCAGACGACACCATCAACCGACTGCAGCTGCATCATTCAAGCAATGGCCGCAGATGAGGCCAAACCTGTATGCAATTCCTGCCGATTCCTGGAAACTTTGGCCGGATGCCGAGAGCCGGGAGCCTCGGCCCAAGGCGCCTCCGGAAAGAGTAAATATGAGCGATAGCAATTCTTTAAAAGGCATTAACAAAAAAATAAATACAAAAAGAAGACACGATGTGTTCATCATCCTTTTTAAACAGTGCCGCCCTTATGAAGACAACAGGGATATTAAAAAGTAAAGAGTTAGCGTTCGTCACAAAGATTATTGCCTGTAAAATATAGTGGCGACCTTTTCAAGCCGTCGCAAATCCACCGTTACAGTTCCCAAAGTAACCGGTCTTAAATATTCCTGTGACATTTGAAATATATTAATTCTACCCCAAAAAATTTGATCGATTTTTTTTGGGGCATCATAACCCAAAAAAATGTGTGAACTTCTTATAATCATTCTTTCCTTCTTGGTGCTGCGCAGCTCAAGTTGACAACTGAAATCACTAAAACCAGTGAGTCGATATATCACATGTCCTTGTTAATGGAACCCCCCCCCGAGGAGTTCAGTATTACTGATCATTTTATTTCGATTTCACTTGTAAGAAAATGTCTTACACGTTTCATAAAATGAATCAATTGAACACATTAAACTTAAATAAAATTTTACATGTAAATTCACTTGAAGCATCTAAAAAAAAAAAAAAAGGTGATTAATGACCAGCTTCCTATAAAAACCCAACTAAATCTCTCCTGTATTAAATCAAACACGGGGACAAAGGCAGATGGTAGTATGTTTGAATGTTTATTTAAAGTTATTCCCGCAGCGCGCCCCCTCCCTGTGTGAAAGCCGAGTCTGAAAGGAGGAGGATACAGGCCACTATAGCGCCACATCAGCACATTTATTAACAAGGCTACTCGTTTAGTCGCGACACCTCCGCCCCCCGCCGGCACGGCGCCCTGTGCTGCCCTGCAGTAAGACACTAGCATGGTGAGGCTAGTTCAGGAATGACCCCCCCCACCCGAGATGAAGTCCAATAAGTGATGGGGTTCAGGTTTAAGAGCGAGTGACTCTTGACTTATTTATAAAAATCAAAAAAGAGGCAGTTTTACTAGATTTGTAGTTCCACCGGAGGGGAAAGACAAACGGGGCCGATGACGGCGAGAGACAAAGAGAAACTCCTCTCTCGCCTCCCGGTGTGGCCGATGGTCTGCTGGGCGTGCTCTGATGATGTCACTAAATCTGAATGCTGAGGCTCGACGCGAAGCCCCAAGATTCACGGTGTGGTCTTCGTCCTTCTCCGATCAGCGACGCGGTTTCCGTCTTTCTTCTTCCACACAAAAACAGATGGACTGAAAGGAGCAGGGGGAGAAACAAGGCGTCACACACTTCTCACGACACCGCCGGATCACCTGGATTAAAAACGACTGGGTGGAAGACGGCCCTTTAAGGCGAGGAGACTCTTCTACATGTAGAGTTCGACACGTTTCTTCCAGTTCACGCACCACTTAGATTAAAAACCACGAGATTTAATCCTCTGATCCCGCGTTCGTCCAACTCCACGGAGAGTTTGTGACGCCTTACCTGCGTAGGGGACTACAGATCGCCAAGAGGAATGATTTCTTCGTTGATAAAAAACTCAATGGTCTCCTCCTCCCAGTCATCAACATTGCTGTCCAGCTCGTCGGTGTCCACTCCTGCGAGGCACAAGGTCAGAGGTCAGAGGTCAGTGTATCTGGATGCGGCCCGTGGGGACGGAGCAGGTCGGGCGGAGGAGCTCCCACCTCCTCTGAGCTCCAGGCGGAGGTCCTTCTGCTCCTGGTAGGTCTGCTGGGCCTTCTCCCGGTAGCTACGGTACTCCTCCATCATGGCTCTGCGTTTGTCCACCAGCTCCTACTCACACAGACGCAACGACGTCAACTCTGTAGCTGCTGCGCAATTTTAGATATTAAATATCCTTCGAGGGGGAATTTAAGATCACAAAAATATCCTGGTGCGACATAAAGATGACAAACTGCAACTCTCTGGGTTCTGTGAACTTGTAAGCGTCAGCCTCGGCTGCTGAAACATCAAAATGAGTGTTGAGAACGTGAGGAATCAAAGCAAACCTTGGAAGCCTTGGATTGGCTCAGACGATCCTTCTGCTCAAAGATCTTCGAGTATTTCTTCAGATCCTTTTTGATGACCTGCAAAAGATTAGTTGACAAAGGAAGAGTTCACCATTAAAGGAGGATCCGTGACACTAAAGCCACGACCGCCAACAGTAACCCCGTTGTGACTGGGCCTCAGACCAGCAGTAGAATCAGGAGCCACGACGTGGCTCTCATACGAGGTGTCAGAAAAGTTCAGATTCGTCATCACTGGCCCCACGTGCTTCCGACATCGGGGTCAGAGTCGTACCTTGATCTGCTCCTGACCGAGCAGGGTGGTGGGCCTGGGCCTCCACAGCAGCTGACAGAAGCGGTCCTTGTTGTTCTTCTGGAGGAGGCGGCCCTGGAAGGTCCACAGCCAGTAGGCATTGTCCACCTGATGAAACACACACACACACACAGAGAGGCGGGAGCCGAGGTCAGCGGAGGACGGGACGACACCGCGGTGCTCGTCGCTCAGCTACACGAGCGCAGCCGCTTCCAGACCTTGTGGCTCCACCAGGAGACGGAGGTGACGACGTAGCGGCCGGTCGGGTCCCACTCCACGTCAGAGGCCATGTAGTGCTCGGCGATGTTCATCAGGGTGCAGTCCGACGTGTCCACGAAGGCAAGAGCTCCGTTCATACTGCACAAGGAGAGAGATATAGAAGACTCAGCGACACACGCAGAGAAGTTCACAAGTGTAGTCATCAAACACGACGAGACTCAGATAAACGTTAGAATCAGGAGCTCAGCTCTCATATGAGGTGTCAGAAAATATGTTTTTTTTGTTTGTCATCAGTGGCTTCTCACACGTTCACCCGCCACGCCCAATAATGACACTGACCTTCGGAGTCCTGCGAGCACCATGAACTGTCCCTGCGGGCTCCAGAAGATACTGTTGGCCTGCTGCTTGTCAAACATCTCTGCAAAACACCAAGTGTGACGCTGAGCGGATCGACGGCACTCAGTCAGCCGCAGGTTTGCATTGGGGCGTCTCGTCTACTCACTTATGAGCTCGATCTTCCCGTTGTTTTTGACGTGATAGAAGGAGGCGTTGATCCTCGGAGACTCGCCGTGGAGGACGGCAAACTTGCTGCCGTTGGGCTCCCAAGCAAAGGCGATAATGCTTTCTGGAAGGGAAAACACAAGATTAATTTTCTCCCCGTGCAATGAATTGCTGTGAACGTGTGTTAATGGAGATGCATCAATGTTCTCACCCTTCATCTCCACCACATCAACAGGAACCTGCTTCTCTCTCATGCGGAAGATTTCAAAGTTGGTAACGACACCCTGAGAGATAAAAAAAAAAAAAGGACATTCAGTATGTAATATTTTAGTTTTTTCCCCCAAATGTGTCGGAGGTTTGCGCCACATCTTCTCACGCTCACCTGAGTGCCTTTGGGAGTCCTGTCAACCTTCACACAGAGGTAATCTCCGTTCCTCTGCCAGTGCAGCTTGCAGTCCACCACGTTGAAGAGGTTACGCACACGGATCTCCTGACGGGAGGGCATCTGCATCAGAGTGACTCTTGCTGGGATGTCCTTGTCCTCGGGGACCCAGAATGCTATGATGTTGTCACCGGGAGACCAGGAGAAGTCCCTGCAGACAGCGAACATCGTCAGCATCTCTGTGAACGACGTGCACTTACAAAACGCACCCGGAAAACACGCGCTTCAAAGCCCCGACTTACTTGATTCCGGTGATTTTAAGACTCTTCTTGTCCAGCAAACCCATAGACTGAAACAAAACACACGCGGCTTCAAAATCGCGCACTTTGCACACAAACGCGACAAACGGAGTTTGTCGGTTTACTCACGGGAGTTTCATAGATGCTCAATGTGTCCGGAGTCATCCTGGCGAAGAACTTTCCGTCGTGGCTCCACCTGAAACCAAACACAGGGTCACGACACAACCCCGACACGACGTGGCCAGTCAGGGCGACACGCAACGCGAGTTTACTGACTTGAATATGGGCCAGTGCGCCGAGCTCTCACAGTGGAAGCCCCTCTTCTTCTGTCCGGTCAGGATGTCCCAGATGATGATGGCCTGAGGGTCTTCCTTGGTGTCCATCAGCGGACTGAAGGTCACAACATACCTGGAAGACATTGCCAACACACATGAAGCATAAAAAAAAAAAAAAAAAAAAAAATGCAGATTAGAATCACTACTGGGGAAATATTTAAAAAAAACAAGTTCTCTATGATTAAACAAGATAAATGTTGCCTCACAGAGGTATTAGATTACCTTTCACATGGGGAGAAGTCAATGAGGGACACGCCCTGGTGGCTAAACCTCTGGATCTGTTTGAACTTCTCCCCGCCCCACAGGGCGATGCCCCGCTGGTGGAAGGTGGCCAGGTAGGTGCCCTTCGGCGACCAGCGGACGTACGTCTCCGTCCAGCGCTGAACCACGACACAGACACATTGTAAGTCCAGACATCGACGGGCACGGCTGAATTACGCGTCGTCGTCATCGATTCACAGAGGCCGTCACGGACAACTTACTGCTCTTTCTTCGGCTGTGATCGGCTCTTTGGCATCATTGGCAAAGATGGCAGTCCTCTCTCCAGCTTCGTAGATCACACTGTACTGGTCACGGCAATCTTGGTCCTCGGTCCAATGGCGCATGTTACCCTGAAGACACACGGACGGCATTAATAAAGCTTGTATAGCAATCCTGGCAATTTACTCTTGTTTTAGAGGATTGTTCTTTTTGCTGGATTGTTTTATTTTATATTTATTTTTATATTTACATATTCTATTTTTTGTGCTCTTTTTTGCTCTTGTTTAGATGTTTACATATGTTTACATATTTTAATTCCTTAGTTTTATAAGTTCTGCACCTTTCACCTTGAGCTGTTGTAAGTTTGTGTTTCCCCCTGGGGAGGAATAAAGCTCTCTACTCTACTCTTGTACCTTTCCGGCATATCAAATGTCTTGTTTACTATAACTCGGGATGCACTGACGCCACTATTTTCCTCAAAGTGAGTAGTTTACGAGTACTTGCCGATAAAGTACTTAGGCCAATACACATTTATCCCCCCCCCCCACACAGATGTTATTTGAACATTCCTACATTGTGATGTACTTTCATTCAAAATTTGTTCTTTTATGCCACTGCCACTATACTGTAAAAAATACCTTTCAATAATACTTTGTCATAAACTGAGTACAAACGTTTATAACAAAGGTGTTTTCAATAAAAGTTTGTCAGAAAGTGCACGGTTTCCTCAACATTCATTCAAGAGTGGCGGGCCACTATTCTGAAATCCGTTTAAAAATGTCAAACGGCGAACTGGAACGATAAGCCTTCATGTGATTGACTGTAAAGACAAATATCTGTGAAGGGGATCAAAAAAAAAAACACTCACAAAGTCTTTGAAAGGTTGTTTTTCTGGCGTTTCCCACTCATCGCTGATGTTCATGTATCTGTTAAAAAAAAAGTATTTGTCAGACAGAGATCACGTTGATTTGTTTTATTTCACTGCAGTTTGTGACGGACGCGACAAACATACTTGTCAAAATCCGTGAAGAGATTAACCCTGAACGTATGTTGTTTGTCGAGCTTGTATCCATCTGCATTCTTCACGGCTTCCAGAGCTTGAGTCGGAGCGGCGTACTCCAGGAAGATGTATCTGTAGGAACAATCGATTTGCGTTCAACTTTAATGCACAAAAACACTCAAGGCAACAAAGCAGAGGCGCCTCAGTTAAAAAGGGGGTCCTCACCCTTTAGTTGTGCCTTCCACGTCTGGATAAAACTCGGTGGTGATCTTGCCAAACTTGGAGAAGATTTTGTGGATGACATTCTTGAGCTTTTCCAAACGCTCCGGGCCAACTTGAGGAACATTGTCCACGACCACCACCGAGTCAATGCCGTCCGCCTCCTGGGGTTTCTCTCGTAGGATGTCATCTAAAAGCTCTGAAGAGGAAAGAGAAAAGGGGTGGGGTGATGAGAGAACGGAGCTCTAATGGTGGGAGTCTTATCAGATTTATCTGCAAACAACACATGGTCACTAGTTTAGTCATTTGAAAAGAAAAATCCCCACCTGATCTATTGTGAAAGTCTTATAACATCATTAGATCACGTATGGACATTTACTATCCAAATAAGAGTAACCTTTAACCACTGGTTTGTGAGGCAAACTGGACAGTGCTGAAATGTCTTTATATATTTTCATTTGTCCAGGTAGGAGACATTTTAGTCCGAATACAATCAGGCCAACTAGAATTTGTCATCCATTCTTGAAGAAATCCATCAGTTCATGCTGTTCTTTTAACTAGTCAGCATTGGTGAATCACATTGTGCTAGCAGGATTTGTGTAATTAATTAGGAACCAGAAATAATTGGAGGGCGGGTTACACATCTTAGATAATTGTTATTGTGCAATAATAATAATACAACATGCTATAGTTAAGACATTTTATTTGGGGAAAATTGGCCAGATTGTTCAGCACAATTGCTGGACATTTATAATCATTAGGTAAACATTAAATATTAATTTACAGAAAATGTGAGTGGCGGCTTTATATGATGACAAATCGCTGCTGTAAATCCAAAGCCTGAATCATTGGTTGACAGACCCACCACTTCCCATATGGATCTACGTTCCCCTGACCCATGTCTTTCTCACATTAACAGCCATTTTTAAAGCATATAGTAAAAACAGGTTTATTGTTCGTGGCCAGTGTCATTCATTCAAACGACAAATCCCGAGCTATCGTGCCAAAAAAGCACTACGGAGACAAGGCCACGGTGAGGGGCTCTCCGGTGTCGGGGTGAGGCTTCAACGGCTGCCTGAAAATCTATAATACTATTACTTTAAACGTGTCGCTGAACGTATAACCCGGTGATTTTGCTTGACTGTACAGTCACTGCTGGTTTAGAGTTCATTTAAAGTCACAGGAAGTGAAGCAACAAGCGAAAGAGCTTTGTACGGTCACCCCCGCCGTAGCGGTTAGCATGGGAGCTAGAAGGCCGAGAAGCCGGGGCCTTTCCTGCAGCCGCTCACCGTCATCCTCGACGTCGTCCTCGTAGTCCTCCGGGTCGCTGAAGGAGGGTTCCTCCTCCTCATACTCGGGGTCGTCCACCATATCCACCGTATCTTGCATTTAACACGGCTGCAGACGGGGTTTTTGTCAGCAGCGGAGTGGGGTCGCGGGAGGGAGAATGGTGACGGTGCCCGACCGGTGCGGATACCATGTGCGACTCCGGGAAAATGGACGACAAGACGGAAATGGAACGCCGGCGCCCGCTCCCCACCGGCGGCTCTGATTGGCTGCGGGAGAATAGTAAAGCTATAAAACATCTGGAGAGGTTATAATGCGATGCCTGCGCAAAGTGTATTCGCATACAGAGCTGGGAAATAAGCGCAGCTGCATTTATTAGGACTCGGCAAGCATAAAGAAAACGGAAGCTACGTTATGGGTAAATGTGAACCTATTTCCCGCGAGAAGAACGCCACGAAAACGAAACTTCATCAACCTTTTAGTTATCTTGTGTCGCATTAAAAAAAAAACGCATTCAGGTTCGTGTGAGTCGGCGGTAACTTTCACAATTGTAAGGTTGTAAGTGAGGGTCTTTAATGGAAAGCATGGACAAGGAGTGCGGCTCACTGCTGCCCCGGGTGTGTGAGCTGCTGGCGGCCTCAGGCTGCTCACTGCCCGATGACACCAGCCTGGAGAAACTGCTGGACTGGTTCACAGCGCTAACAAAGGCTGGTTAGTGTCATCACTCACGTCTTTTTTTTCTCTGATCTTCACTGTATTTATTACAGTATGTTTTTTTTTTGTAATCACCTCATAATAAACTTGAAATGCACACAATACAGTGCAATGTTGGGAGTTTGCATGTTCCCCCTGTGGAGTGTCACTCTGGCCTCCACCCACATGTCTGTGAGCTGGAATAGGATTCATTTAGGAGTAGCTCCCTGCAGCGTATAAAGTGTGAATAAATATTTTGTATTGATGTATTTTCCACCACACTACAGGAGGATCTCTGCTGGAAGCCTGCCCATATCTCCTTGAATTTATCTCCACCGTGATTCACAACACGGCTGCAGACCCCAGCGTCCTCTCATTCGCCATCAAACTCGCCGGTTTGATAGCCGCCACCGAGGATGGCTTCCAAGCTCTTCAGGTAGAGTTTGTGAAAGCACCTTTGTTTTTTTTTTATTCAATTACAATCCTTGCTGGAGTATGATGCTGTTGATGCCTCAACTTGCAGGAGTCGTCTGTTCTGGACCTGATCGGCAACGTTGAGCACTGGAAGGAAACGGGGCTCTGGGAGGATCCGTGTATCAGGATCGGCTGGATCCAGGGCTTCAGCACCATGCTGCAGCACCCAAAGGCGCTCACTTTCTTTTCACAAACGGGTGAGCCTTTACACGAAGAGACCATCTTTCTAAACATCTCGTAACAGATGCGGGCGATGTAAGGAACATTTAAATGCCGCAGCAAAGCATTCATCACTTTAAAAGAGATTTTAAATGTGGTCTGTGCTCTGGTTTGATTCTTTAGGGTCTATTGAGGCGCTCCTGCAACTCCAGACGGACTCCAGTCTGTTTGTCGCCTCAGCTGCCAATCAGATGCTTGCCCAGGTTCTGCTCCTCTGTCAGCGTGTCCCATCTGGGGGGAGAAACGAGGAGGAGGTCACCGACGAGACGACGCAGACCTCCATCTCAAGCCGGGAACCTTTAGCCGTCGCAGTGGAACCGAACCGGGACCCGTCTGAACTTGTGGCGAAGACGCTGGAGTACCTCAAGAAGTCTCTGGTCGTCAAAGAAACGACTCGGCTTCATCGGACTCTGCAGAGCCTCAGACTCCTGGCCGTGCTGCTCGCCCGGGTCCGTCCTCCTCTACGTGACGCGCTGCTGCACACGGTGTCGGACCCTCTGGAGGAGCTGGTGGCTGCAGACCACAGTCAGCTCACACTTCCTCTCGTGGAGGTTCTGATCGCTGCACACAGGTAGACTTCTGTTACGAGGGAAGCGTAGTGGAGTGGAGAGGAGTCAATTGATTTGGGGATTTCTTCGCATAGATTGCGATTGCGGCTTCATTGCGTGGTTGAATATCCCACCGCATATAAAGCAGATTGTCTTTTTAAATTCCAGGTCTATGTCGTGGCCTGGAGGTCGACTGTGGTGTAGATTCCGTTTTAATGAAATATTCTTTTTTTGGTGGGGGAAACAATATTGTTGCTTTTCTAATGCACACAATGAGCTACCATATAGTACATCTAGCTCTGCCACACTAGAAGTAAAATGATGGACTCTTATTTCTAATGAGGAACCCAGACTTTTGTATATTTGTCTGTCCTCGGCCATCTCGTGTAGAACGTGTGTGTTTCCACTGTGACCAGCCCATCACAGGACAAACACACACTTGTGGATAAGGCTGGAGTTGTGTATTAACACACCAGCGAGTACGTGTTTGGATTGTGGAGGTTAAAACCCGGAGAGAAAATGGGCATCGGCACACGGAGAACGTGCAAACTCTACAAAGTGAGACCTCAGTCTGGGGTCGACTGGATAACAACTGAGCCTTTTGTTTATGCTATGCTGTTTATAAAGATGCAGGACACAGCTATACAAAAGTAATACAAACAAGTACTACCGCGAATACTGTTTACATAATGTGTGCGTGCTTGTATATGAAATACTAAGTGTGACTTGGTTATGTTTATGGAGGAAACAGAGGAGAAAGGAAATAGTTTGTATAGTAACAGAAAGGAGCAAAAGAGAAAAAAAAAGTGAAATTATCCATTTTGTAGAAATTGAATGAGTTTGTTTTGGAATTGAAGGAGGTTCTATTGTCACAACATAACATGTCATGACAGCAGATTTTTCCATTGATGTATACTGATATAATTTTTTGATTTCCAGCTTGTGAGTGTGGTTGTCTTGGCGAGTTAATCTATGTCTAAGTTGTCCCCCTCTCTCGGCAGCGGCTCTGACGAGCGTGTCGCCGACCAGCGTGTCGGCCGTCTCTTATCGTCCATGCTGAGCGTCAGGAAACCCGTTGACCTCGTTCACGCTGCAGCCGCTTTCCTCCGCAGAGGCCGCCGGTGAGCTTCTGCCCGGTTGCCCTGAGCAGCACGGCGCCCGTCCGTGGAGCGTAAATGCACTCAGGAAGTCAAAGCATTGATTCGCCGGTCCCGTGGTCTCGTAACGAACCTCTGCCGGTTTTGTCCGTCCAGCGATGGTGTCCACGCCGCCCAGTGTGTGAGAGTGCTCCTGCTGCCGCTCCAGATCACGACTGAACTCACCCTCCTGGACGCAGGAGCTGCAGGTGAACGCACGCCAACAACTTCTGAAAGCGAAGCGCGCCGCTCGTGCGTCATTCTGGACTCATTGGACGTCGTGTTCCTTCAGCACTGGAGCTCCGGCGTTCAATGGAGGAGCAGCTGAAGAGCAAAACCTCCTGCACCTCCGTGATCTGTGTCTGTCTGACGAACACGCCGCAGATCTCACTCATGGTAAGTGACGGGAGATTGCCTCTATTTTCCTTGAAGTATTAAAGACTTAGGCCGCGTCTCAATTCTCCCCCTCAGCCCTTCATCAAACTGACGTCACCTTTCATTAAAACGGTGACAAGATGTTGTTGTTTGCAGGGTTTTTCATTTCATTTCCCCAGTCTGGAGCACAAAACAAGTGTTAAAGCTGCAACAAAACCAGAAAAACGCTGTGCAGGTGCATATAATCGACAGTAATTAAAGTTGATTATTTCATCAGTTATTTGTGCACCGATAATATAAGAATTTCTAATCTGACACTTCATCTCTTCTTCACGTGGATTCCTCAGTTCAAGATGTTCCCCCGGCTGGGCTTGAGATCTGATTTAATGAAATAGTCAAATATTTTGAGGCAACACGTTGAGGCGGAGGGGTAAAGGGTAGGCGGAGGGGTACAAAAGAGAATTGGGATTGGGCCTTAATGTGTTCCTGTGTCTGTCCCTCAGGGTCCAGAGTGTCTCCCCTGTCCTCCAGATATGATCGTAACTGCCGTTGTGTCCGTACTGAGGCTCTGCAGCGGCGACTCGTCCTCTTCGTTCGGCGGCTGCACCGGCGTTTTCAGGAATATCGTCGGAAGCGGAAAAGTCCAGAAATGTGGTCTGGAGGCCCTGATGGGTCTCAGCAACAGTCCAGGTAATTTCAACACACGGCAGCAGCCAACAGAGACGAGGCTGGAATCAAATTACAGATGCTCAGCAGCTCCATTGGAAAAGGTTTCCCCGGACGACAATCAGGAGAAAGTGGGGCTTAAAGGATCAAAAGCGAAGAGATTATTTTGGAGAAAGGATGAGCTGAGGGGTGCATGAAGGGCCAGTGTAATCTAAATAATGATTTTTTATTATTTTTTTAGTTAACTTTAAGAGCTCTAAAATATAAGAGGTCCTCACAATTAAAGCGAAATGAGTTCTCTTTATGTAAAGTTTAAAGATCAATAAAATGGTTTAATTAATACGTTTTTTCTTCTTGTTTGTGTCTTTCAGGCGTGAAGCTCAAGTTGAATGAAGTGATCACCCTCCTGGTGCAATATCTGGAAAACCCCGATTCTGACCCCACCGTGAGTTTGTGTGTCTTAACGAGCGAAGACGTTTTTTTGTGATTTGGACTCCTGGACGTCACACCAAAGGTTTTCTCACGTGATCCCTGACCCTACCGGGGCGGCATTTGGGTCTGAGAGCATCTTTTGCAGCTCCATTTCTCTGCGACTCCTTATCCAACAGACTTTTTGTTTTCCCACAGGTGCTCCACAAGTCCTACCAGACCCTCGTTCAGTGGGTCAGTGTTTGCGGCGACGTCTCCTCCATAACGGAGCGGCTCAGGGAAGGTGAATCTCGACTCCAGCAGCTTCCTGCTCCTCCGCCGGAGATCCAGCGTGATCCAGCGACGTGACCGTGCACGTTTGTTTCCGCGGTAGATCTGCTCGGGGTCGTGACGAAGCGCGTGTGCGACGCCCGCTGGGAGGTGAGAGACTCCACCCTGGAGTTCCTGGGGCACCTGGCCGGGGTGCGGGTCGGCCAGACGCCGGCGTCGGAGGCTCTGCTGGGCGGCTGCGGCACCACCACGCCCCTCCTCCGGGAGGCGCTGCACGACCCGGAGGGCTACGTGAGGGCCAGCGCCATCTGTGCACTGGCCCAGACACTGACATGCAGCTGGCAGCAGGGGGCAGCACTCACCCAGGAGCAGGTTAGGCCATGCTGGTTTTGCCTCCGTCAGGCATCACGAGCACAACTACAGGGAGGAGTTTACTGTGAGACAGCAAAACAAAGTGTAAACTACTAGAATTCTATTTATTTTCATGCAAAAACTATGTCTTATACCCAGATATTTTAATTTTTTAATTTTTTACTTTTATTTCTATTCTGTTGTATTTTATAATATTCGTATCTACCAGATTGCTGCAACAAAACAATTCCCCTTCGGGGATGAATACAGTAATTATCTATCTATCTAACTAATAGATTACATTATAATTAATGTGTGTTGCTATTTACAATTAAAATACAATGAAGTACAGTTACACAATTGTAATCAGGTAGTATATTGTGATCTAATTTGTTATTTTTAAAGAAGCCATCACTGATCACACTGAATTCCAATTAATGTTCGCACCTCTGAGCGACATTTATTTAGTCAATATGTTGATGTATTGACGATTGTGTTTCCATTGAAGACTTTACTGGAGATAAATTGAATTCTGATAATACAGAACATTAATACGTCAATATATGATGAATTAATTTGAATTATAAAAAGAACTAAATGTTTATATTTGCTCATTTTTTTGAATGTTCTACATTCAGTATTGGAAACGTAAAATTTTGACACATCTGTTTTCTTGCTCGGGATACAGATAATGTTTAATACTCAGACCAGAGTCACATGAACTCTAGTTTCTTTTCAGTATAAACATCTAATGTCTTTGTATGTGTTTTGAGACAGTCCACCAGCTAATTCTTTGTTTAGGATATTTAATGTGGAGAGTTTAATGAGTTCCTCACATTTCTACTCTATAAACCAGACGAATAACCTTCATCACAGCAGGATTTCACCGTGTGACTCACGTCTTAACTGAATTCTTCCAGTTTGATCCGTGAATGTCGCGATGGAAAGTCGCGTGAATAAAACCTTAACTTCTGCGCCTCTCCAGACGGAGATAGTAGGCCGCCTGCTGCAGATCCTCTCCGACGACAGCGAGGGATTCTCCCGACGAGCCGTCGTGCGTTACTTCATCGCCTGGTTCTCCTCGCACGCCCCCCCGCCCCCGCCCTCGCCCTCGCCCCCACCCCCGCCCTCGCCCTCCCTCCTCAGGCGCTCCGTGCGCTCGGTCCTTTGGCGAGGCAGTGCCGATCTGGACTGGGAGGTCAAAGTTCACACGCTCCAGCTGGCCGAGCTGCTGCTGGCCGACGCCTTCTCGGGTCGCTGGGGTCAAACCGGGAGTTTGGCCGGCCCGCCGGCGCCTCCGCACCCGTACGCCGTGACTTCTGGCCGAGCCGACGCCCCCCAGGCCGCGGCCTCGGACCCGGTCGGCGCGTTGAGCGACGCGGTCGATCAGGGCGTGGTCTCGGCGCTGCTGAGCGGCCTGGTGGACTGCGACAGGCCCGTGGCGGTGAGAGCCTGCCGGCTGCTGATCGCGCTCAGAGACGCGGTCTGTCCGTCGCCGCGGGGGGGAGTGGATCCAGCCGTCGCCGTGGAGACGGTCACCTTTGAGCTTCCCGGTTGCGGCTGGGCCGGGGAAATCAGAAAGCTGGCCGGGGCAGAGGGCGAGGGCGTGAGCGTGTGCGACGTGCTGAGGTCTCTGCGTTTGGACGAGCGGCTGGAGGTCCTGACCCGGAGCAGCGACCACGTCCAGAACTCGCCGCTGTCGCTGCTGCAGGACATCCTGACGGCGGGGGCGTCCCGCCGTCAGACGGACGCGCAGCCGGGGGAGGAGGTCGTGGTGGACTGCTACTGATCACGGACACACACTGAGCTCACGGCCCTCGCTGTGGTCGCCGTGGTTTCATTCAGGGCTGATTGCATTCATATTGTTTTTCCGTAGAGAGAAGTGGGATTTTTATACTTGGAAAAAAGCGACAGAACATGTCAATAAAATGATCGATAATTTATGAACATATGATTTCTGAGAGGTCGCTTGCTTCTAGAACATTTAGATCAGTTTTGCACCATTATTGCATCTTTTTTTTTTTTACATTTATTTGTGTTTTTTCCAAAAAAATTGACAATGTTTTGTAAAATGCCACATTTACAATTTGAATATTTTCTGGATTAGATAGAATTTTATCTGAGAACTAGAAATTAATGAATTTTTTCTTTTTCCATATGAATCACACTTTGCTTTGTCCTTTGATTTACTACAATTAAAAAAAAAGTAGCAGAGGAGATAACTATTTTAAAAAATAGATTGAAATTGAAAACTGAGTTTGATTGAACAACTTGTGTCACAAATTACTTTAAATTCTAAAATGAAAAGCAAAATACTTCCTCTGCCAAAATAAATCATCCTTAATTAGATAATTAGGTCAAAAAGTGAACGCTTGAAGATGATACTTTAATACCGCATTTTTCACACACGCTGCAGTAAAATTTAAATGGATTAATTTAATAAGAAAATGTGCATAGAATAGAAGCACCTGAGATTGTGAATTTCACACTGAGACATTATTTATAATTGTTTTAAGTGTCAGGTTTGTGCGCCATGACTGCAAAATAAAAATTCCAGCACTGAACCTCCGCTTAATAAAACTTACGGTTCTTTTTCATGCGTGTCAAAGTATCTCAGAGTTTTGTAAATATAATAATCACGAAGGAAAAGATTATAACCGTCACTTCAGGCCAAAGTCGTGTTTCTAGTTATTAGTTCTCAGTGATGGGAGTTCTATAATAAGAGAATATGAAAATAAATAGAAACATCGTTTCTATGATAGAATATCCAAGCTCTTTTCCACCAAAATGTCAAATGGCTGGTTTGACTTGCTGCCTCATGACGACTGAGGTCACAGGTCGCAGCTTTTCAGCGCCGGCGTCTGTGATGCCGGGTATTTAACTGCGTCTCCTGCTTGTTTCGGCACATTCCCACCGCGTCTGTGTCGTTTCACACTTCCTGCTCTTTCAGGTCACGCGGGGGCGGAGAGCGGACGCTGCTATTGACCTGCATTCAAATAGAGTGTTTTAACCAGTCAAACGCTCCTCGCAAGCGTGACACTGGATCTGATGTCCCACTTGCATCATTATTGATTCTGGCAGAAAAGCTCTTTCATTTTCATTTATTTATCTGAAAGGGACCTTTGGGGGGGGCAATTTAAACAGAAATGCTCCCACCTGATGATGTCGTATCAGATTCAGCCGGAGGGCAGATTCACATGCATGATTCGCGTGCATGAACTTGTTTTACGATGAGAGACCGTCAGCGATCCTGACAGGTCATGTGATCTAAACTGGACCGGATCACACTTTCTCCCTGGATCCGCTATTATTCAACTCAATATCCTATTATTGGACAGTCCTCGTTCTTTTTTTTGCTCCACACCACCAGTAACTTGAGCTTCTTGGACGTGTTTGATCCAGACTTTCTTCCTGTTTTGCATCAAAATGCAGAAAAATGTCCGAGGTCCCAGGGAAAGGGCCTGATGTGATCTGTCTGACGTCCCAGATCACAGAATCGCCATAACGGAACGAATGCATGAAGACTAAATCGGGATTAAATAACCTGAACTTGAACTCTGTTTTACTTGGGACTGAGGGAAAACAATCAGTTATTTTTTCACACACTAATTCTGCCGTTCACAAATGTTATATTATTAAAATCATAATTTAAAAAAACCTTTGTGTTTTTTTTTTCTTTGATAAAAGGCCTGCGTTGCTCAAAAAAGTCAAGATCAAGGATACTAACTATTTGAATCCATTCATGAGGGACCAAACGAGTTCATTCCAGAAATGAAGGCGGCCTAAAAAAAAAAAAAGCAGGCCATTGCTTCTAGCTCAGATGTGACAAGAGACGTTTCCAAAGGCTTCAGTGGAGGCGAGACGTCAGGAAAGAGGATCAGTAGTTTCATCGTCCCACTGATGAAATCATGGTGAAGAGAAATAAGTGGGGCTTATATCTATAATGAACCTTTATCAAAACACACATTTTTAGAACTAAATTCATTGGATTTGCAATGGAGTTGAATGGAAATGAGTTTTTGTAATAGTGATAAATGAGAAACCAAGTGTTAGGGTTATAGAACAGCTGAACGACAGGAGGTTTTCTTTCTTACGCATCCCAGTTAGTAAGGATATCTAACAGTATAAACAACAGCAGGAAGTCTGACATTTACTAAAAATAAAATAAAAAAACACATTTGCACAATACATGTTTCATAAAAATCAACATTTTTACATTTCAAATGTCCCTAAAGTCAATAATTCACAGTATATTCATTTTAAAAAAAGTGTTTTATCTAAGATATTCACGATTTAAATAAGAAATTAAATAAGATTTTATTTCAGCCTCAGAGTAAATAAAACGATACGATGATGATGGATGTTCACTTTGTTTCATCTGCTAAGAATGTTTATTTGAATATAATGCAACTTCCACTTCAGCGCTAAAATGTTTACCGTCTCCCCCTTTTAATCCTCAGTCCTATAAATGCATTTTGTGTGTGTGCGTGTGTGTGTGTGCTAATCCAGTCGTTGTGTGTTTGTGTGTTTCACTTTCTCTTTTCTTTACTGCAGATGTGCCTCAGCGACAGATGTGTGCAGCGTTTGTTTTTTTTTTTACATTATGCCGTATTGTACATGTAACACAGAGATTTCCTCCAGACTTACATCAGGTCCTTTTATCTTTGTCAAAGCTCGGCGCCAGATCTATTTTGATTGCGAGATGCTAGCGAGAAACATCTATCGACGAACCATTTGGATCACGTGGGCGCCTGCTATGGATTTCGTGTGTCTCTGTGAAACAGGCAGGCTTTGCCTCGCTTAGAGTTCTTCCCTTCAGAGTCACAAGAGTCCATCAACTGTATTTCCAAGCCCTGCTTTGATGTGTTAATTTAAGAAAACTGTCATTATGCTCTATTTCTGGTGCCTTTTTTTTTTTCTCCTTAATTCCTTCTCTGCATCTGGCTTGATCACTTGATTTCCCCGGTGGGAGTGCGTCATTAAAATCTGAGAGTTTGTGTGTGTGTGTGTGTGCGTGTGTGTGTGTGTGTGTGTGTGTGGACGGCAGTGGATGAAGACGAGGATGAGGAGGACCTCTGGTTTCCCCACGTGTTCACATGCTGCCTGACATGGTCACATGGCCGACCGGGGGGCAGGGGGGGGGGGGGGGTCATGCGTAGAGAAAACTCTGCTCATTAACTAAAGAGCAGGATGAAGGGCCTCACACACACACACACACACACACACACACACACATTCACACACACACACACACACACAGTGATTATCCCATCCCGCCACAGAGCATCCTCTCACTCCGTCTCTCCTCATTCATGAAGTGAAGCAGTTGTGGAGCTGGAGCTTCTCCTCCTTCTCCTCTCTCTCTCTCTCTCTCTCTCTCTCTCTCTCTCTCCCTCTCTCTCTCTCTCCCTCTCTCCCTCTCTCTCCCTCTCTCTCTCCGGGTCCAGGATGGAGGCTGTGGCTCTTTTCTCCTTCGCAGCATCCGAGGCAGACGAGATCAGTTTTCAGAAAGGAGACATAGTCAAGGTGAGCGTCAAGGTGGTCGTTCTGACACCGTGACCTTTTTTATCTTTGTTTTTGTTTTTTTGTTGTTGTTTTTTTGTTTTTTTGAAGATGCCTTTCTGCATGTTCATGTGGTGTAATCGTGCGTGTGCATGTGTATTGTAGGTGACAGAAATGGAGGATGACTCTTGCTGGTTCACAGCAGAGATCCACGGGAAGCGTGGCTACGTGCCTGAGAACTACATTTCCGTCCTCCCACATCCGTAAAGACATAATCTGTCCACTTGTGAAGCTCAGAAAGAAAAAGGAGAAAACAGGCTTCATGTTTTAAAAATTATTGATTCAGTTTGTTGCATTTAATGTCTTCATCAGTGTTTGTGCCTCCTGACTTTTTAGTATTTGCACTAAAATGCACTTTTTTTTACTTACTGCATTGTGTGAATGTCAGAGTTTTAGCATCCTGCAGAACTCTGTTGAAAAACTAAGTTGAAAAACAACAACCCTTGTGTCCCATTGGGATTGTTTTTTGGGAGTCTGTTACACAATATATTACAAAACACTGATTCACATAACTAAATTTGTGTATGATATACTTTCATGGAAACATAGAAAAAAACCAAAAACACAGTGTAATTCATGTGTCCATGTGTTCTCGTATAGGTGGTTTGCAGGACCCGTGTCGAGACTGGAGGCTGAGCAGCGCCTCCGCTGGCAGGATACTGGGGTGTTTCTCGTGAGGGACAGTGAATCAGCTCCTGGGGAGTTTTCTGTCTCTGTTAGGTCAGTGAACGCACCGCACGAGCATCAGTCTGGTGAAAAACCCCACCGTGGGTCAAGCGCCCGACACTGAAGTCTCCTGTCGTGCACCAGTTATATCGGCAACTCAAACCCCGTCTGGTTCACATTTCTATATGTTTATAATCCCTCATTGTGTCGTCGCGTCTGAGGCGTCGGCCTGCCGGCATCACCTCGTACACTCAGAACGGACGGTCCAGTGAGGGGCTCGAAACGCAAACCTCTCTGCAGCTGGATGTGTGTTTTCCATCTCAGCGGGCACATTAGCAAGTTGCAGCATCCACGTGTCTTCCAGTGTGTGTGTGTGTGTGTGTCTGTGTGTGTGTGTGTGTGTGTGTGTGTGTGTGTGTGTGTGTGTGTGTGTGTGTGTGTGTGTGTGTGTCAGGGTTGGTGGAGTGGAGAGTCATACTATTCAAATATGTTCTACGGGAACCCGTCGCTCTAAAAAAACATCACAGACTGTGTGTGTGTGTGTGTGTGTGTGTGTGTGTGTGTGTGTGTGTGTGTGTGTGTGTGTGTGTGTGTGCGTGCGTGTGCGTGTGCGTGTGCGTGTGTGTGTGTAATTTGGGTCACCCAAAATGACGTAGGGGACATTTAATCACTGAGGGCAAATTAGATGAGTTCAATAATCGGGGCGTTGCATAACGCCGCGCGGCCCTTTTAATTAAACACAGGTACATTATGCAACTGACACGTGGCACGGAAATGTAACGCGTGAACATATTGTGTGGACATTAATGTTGCAACGCACATCTGTCTGCCTGCAAGTAGATTAGAATGTAGAGTGATCAGCAGGGGGTGACGATGGTACAGTAAAGTGTGTGTATGTGTGTGTTCCAAGCCTCATTCTATCAGCAGAGCTTTAGATGCACTTTGTTGTGATTTACGGGGGAAGGCGTACATTAGAATACAGGAATGAGCGACCCCGGAGCTTTAGCGGCCCTTTTAGACGGACATTAATGCCTTTTGTCGGAAAACACGCTTCAGAATAGTTAAACCAAATAAACACAACGCAGACGATTCGCCTTGGCGTCGCCTCTGCTGGACTTTCATTTCATAAAGTGATGCACAGGGAGATTTGGGGGCTGCAAAGCGCTTGCAGACGAAAACCCAGATTATGGCTTTACTGTTTATGGAACACCGCAAGGCTTTAAGTTCTTTTTATAAACGGCTTCAGAAAGTTGTGTCAGCTATGTGACGAGGGGGTGAACAATTAATGCGACATCGACGTTTGTTTACAGGAGTGATGATGCTGCTGCAGTCCAGCCACTGATTGTTTTAGAAAACTAACGCATCAAAACCTCTGTGCACCTTATCGTGTATTTTATGCTCCAAAACATGAAAACGTTCGGATTTGTATCGGACGGTTGCAGGTTCAATTCCCATCTCTGCCTGCTTACATACTGAAGCGTCCTTGGGCCAAGACACTGAACCCCAACTGCTCCCATTGGTGTGTGAATGTGTGTGTGAATGGGTGAATGTGGTGAGCTGTGTAAAGAGCTCACACAGCTATAAAGCGTCATGTGAGGGAAATCCATTGTTTTGAGCAGGTGCATAGTTTTTCTTACGTTACGTAATCTATAAACTCAGGCACTAAAACTGTATGTTTGTCAGTAACTAGTAAGTTAGTAGAAGATTCAGGTGTTGAAGGAAAACTCCAGTATTAATAAAGAATTACATGTGGGCTGATGTAAGTGAATAGAATAGAATAGAATAGAATAGAATAGAGTAGAATAGAATAGAATAGAGCATGATCCCAGATAGCTATTTGACTACGTAATGGCATTAAGAAGTACAATTAAGTCTTTAAAGAACAACAAATGACACAGAGATTTAAAAAAAAAAACAAATTTGTACAGTAGAAAACATTGTTGTCAACACCTCAGTTCATAAGGTATAATAGTCTTTTACACAGTAAATAAATGACCACATTTCTTTCTTTGCTTCCTTCTATTCACCTCATAGTTAACAACAATAAAAGGTCATGTCTGGATTTGCAAAACCAACATTTCAAAGCTCAAATCATTTTTTTTTCTTTTATCACACTTCATCTTATACCCTCTTTCTCGCTGGGCCTTCGGGAGAGTATAACTGGCAGTAATGACACACCAGCACATGTAGAATTACCAATTTACAAAAGTGTGAAGAAACCAGAGTGATCCAAACCGGGACAACATGCGAAACTTCACACAAAAAAAAAGCCTCAAAGGCGAGATTCTAACTGAAGATCAACTTGCTATGAAGAGAGAATGCTGATCACTAGAATCCTGTGCAGGTGCTATAACTACACTGAAGTATATATAATATATGTGTACACAGTTTGTGATTCACAGTATAATGACAGTGTGCGGCAGCTTTTGTTGGAGAGTATTTACATTTACTTCATTATGCCTTTCATTGGTCATCTTTCAGAATTATTTAGTGAAATTCTTCTTCTTTTTCTTTTTTTGTAATGAGCATCACTTTTAGCTGTACTCTGCTAATAATCGCAGTTTTGAGCTCTTTGCAACTAAAGTTCATGAGGCACTTGATGAAAAAGTCTCCAGGATGGAAGTCGTTAAAGCACGATACACAATGGGGAAAAAAACAAAACAACAAAACTTTCTCCACATGAAATAGAACGGACTTTTTCAACAAACGGGAAATATGGATTATGTTTTCTTCAGAGGAGGAACCTGCCTGCCTGGAACCGCACAATTGTGGCCTTCCTACATACATTTAATGTACAGTAATACGAATACACATGTATCCCTACTGTCTTGTTTGTTTTGTCCCTTGTATTCTGTTTTGTTTTTATTGCACACGAGGTAAAAATGCTCAACGTAGAATCGAGAGTCACAATAAAAAAAGAGTAAATCTCCACGAGTCTGGATGGAGAACGACGAACGTTCACCTCCTCCGCCCGCCGCTCCTGCTTTGCAGCTACGGCGACCGGGTGGAGCACTTCCGGGTGCTGGAGGGGGGCGGCCAGTACGGCATCTGGGACGAGTCCTTCTGCTCCCTGAACCGGATGGTGGACTTCTACAGGACTCACAGCATCGCCGCGGACAAAGTGATCTGCCTCAGAGACCCCCCCCCCTCGCCTCACCTGCCGCCGCACCCGGGGCGCAACCCCTACCCCAACCCTTACAGGAGCAGCTCCCAGGAGTCCATCCCCTCGGCCCGCCTCCACGCCCACCCCGCCCACCCGGAGACCCCCCAGCGTCTGAAGGAGCCGGTTTTGGAGGTACGGGCACGTCAACGCGTGACGTTTTCCTCGTGTGTAACACGTCACGCTCGGTTAAATGCAACTTTTTAAAAAAAAATTTTGTTCTTTCAAACAGAAACCTCGTCTGGCGCACGCCCTCTGCGACTACGCCCCCCCCCAGACCGCTCACCTCCACTTCCGGCGGGGGACGTCATCGACGTGCTGGACTGCTCGAGCTCCCTGGGCTGGAGGGGGCGCTGTCGAGGCCGGGTGGGGATCTTCCGCCCGACTTCGTCCGGCCGCTTTACCATGACGCCATATCGGAGCCCCGTTGCCGCGGCAACCTATCCAGAGACTGACGTGGCCAACAAACACGAAACTATTTTACAATTGCTGTTGAAAAAAAAAAAAAAAAGCAAATTTATTTCCCGTTTTTTTGTGTGGTTGATAGGATGTCGTCCTCCGAAGCTGCAGGAGCTTGTAACGTTTTCACAAGATTCCCGTTTCTCTCAATGCTCTTTTCACCAGCTGTTTGAGTCGGACGTGGAAAAACCAAAAAAAGACCAAAACTGCCGTATGATGATGAGCTTCGGAGTGTTTAACTCAACTTAGTATGTTTGGCATTGGACCGAAATGGGCTCAGCAGACTCTGAGGCCATGTGCTGCTCTGTTTTTGATTTTTTTTTTTTCCCCACATCTTTAAAAACTGAACCTTTCTTCAGTCTCACTTCTCAACTGTGACGATTCTCTCTCTCAATTTGACATCATAATCAAATGTATATCAATGTATTTTTTTTTTATCATCTTGGCTTCTTCGTGTTTCACATTTCTATTCATGTGGTGAATAATACAACATCCATTATTGTAATAAGTGAATATTACAGTCGCGAACATCGAGTCAACCTTTATGAACTATCCTCTCTACCAGCTTTTCCCTGGTTGTCATGAACTTGATGTGAAAGTGTGTTTTGTCTTTGCTCCTCACACCTTCTGTTTTAAATGGACCTCGATTGCACAGTAAATAAAGAGATTTGCTCTGGTTATGAATATTTGCATCCTGCATTCATTCGTTGAACATGACGATCTTTTATATACACAAACGTTTGGATTCATTTTCAGATCTCGTGACTCTAACGAAATGCATCATCACTACTGTGTGTTTGCGTTCAGAGCTGCTCTCTCATTTGAAGCGGTCATGAGTGACGCTTCGCTTCTGTTCCACTTTAAACGACTCACGGAGCAGGAAAGCTTGAGAAACTCTGATTTATCAAGAAATCATGAACGAGCACAATAACACAAAGTAAATCCTTGCCGTACACGTAAGGTCATTAACAAAACTGCACAGTGAATATCAAGGACGCAATCTCAACACAAATTTCTACATCGAAAGTCAGAAACAAGCTAAAACACACAGATCGGCCACGTTTCCCATCTCCTTCAACCATCGAGCATGGTCGAGGTGGGAAACAGTATCATGGAAAAGATCTTCTTAACACACAATTTTAATTAATCTTGAAGTCCAAAACCATACGTGACGCCTTTTAGGTTCAGAGGTCGTGGACTGACGGCAACGTCATGCCAGCTTGAAGTAAAAACTTCAGTGAAAACTGAAATAAAATGTTTGTTTTATACATTTAACTCAAGGGTAACGCTGATAATTCACCGAAGTGGATGTCAGACTGAAGGGTATTGCAGCGTGAAGACAGTGTGAACGAGACACAAAATGGATGGTTCCTTCTTTTCCTCATAATTTTGTGCTGAGTTGTCAAAAACATTTCTGACAAACCTATTAGACATTCGAAACGCTGAAGCCAGGATTTGAACTGATGTAAAAAATAAACCATCCCACTGCTTGTGTAACACTACAAGGGACCCGTATCTTTTAGTCTTGATTATCTAGTCATCTTACGTGTCGAGCAAGTTTTTATTACCCCCATCATCTCCCTGCATCAGCAAACACCTTCCATTTTATGTCCCAAGAAGAAGAAGAAGCCTCAGACTAGTCTGAAACCGTCAGTTTCTGCAATCCTGTGAGTCTAAGAACAATATGAATTCTAACACGTAAAAGTGTAGCATGCACGTAATATCATAATACTATGGTGCACACATAGACGTAAATACAAATGTTGTATGTAATAAAGTTCAATTAAAGTGATTTTGAGCCGATTCAGCTTGAGTTGTTTTGTAATTTTAAAAGTGTACGGGCGGTGAAAACATGACACCCCTTTAGAATTAATACTGAGTTTGTCTCCCCGGTCTGACGCACGGCAAAACCACTCGGCGGAGTTTCCCGACGGTGTGGGAGTGAGAGGAGTTCAGCGTGAGGGCGAGGGCAGGACGCAGGGAGGCCATCCTGCGCTCAGGCGAAGTAGGCGTAGAGGAAAACGTTAATGCTGACGAGGAGAATTGCGTTGACGCAGCAGAACCTGGACCAGAAGACGCTCTCTCTGATGGTGGGAACTCTGGGAGGGGGGGCCTCCTCCGACCGCCGCATGGCTGAGATGCAGAGCCCCGCCCCCTGAGCGCATGTCATCCGCCCGGTTGGCTCCGCGCCTACACACCCCCCCCCACACACACACACACACACACACACACACACACACACACAGGAAGTTACTCAAGCAGTGCTGATGTGTGTCTGTAGATGACTCGGTCAGTGTTTTTCAACCGGTGTTTCCGCAAGATCTAGTCAGGTGTGTCGTGGGAAATTATTCAATTTCACATTTTTTTATAAAAATCATTTGCTCTCACAGCCGCTGTCAGCTGTGAGAGCAGTGTGTTGCAGAGTAATCATGTATAAATACTCTTCGCCACTAGATGGCAGCACAGAACTTTGCCGGTGAAATGTAAAGTGACAGACGTCAGTCTGGTTAATCTCCACCTCCTGCTACCATCTTGTATCAAAGTACTGTGTCAGTGACAGTGATGGAGAAGTTTTTGAAAAGGAAGAATGTGAACCAGGATCTCAGCTCTTCATCCATCAGGTCCAGGTTTCACACTGAGGGAGTCACAATTAAAAAAAAAGAAATTGGGAAATACTTTTTTCCGTATGTACTTGATTCCTGTTGATAAAACTTTTATGAGAATGACTTTATATTGTTAATAGAGGCTACAGAGTTTCACATTTTAACATTTTCGGGTGGTGGCGGTGTGCCTCCAGATTTGTCCGAACAAAAAAGTGTGCCCTGGCTCAGAAAGGTTGAAAAACACTGGACTAGATAACGCAACAGTCAGACGTTTTACCCTGAGAGCTGCGATGGCTGACTGAGGACACTTTGTGCAGAGAAATCTCCCTCGGCGGCTCCTCCGTTATCGTCCACCAGGTCAGGTTGCACACCTGGGAGGGAAAAAGCGACACCGTTCAAATAGTCGACACCCGACTAAGCAACTGCGTCGCGGCATGAATGGCCTGAACCAACGCGAGACGTGAGGCTTTGTTGACGGTCCCTTGACTTGAGTGCGATGCCAGTTTTGTGACCAACGAAAGCTTCCCTTGATCCTTTATGAAGGCAAAACGTTTGCTCACTACAACAATTCAAAGGCGTATGAGAGTGTATATACAGAGAACTCTCCGGTTTTATATTGAGGTTTGTTTAGTGGCTCATGGTTTCCACCAGGTTTCTGGTTCAGCTGGACCAGCAAGAATGTGTTTTCATTCAGCTCAAGCGGCGACCCAGTCTGGTGATTCGTCTCCGTCACGTTCGTGAAAACAGGTCAGGTTGAATTTCACTGAAATGTAAAACCAGTCAAGTAAATCATCTTCGCAACTTTTTTTGGGGGGTTCACAGTCGCTTCAAGTCTTGACGAGGTGTACGTGTGTGTGTGTGTGTGTGTGTGTGTGTGGTAGCGTGGTGAGTAATATATGGACGTCTGTCTAATTTGCTGGGACATGTGAGGACAGTACTTCTTTAGTTCTGATGTTTACCGTTCGAGTTCAGACTCGGGCCAGAGGAGACCGACGAGTCACTGGATATACTGAACCTTCAAATATGAACCTATTTAGCTTTTCCCTCCATTGTGTGCAACAATGGCTGGACTGTCCACGAGGGATTGCGCTCCAACCGCTTGCTGTTGATCTTTTGGATTTTGCAGTCGACGGGCCTAAACGCAGAGGCCCGTTCTTTACATAATCCACTCTCAATGTACAGCCGCCGGTTGTGTCACCTCGCCGCCATCCCGGCTATATTTTCAGTAGACAACATTACAGCTGTTCTTAATCCATAATCCCACCGTCCCTTGGTCGTTCCCGTTACTTATTACCGACGTGCGTACACACCTGCTCCGGGCTGGGCGGGGGCGTGACTAGGGACACGGCGGTCACTACAATCGCAGTGAGCCCACAGAGCAGAATGGCGAAGTGGAGGTAGTGGACGCCGCGCAGCACCATCGGCGCCGAGTCCTCCACGCCACATCTGGGAGGGGGGAAGGCAAACTCCAGCACCATCCTGCACACGCCCACCACCAGACCCACCATCAGGCCCCAGAATGCACCCTGAAAACACACACAAAAAACAAAACAACCCACATTCCCGTTACATCACAGGCTTTTCTGCTCAGCATGTCAACCCCCCCCCCCCCCCCCCCTCCTCCCCCCCTCCCTCCTCCTGCAGTCTGACCCCGGAAGAGGCTCCGGGTCACGGCCGGGCGTGTCGCGCTCATGAAGCGCTCTTCACTTTCCCACTGCGATAATCTGTCACCTGCGTGTCACTCAGCAGTTGTTGTGAGCGTATAAACGTGTCAGACTTAAATTCCTCCGCGTCTCGTTTTCTCTTCCACCTTCAGGAGAGAATGTGGCCCGAGCAGTTTGAACTACGACGGAGGAAAAAAAAACAATCATACGTCTGGAGACTTTCACTCAGACGTAGATAGATAGATAGATAGACAGATAGATAGATAGATAGATAGATAGATAGATAGATAGATAGATAGATAGATAGATAGATAGATAGATAGATAGATAGATAGATAGATAGATAGATAGATAGATGACAACAACCCTGCATTGTCTACAAGGTAACATACATTAAGCCACAGTAGCACTCGACCTTTGACCCCCATGAGTCACAGATCTATCTTGTGATGTGATAAAACTCACACCTCCTCCAGTGAAACTTTCTCAGTAGTTTCGCTTTTTGCCGGTAAATAAAGAGGCTAAATAAACATTAAATTAAAACGTAATTCCTCCGCTACTATCTCATACTTTCGTCACCACATTTCTACGTGTGCTGAGAGATGCAGTTCAGACCGACGCGCTGCTGAACGATGTTTACCGGGTAAACGCGTGGTGACGTTTGCTTAATTAGAAAAACAAGCCGAGTTCAGCGTCGATGGAAAAAAATCCTCTGTCAATATCTTGGTGTGTAAACAGCTGCATGATGACTGCAGGTTTGGGCCTGAGGGACGGCACTTTGAGGAAATGCTTAACCGACAGTGAAACGACTTAATGTCACGCCAAAGAGAACATGAAAGTGTGTCCCATGTGGTTCCTGTTAGGACCACCGGTTGAAAGGGAGAGATGCTCAGAGACAGCCGGAGGTGTCCTGCAGGGAACCATAGAAGTCTTTTACATCAGTCTTATGGAAGTGGAATAATCACATTTATACCGTATTTTCACACTTTTTAAAAAAAATTTTTAAATGCTCTGGGCAGGTCCTGTGACTTGTTTGTCAAAATATACCACATGTATAATAACACAGCTGGTATTATGGTGAGCGCCTATCCTTTAATGTCTTTCCCACCGAGATGAGCGAGAATGAAACCAACCCAGAGAAAGAGCAGAAAAGTGTGAATGAAGGGACGAGATGAACCAAACGTGCCACAGATGGTCATTTTCACACGGAAAACCACGAGACTGAATATACCTGCCCTCCGAGAGCAAAAGTCTGTTCTTGGTCGAGGACTGTGAGAAACCAAATAAATGCGACTTATAATCCAGTGCCACTTTTTTTTTTCTCCTCTACGTGATGCACTCAGGAGGAAATCGTCGTCTGGAGAATACGGCAATGCTACGGGCGGTAAAAATGTGCTTCACGTAACAAAGATGACCTTTGACCTGCAAGACACTGACACAGTATTTGCTTTGCAGACCTGTTCGGTGTTTAAAGTGATAAAAGACAAATAAGAACACTTTGTATCGTCTCTGAGTTTCTAAAATGTATTACATGCATTAGAGGAACGTGTTAAAAAAAACAAACCTTTTCATTGTGGAGAAAGCAAAGAATTTTTTATTTTTTTTTTTGTTCCCAGTGCAGTTGTTAAATAGCTTGTCAGCAGAGAGCGAGACACACCCAGGACTGGCTGCACTGAAAACAAGGAGGCTGGGGCTTGACTGGAGGAGCCGGCTGGTCTTTACTTAGCAGAACTAGTCCTGTTAAGACGGACCCTCTCACTGCGCCGGCGTTATCTTTTACTTTTTATCTTCTAATAATCGCACTTTCTCACACTTTGCTATCGGACAAAGCTTTTCCTTCTTTGTGGCGAGCGGTCACACGGGTCCCTGTTCGGGAAGCAATTAACAATACAGTCCATAAAGACGACTGCGTAACACATAATAAAACTGGGAAAAGTGTCGGACAGAACAAACAGTTCACACAACAACATAAGCTCATACCCTTGATGCCCATTAGAGAGTAAACTTTGACTACTGTTGAGTTACATTTGAACCAAGATTCACTGGAAAAGCAATATCTGTTCATAAACGTCTTTTGTAATGAATGTCAGAGCAATTACACACTCTATTCTAATTAATGTTCACCTGATTAGTCACTGATTCATCCAGTCGTCACCCGGTGGACTTAACTGTCCAGTGTTGACTGTGATGGAGAGGTGACCTGCCCAGAGTGTATCCTGAACATTGCGTACAGGAGATGAATGGCTCGGATGGAGGCTGTCGATCGCGTGATCGATTTTGTTTGATACGTCTCCTGTGATCTAAAGAGCTTCAACTGAAAATAAGGTCAGTCATTTAATCGGAAAAAAAACTACATCGGAAAATACCTGCACCCTCAGTTCTGACTGCAATATTCATATATTGACTCAATAAAGGCAATTGCTTATGCATCTGCACCTGCTCATTGGTCCGTTTCCAGAAGACCGCCAGCGTGAAGACGGCGGTGACGGGCGGGGCGAGGTAGCTCGTCACCGACTGGATGTAGACGTACAGCTGCCCGCTGTTGGCCGACTGGAGGATGGGGATCCAGATGACGCTGACGACCACCAGGATCACGGTCACGATCCTGCAAACGGACACAGTCTTTACCCATCCCGACGGGAAGCGCGGGACGGGTGCGCTCTCGGCGACGCACCTTCCGACCAGCAGCAGCTCCTTCTCGGAGGCCCGCGGCCGGTGCTTCTTCCAGATGTCCATGGTGAAGAGGGTGGAGCTGCTGTTGAAGATGGAGGTCAGCGAAGACATCAGAGCGGCCATCATCACGGCGATCATGAGGCCTCGCAAACCTGGCGCGCACACAGGGACGCAACGCAGCAAAAAAAACAAAAAAACAATTCAAAACGCGAGAGGAAATCAGACGCGTTCACAATATGTTGTCGGAATCAGAGGCCCCGTTCTCACCGCTTGGCATGAGCTCGATCACCAGTTTGGGAAAGGCGATGTTGGAGCATCCCACCTCTGCGCCACACACACGCACACACTCCTCTGGGTCAACGCAGCCGACGGTGTCTGAAAGGCGAAGACGAAGGACAGTGAAGCACAGGAAGTGGTGGCGACGAGTCGCCTGCTCATCCAGAGTTCATGTTCTTTGTGCTCCACATTCAGCCAAAACGCTGTTTTGGTTTGTTTTCAAAAACGTGTCTGATGAACAGACTTGCTCATGAATACACTAAAATTATTCAAATTAATGGTTTCACAGCAGAAAGGGAATCTATAACAGACTAGAGCTACGCTCGGTAGAGCGCACACCTTCGCCGACGCCACATCTGCTTGAGGGACCCAGTTAGCATCGCTGTCGTGATAGCCGTTAGCTCTGATCGACGCTCACTCGCCATCCATTGGGAAACACTGAGCAGGGAGCGTCTCCATGGCAACAGACGCTGACCTCCTTTGAGCTCCTCTCCCATCCGCTTTGTATGAGAAACTTTTTCACAGTTTTTTGACCTTTATTTGGAAACGTTTGGCCGTTAACGTCACAAACTGTAATGGATTGGTCCTTGGATGATGTCAAATCATTTCATGCAAATTTCATGTGATTCGGGTGAGTAGATTTTCCAAAAGGTTGATAAAATACATACAAACCAATAAATAAATAAATGAATAAATAAATAAATAAACACAGAAAAAAACAGCCTTCTCGGCCAACTTTCGTTGGTGAAGATAATAAATAAAATGTAATCAAATTAAATAGTTTAAATAGGATCCGTTGGGTTTTTCCTCTTTTCTCTGTTAAAGCACCTCGGAATGACTGTGTTGTAGTTGGTGCTTTCCAAATAAAGTTGAATTGAATAGAAAATAGACTTTTATGATGTATTCCATCCAGAATATGGAGAATTACGCCAAAAATACACTAATTACTCATTGTTCCATTAGAATGAGTAAAAATTATATTTAAACCGATTACAAAAAGAAACAAAACACACTGAGCATGACAGTCACAAGGTGCGCAGGTTGGCAATAAAAAAGTTTCACTGTAGTTACTTTTCTTTTATGAGGCTGAGATCAGGTCACGCGATAATTAACTTTTGATTAAAAGTAACCTGAGGTTGATAATTGGGTTAGGTGATCAAAAAGTGCAATCAGGGTAAACCAGTCTTTCTTTTAGGACACATTAACTGGGATCCTTAATCGTTCCTTACAGTGTTTAGTCATGGGAAAGTCCAACAAACCTGTTAAGATAATAATAGTACAGTTGTAATGCTCGATTTGTTGTTTATTATCAACTTTCATTAACTTTAATCTCCTAAAAGGAAGCCATATGTTTTTTATAATATAGTTACAGAAGTTTTGATATGGCTGTTTTGTAGGTGAGGGGTAACGTTTTTAGGGTGGGAAGCCCTCTGAGTCCAGGCTGAAGGGTGGAGCCTGGAGGAACCAGCGAACCGGACACTCCGCCTCCTTGAACCCGGTAACCGAGCTTCCGTTGTCGGATTCCAGGGTCAGACAGACCGTCGAAACTTTGTCTGCTTTCAGACAAACCCGGAGGAAATAAGCCCAAGTTGGGAGCTTGTGTCGATCGCCTCTGTGAGTTTTTCGACTTTCTGCTGTTGTTCGTCCGCCGCCGCGTTTTTACGCACGTCTGTGCGTCTCGGACGGACGAGAAGTGACTCGTCAGCGCGGAACTTTCTGACTCACGCGGGGTTTCGACACGTCTCAAAAGCCGGTTTAAACACTTTTCTTCTCTTCATACTGATTCACCGGCAGACAAACACACTCGTCACCCGTCCAGACGAGCCGCCTGCCCCTGTGTGTTTTGAGCCCCGCGGCTCGGAGCAGCTGCGTCGGGCCGCCTCCACCAGCAGCAGCCCGGGCTCCGCTGGCAGTGACCCGGCCCCCAACCAGCCGCAGCCCCGCAGGCAGTGACCCGGCCCCCCCTCCCCTCCACTCCCCGTGTCAGGTGAGAGGCGTGGCGCAGGGCGGAGGAGCTTTGTTCCAGCTACACCTGAGTGCGAGAGGCAGAACCCGGAGCCGCGCGCCCTGTCGGAGGTGTGTTTGCCCCAGATGGACGCGCTCCCCTCCGGACGGATGAGTCCCCCGCCGCGGGGTCCCGGCTCGGCCTGAACCGTGATGACCGTTTCCCCCCAGTGCGGACTTTGACTCCTGGGGAAACCGGGTCAGATCGTCCAGCGCACTCGAGGTTCAGATCAGTTGGCGTCATGGCGCTGTCTCAGATCCAGTGTCTGGACAACCAGCACGTCAACTGGCGCGTGAGCGAGAGCAAGCCGGAGTTCTTCTACAGCGAGGACCAGCGGCTCGCCATCGAGGAGCTCATCACCGAGGGCCGCGAGGCCTTCGCGGACTACGTCAGCACGCGCGGCGTGCGCGGGTTCCTCTCCGACTCGGAGCTCGAGCGCATTGCGCGCACGGCGGAGGCCTACCGACCCGGGCACGAGCACCACCCGAAGCCCGAGACCCCGACCAGCCCGGGGGTCCCGGGGGCCCCGGAGGAAGCCGAGGACGGCGAGGTGTCGCTGGAGTACTGGCCGGACCGGTCCGAGGCCTCCGTGGTGGAGCTGGACCTGGGCTGGCCCGAGTCCATCAACTACCGAGGGGTCACGCGCGTCACCGTGTACACGCAGCCTCCCGTGGAGACGCACACGCACATCAAGGAGGTGGTGCGCAAAAGCATCGCTTCAGCTCAGAAGGTAGGGAGAAGATGATGGTGATGATGATGATGTAAACGTAAACATCTCACTGTAATCTCGCTTTAAAAAGTTTATTATCTCTCAGTATTAGCAGTTTAATAACAGTTGATCTGCTACAACCAAAGCAGAAAGATGTTTTCCATCACCGCACTACAATTAGAAATCACATTACGCAGTTTCTCCACATGAGAAGGTGGAGAAGGATTTTTTTTTAAACTTAAAATCCTCATAAAAACTAATAATTGGAAGGTAAAACCATTGTTTTTTTTAATCAAAACACACATTATTAATCCAAACATTACATATATCTGCCATCTATGGTTGGGACCCATAAGAGAGTGTAAATACTCGGTACTGGGGGTTCTGTTAATGCAGATCAACTCCCCCTGCACACCTGGTTCTGACAGCTTCATAACATCTGGATAACATCTTTTCAATACTTTGCTGCTTGGTGCAAAAATAAGCTACATCATCATAAGCCTGAGAACTTCAAGGCAGTACATGTGTGACAGGGTAACTTTACTTTGCAGGATTATTGAATCGATAATCAAACTATTCAGTGGATTATTCCGTTATTCAAGTTTCTTTAATACCAGTGTGGATCATCAGTACAAGTAACAAGCAGATTAAATGGTATGTGCAGTGATAATTAGCTCAGTAATGTTGTTTTCATTGTGCTATGCGCTGTGTCACTGACAGAATGAGAGCATTCGCCATGATTACAGCTCATAACGGCACCCTGAACCTAAAATAGGCGTCTTTGGTCCGCATTGGATCTCGTGACTTCAGCTTCTGTCTGTTTAGGAGCCATTTTTGGATCTTTCATATTCAGCATTCGCCCCCACAGCCGGGCCTTGCAAACTCACTTCCCGTCTCTGCATGTGCCAGTCTCACACGCTCGCTCCAAAGTTTTAATAAGACGAGTCTGAGCTTGACACGCCAGTGGAAAAAACTACCCTGACGTCACTAAATGGGTCACATGCCGACACAACCCATACATCACCTTTACCTCTTCCTGGGGTTGATCCTGGCACGTGACCTGCTCGGTGACTCGTCTGGCTTTGCACCAGAGCCACAAAAGAAGCATTCACACTATAATTGATTGTAATATTTTACTGCTTAGAAAGCACTGTGGCCTCTCCCTCACTCTCTCTCTCTCTCTCATGGTTGGATATTTTTACCTCAAGATTTACTAGCCACCTTTTTTTTCCTCTGCACCATCCTGTCATTAGCGTAGCTGTGCTGTCAGACACACACAGTCAGATCACTTTACATTTCTTATCACGAGTCTGCTAAAAAAAAAAAAAAAAAAAAAAAGGGTCCTTTATTTCCTGCAGGACCAACAAGATTCTTGACGTCCTGCTTCGACGTACTCTTCGTATTACACTTGATAAACGTCCAGCCTCCTGTGTGGCTGTCATGAATTTGATATGGTTGGTAGAAGGCAGCGTGAGTCAAAAGGACCCAGCCAGAGCAGGAAACACTAACGTCTGTGGCTTCCTGTGTGTGTGTATTTGTGTGTGTGTGTTTGTGTGTGTGTGTGTAGGTGATCGCCGTGGTGATGGATGCATTCACAGACGTGGATATCTTCCGAGATTTATTGGATGCGTCCTACAGACGCAGAATCCCCGTGTACATAATCCTGGACACGGCTGCAGTCCCCTCTTTTCTTTCCATGTGTGGCAGAGCTGATATGCACCGGGGACACCTAAAGGTGTGTAAATGTCATAAAACACACACACACACACACACACACCAACACTGATGGTGTTTTCATAAGCACGCAGTGTGAGCTGGTGGGATAGATATCCACCTAAAGATAAGTGTGCAATAATAAAAGTTGTTATTTAAAAAGGGCCCAGGTTTAGTGCTTTAAATGAGAGGTTTTCACCAGGGGCTCTTTGTCCAACAATAATATTACCATCCAAGGGAAACATGTGAAAGCAGAGTGCGGCTGATGAGGGCTGACAGGCTTTTTTGCCCGCAGCCTTTTTAAGGTGCAGGCCCCAGCTCGTTGATCGGCATGGGCTGAATTTATTTGCTATTGTTTGTATTTCAAACTGGTCAAAGCAGTAACAGAAAATACATGTTTTTTGGATTTTTTTTATGTCCACTGAAAATTTTCTAAGCATTTTTTCTGAAGGCAATTAGATTTAATTGCGTGCAAGCCCTCTTTGCTTTTTTTTTTTTTTTTTTTGCGATACGTTTTTGCTTTCAGTTCTCCTTCTTCCTTCCTCACGGCCTTAAACCGCCAGCGCTTTTCCTCCGGTTTGAGACTTTCTCTTATCTGGCATCGCTGCTGTCATTATGGGCGTTTAACGACTTGCCGTTTGCTCCTCCTCTGAGATTTCGCACAAAAACGTTTACCTGCAAGGCAACGCTCAGCCTGGAGCCACACCCTGACCACAGGGCTGGAGACAAACACCACAGGGTGTGTCCTACAGGCACACACGCACACACACACACACACACACACAAGGTCATAGGTAGTCTCTCCGAAGCAAAACTCGTCAGTGACTCCCGTTCTTTTGCCTTTCAAAATCCTTCTTCCTGTTCCCATTAAATCCAGCACACAGTCACCAGAGACAGGAATCACCATGTACGTGTGTGTTTGCAGAATCTGCGCGTTCGCTGCTGCGGAGGGGTGGAGTTCTACACACGGTCGGCTCAGAAGGTGCACGGATCTCTGAGCCAGAAGTTTCTGCTGGCGGACGGAGACCGAGCCATCTCGGGGTCGTACAGGTGAGTGGAGACGATTCCGCCACGCTTTTGCTTTGTTCACCCCACTGATAAGGAACGTGAGCTGGGTTCAGACTCGGACAGATTCATACCCTACCGAGGGCACGGCCACACGACGAAAAAAAACAAAACAATCTTTTTTCTTCTCCCCAGCCGTCTCCCAAGACATTCCGTCCACACGTCACTATGAACTCGGCTCAACACGAGGCTTTGGGACATGTAGTACACATGCCAGGCCTTTAGGGGCGCTGTGACTCACCAAACACACCAAAAACGCAGAAGAACTTAGCCCATAGAAATGTAGAAGTGGACTCTTGTTCATAAACCTTTATGTAACTCTAGTGCTATAGGTCTATGGCCACGCTCATCCTGCTGCTAGCATATGTAGCTCAACCAGCGCTTGTAGTCCCTGATTGTTGTGGTTATTAGGTGACATCGTGGACTGCGGCGGGGGAAGGGGGGGGGGGGGGGGGGTGATTACCTCGTCTTTTTTACACAGATGGTCGACTTTGCCGTCCACACCCCTGGGGGGGGTTGGGCGGCACGAGCCGGGGTTTTAGAATTTCCCCCTCTCTGGGACCCGTGTTCAAAAAAACCTGTTTTCACATTCCTGAAACTGCCTCATGAGGACGACAGGCCCAAAACAGCATGTTTAGGTGAACTGGTTTCCTGGTGTGGACGACCCCTGAGTGTTTTTTTGCGATGGGCTATTTTCAGTTTTTTAACTCCTGGCAAAGCTTGCTCTGACTTTACAGTCACCATGGAGTGTTTTTGTCCCAACTAACTCTCTAAATGTGAAGTGAGCAATAAATAAATATATAAACATCACAGGAAGTCATTGTCCTCGAGCTCCCTTCAGCTATGTGGAACATTTCTAGCTCTCTCAGCTGATTTTTTTATTTTTTTTTATTTCTGTCGTCAGAAGCTTGATGGCTTTTATTTCAGTCACTCTCATTCTGTTCATTACTATTTGCAGCAAATAGCTTGAACAAGTAGGCCACTTAGTGCCAGTCAGCAAACAAACAAAGTAAACAGTTAAATGGTGAGCAAACAAAAAGACTCAAGACGCTGCTGAATATCCGTGTCAGGTTTTCAGCTGGATAGAGCTGTTAAGGAAAATGAGTGTTTTTGTGTTTGCTGTCGATTTTGCACATCTTTAACATAATCATGTTTTGGTTTTGCACTTTAAATATTTAAAAAGAAAACAGTACAACTTACAGTCGCCATTATTATCCATGAAATTGCCAAAAGAATTGTTATGATCAAAGGAACATCACACATCAAGGCTTCAGATTGAATTTGTCCAGTGGCCGACTTGTTTTTGTCGGAAACAAGCAGTCACATGTTGTACTGTGCTTAGTGGCTCGCAACCAAAGCCAATTTCTGAATTTCGGGCTGAGTTTCCACCCCACGCTATAATTGCCTATTCTGTATATTCTTAAACTGTGCTCTTGCTGGACCGGGAAGTTGAAGAGGAAGAGTTTTACAGTGCGATCAAAGAGCAAAATGTGATGCATGACTTTAGGGTGGTGATGTCTGGTGTAATGATTAAACAATAATAAACTCTTAATCAGCATTTCTCGGTCAGAGTTGGAAGTGAGAGTAAAGCAGTAGGAAGAAATCTGGCCTGTTAAAAAAAAAAAAAAAAAAAAAAAAAAAAATTCGCTTCTCTATATTTCATGTCTCCACTTCTGTGTTTTTTGCAGTTTCACCTGGTCTTCGTCCCGTTTGGACCGGAATCTTATCACCGTGATCACAGGACAGGCAGTGGAGACCTTTGACCTGCAGTTTCGTGATCTGTATCTCATGTCCAGAGGCGTCTCTCTGAGCAAGGTTCCCATGGTGGACGAACCCATCCCTGACCCGCTCCCTCAAGTCGCTCCCACGCCTGTCCCGGCTTCTGTCGCCCGGAAGCTCGTCAATCCAAAATATGCTCTTGTCGTCACGGGAAACCACACCAGTCCCGCCTCCTCCGACCAGAACTCCAGCAACAAGAACTCCCAGAATCCCGCCGGGTTGAAAATGATGAAACGCATCAAGGAGGTGGCCGAAGCGCCGCCGGTACACCCGGGATTGGCCAATCTGGAGAAGGCGTATCTGATCCCGTACCTGCCGACCTGGCCGGAGCCGGACCCGCCGAGCGACGTCATCGGCTTCATCAACATCACGGATGAGAAGCGCGCTCATCAGGTTCACTTGCAGCGGTCGGAGAGGTTCGAGGTCAGCCAGGCCATACGCTTCAGCGCGCGACTGATGGCGCCTAAGACTGCGGAATCTGCCTCGGGTAAGGACGCGAAAGTAGAAGAAAAAAGTTCCACCCCTGCCGGGACCGCAAGCCCCAAAGCCTCTTCCCCCGCGAGTCCAGCCGGCAAACCGGTTAAGGAGCAGACAGACGTAACAGACGCTCCCCAGCAGCCCAACGCTCCTCCGGCAGAGGAGGCGCCCCCCTCCAAGTCACCAACCGAAGTTACTGCCGATTCATTGCCGGCAGGACAAGAAAGTACTGAAACTCCCGAGACGCAAGCAGCGGCGCCACCTGTGCCTAAGCGCCGCACGCTTCAGGTAGTCGTAGACCCAGACACCTCGGACCACGTCAGCCTGGTCAAAATGGACCAGGCGGTGAGTCTGGAGGATTCGCTCGACCGGAGGAGGTCGAACGTGGAGTTGGTCCGCGGCCGCCTCACCAGGGACGACGCCGCCGACTCTGGCAGCAACGGGAACGACAGCCAAGACAGCACCAAGGTCATATGTGACCGCGCGGTCAACGACGAGCCCTCGAGCGCCTCCACGGTTTCAGACGAAGAGTTTTACGACTGCTCGCCGACAGAGCAGCTCGGTCCTCTGACCAACGGGGTGACCTTGGGCTCGGGCCAAGGGCACGGGCAGGGACAGGGGGGGTTCAATATGATGGCCCGCTTCTCCCAGAGCATGCTGGACCTGAGGGAGCCCAGCCAATCAGAGGACAGCGCTGCCCTCATTCGACAATCCCAGCAGCTCCGCAGGAAGGGCTACGCCTCCCCGCACAGAAACATAGGACAGGTGAGCTCCCGCTGCGACGGTTCTATTATCACCGACCATCCTTTTTGCAAATCTCGATTCGTTCGTCGCTTCGATTTTGACAACGAATGGGAGACTCGCTCGTCACACAATTTTCTTTTATGTCTGTTTAAAACTCTGCCGTTTAACTTCTTTCCGTGCCCAGTTTAAAATAAAATATCTTCAGTAGGTTTTTTTCCCGGTAGAGTCAATAAAATACCAGTAGAGTAGTTGTTTTAGTCTTGGAACCCAAAGATGGCTGACCTTCTGAACTGAAGGCTCAATGGAAAGATGCTCCAAATACAACATGGGCCGCAAATGACGAGGCTTTGTTTGGACGACAGCGCATCGTTCTCAGAGGATGTCGAGACAACGAACACTTCTTATCCTTGGTTCTTTACTTGGAGGACATTTTACTTCTGATTTATACAAAATTGCACGCTGCTTTTGAGTTGTCAAGAAATGTTTTGGAATAAATGGCACCATTCATTCAACTTTCACACTCAAACTGCCACGTTAAACCGATTTATTTTTGAAAGTGGTAGAAGTGTATAATGCACTGGCTTTGACAAATGGTCACATTAATGGCTGAAAAGTCGCCAAAGCGTCGATACAGCCTTAGAATCCAGCGTTGGTAGTTTTTCCCCTGAGTGACGGTGGAAATATGTTCATTCAACTGTTATATTAATGGACAAACGTTGACATGACCTTGGTCTCCATATTAACATGCAGCCATTAATGCAAGCAGGGCTAGATTTCAATATACTTCATTCCGGAAATTGTAAACTTGCACTAGTTCACTAAACTTGAACGACATTATTCTTCACAAAATGCGTTAACATAATCCTATTCATATTTTATTCATTCAACAAATCCAGTTTTCACTGTTTTATATAAAACTATCGGTGAGCTGCGCAACACTGCGCTGGAATTCATGCAAAATTCCCCTCTGAGCAGATTTTCACTAAATCACCAGAAAATGGTCTCAAAGTCCCAACTTCAACTGTTAACAGGTGATTATCACTGGGGCTGTATTGAGTTTCCTCGAGATGTGGTTTCCAGTAATCATCTGGCTTGAGAACTTCAGTACTCATTCAAAATGATCTCGGCCCATTTTTTAAGTGTTTTAAATCAAACTTTTGCTTTTCTTGGGGTCGGTTGTATCATATTCCTGTTGTCAGGACATGGGATTACAGAAGTAACTTTTATAAAGAAGTAGTTGAAACACCATTTTACCCCTGACTTGCATTTTTGATTTGCTGCAATTTATGCAATTTCCTGTAAAAAAATGTTTTAACAATAACGGCAATAACAGGCTACAAGATCCTAAAGAGACGGGGATCACTAACTACATCTACAAATTAACTATTGAAAACAGCCACAAATCCTTGTTATTATTGTTATTCTGATTATTCGTAGTTGTATTCTTTATCTAAGAATAATAAGTTGTTGCAATACTGAATAAATAATGGGTTACAAAAACAAGTGGGTCGGTTTCAGGGAACTTTATCATGAAAAAGAAGGCGTAGCATTTCACAGGAACTCTGGAGTTTCAGGAAATACACACACACACACACACACACACGCATGCACGCACGCACACACACACACACACACTTTAATTGCTGTACCACATGTTTATTGTAAACGGGTAGTGACTTGCTTTGATGCCACAGATGAACCACACCCAGTGTGTGTGTGTGTGTGTGTGTGTGTGTGTGTGTGTGTGTGTGTGTGTGTGTGTGTGTGTGTGTGTGTGTGTGTGTGTGTGTGTGTGTGTGTGTGTGTGTGTGTGTGTGTGTGTGTGTGTGTGTGTGTGTGTGTGTGTGTGTGTGTGTGTGTGTGTGTGTGTGTGTGTGTGTGTGTGTGTGTGTGTGTGTGTGTGTGTGTGTGTGTGTGTGTGTGTGTGTGTGTGTGTGTGCGTGCACACTGACCTGGATAGAGGGCCCTGCTGATCATGCCAGGGAGGACGATGAAGATGAAGGGCAGCATTTTTAGATAGGCTGCAAAGATGGACGCTCCTTTCACGTGACTCATGTTTTTGGCAGAGAGGGATCGTTGTACAATAACCTTCCAATGCAGAAACACACATAAACAATACACTTACTGAGGGTAACTTTTAAGAACACTTGTTTGTTACAACAAAGTATAAACGCATAGATTTTTTTTCATACGAACGGTGAAGTCGCAGACACGAACGAACCCTGTCTTTTATCGGAAAGGGTTTAGCGATTCTGCCCGTCTGCTCTGGAATGTAATAAACGTTGACGCTTTCGGTGGCACGTCATCCTCTTTTGGATCGTCTTAAGTGGTGTGAATGCAGCTGTGAACCAGTTGTGACTTGAATTGGTTTGATTCACTCGGGCACCGCTGCATTTTCCTTCAAAACTTGAAGTGTTGGTCAAACATCACCTTTTTGTGAATCTTTCGTAAGTGTACAAGCAGCAGTGAACCTGTATTAGAACCCCAAACCCCCCTCATCCATTGGGAAGGGGGGGGGGGGGGGGGGGGGGGGGGGGGGGTTAGGGGTGCTGATGTTAGGTGGGTTGGGATTTTTTTATTTTATTTTACCTCACATGAATAATTAGCTTCTAATTGGACAAATTATAAAGAACCCCATAATTCCTGGTCACCATTCTCAACATGCTGTATCCCGCCGGTCAATAATCATAACAATAATGTTCCGTTTCATGTTCAGTGTTGAATAATAAAGGACCAAGGATAGATCCCTCAGGCACTCCGTATTTTTACTAAGTGGTTTTCCCTCTCTCTCACTCTCTCTCTCTCTCTCTGTCGGCGCAGTTGTTTCAGGGCTCCAGATCTCCGGGTCGTGACGGGAGACTGAGAGGAAACAAGGTTGTCATCGCCAAGCCGGGAAGTTTCCACCGGCCGGCTCGAGCCGCCGGCCCCGTCATCGGGGGTCACCGTTACTGGCAGGGCCAGACGCTGCAGTCGGAGGCTGCAGCCCAGCGCCTGGAGGGCCGCTCCGGCCGGTCGCCACGGCGACACAGTCCGGGCTACAAGAAGACGGACCGCCCGTCACAGCAGCAGCCGGCGGCCGCCGCCGCCGCCACGCCGTCGGGGATACTGGGAGTATCTTTTTCGAAACTCGGCAGTTTTAGGAACTTGAGATCTCGAGGAGGAGCGTCGCCGAAGAAGACGTTTCAGAACAATAAGCCCGCTCGGTAAAAAAAAAAAAAACCCCGGGCCAGCTCGGGGCGCAAGCGGGCGTTTGTTGACAGACTTGAGTGTGTGAATCGTTCTTCCCGATTTGAAAATCCTCTGGTGCGTCACACACGAGCTGCTTCACGGGATTTATTTTACTGATTTTACTGGGATGTTTCGTAGGAAAGTGCCTGGGACATAAGGGACTTTAACAGCAGGTACTGGTGGATCTGTGAGGAAATAAATACGTGTAGGACACAGGGTATCTTGTTCATATGGAAGGCGGGGGGGGGGGGGATTTTTATTGATGATCAGTCTTAACAGATGTTGTTGGTATTTGTTCAGCTGTGACATTCCTCCCTGCCAACTCCAGCCTTGTGCCTAATCCTTGAACAAATATTTCTAGAGTACCTCAGCTGCTTTGCCTCTTCACGGCGTCATGCTGTGATACTTGTTCATATCCTGCCTGCGCAGCTGTGACTTGTTAGCGCGGTTCAGATTAAGTCTACCACACTGATGTAAATTGGGTTCCAGAGTTGATACCTCTGTGATTATTTACTGATGGTGAAAGGAAAAAACGTTACCCTGTTGGATTTTTTCTTTTTAAATATTTGACGGCTGTCGCTAATTACCTGTATCAAAGACGTGGGACCAAAACCGAATGTTGTAAATAAAGAGATAAATTGATGCTCAACTCGCTCTTTTTTCTGACTCGGCCAGGTGCGATGGGCGATGTGGACGACTCTGGCAGCGGTTCTGTCTTGTTGTGTCGCACTGAAAGTGGAAATACACAACTGACGTCTGAAAACGCAGGACCAATCCAGTTAACAGTTATGGTTTGAGCACAGTGAGGTCTTTTTTTATGGAGGCCTGCTGCTTTTGCCACAGAGACTGCAGGACATTTTTAAAAAATCAAATTGCAACTTTTTGGTTTTTAAAAATTATTTCTTTAAGCCGGGAGTTTGGGTTTGGCGCGAGCTCCTCGTCGTCTGGCCCACAGGGTGGAGCTTGATCCTGTGTTCCATTATTTTCAGCTGCTGATGTCCCGTCCATGAAATAGACTCGAGTACTTGTCGGTAGTTACCGTAAGTCACGCAGATCCCTGCCAAAGCGAAAAAAAACCTAAAAAATCCTCTCAAGTGTTTGATTTGATAACAATTTCTTACCCAGCATTAGTGTTTTTTTTGGAGGAGGGGGTCAATTTTGTCTCAAAATGACTGTAAACAGCAATCACAAAAGGACTTGGGTACAAATTTACCTGTGTCTGGTTAAAACGGCCACAACCGATGTAATTTTCTCAGATTTCCGTTTTTCCATATCAATTTGTTTACCCAAAGCCAGAAAGTCTAAATTAAAATGAAGCCCAATGCAGTTTTCGCTGTGGCTCATCGGTCTGGCGTCGTACGTATGGAGCCCGACTGCTTCTCATCTAGAATGTCTTCTTGTCAAAAGCACAATCTCCTCAACACAACAGCACCGACGCACATTCAGGACAGGAGAACTCGCGGCTCTGTAAAACTCCCAGCGTGATCCTCAATCATTTCTTCTGCGATGGAATAATAAAGCACTTTTTATTGAGTTGTTCTATCTAACTTAATCTGCAGGTAAATCTTTTGACAAGAACAAAGTGGCCTGAGCCCATTAATATTTCCGCGGGAGATTTTTAGTCCTATATAGCGATTGACGTGCTGCCGGAGGCCTTTATAGTAGAGTAAAGGATCACGGAGGGAAAAAAATGATCTTAAGCAGTGTGTCTGCAGCGCAGCTGATATCAGTCATGACATAAGTATGGCGGTGGGAGCATCACACTATGAGGTGGTCCTCTGTAGTGGAGAGTGGGATCTGAATGGAAGCATTATGATAAAAACCGAGATCAGACAGTCATCAATAAATTCTAAGATACAAATGTATAACCTTGTTATCATATCATATTTCTCCTTAATAAACATGCCCACATGTCTCTGTCCAGCGTCGTCGTAATTAATTCAACACAGTTTTAAGATTACAACGGAAATGCGGAAGTTACAAAATACAGTCGTTTGCCTGATTAAATGTGAGCATCTGTAATTTGTCACTAACTGCCCTTTTGTGCTTTATGACACGTGTTGGCTTGTTGGGCGGTGTATGAGCACGTGTGAGACACACCTGGTCGGTGCACCAGTACCAGGTGGCCAGAATGGTGAGTCCGAGTGTCATGCCGGGCCAGGGCAGGTCTCCGGTGACGGCGTCCCGGAACAGGTGCATGGCGTCCTGCCGCGGGAGGTGGCACGTACTGTTGGGTATGATCTTGCTGGGCACCGCTATGCTGTACACGTGCTCCAGGTTGCTGTAGCCTCCGATCTTGTTGAACGCTGTGGACGCGCGCACAGTCAAACGTGACCGTTGGAACAATCTGCTCATCCGGATTGTAGTTGGTGTTTTGTTTTGAAAGCCACATACCGGTAATTGTCAGGATGATCGCACCCACAATCATGATGAATGTTTGTAGTGTGTCTGTGTAGATGACAGCAGCGAGACCACCTGAAACGGCAGAAGTAGGTAGTTTATTGATGTTGGAACTTGTCTTTAACTTAATTTATTAAAGGGGTCATATTATGTAAAATTCCCTTTCTAAAGGTTTTCCAGCAGTACTGACCGGCCCCACACGTGGAACGACGCCCCAGAAGTGAAGAAAGTGTGTCCTCTCTCTCCCTGGCTTGTTCCAGGTTTTAAAAAGTGTGTTGCTCCAAGCAGCCAATCAGAAATCAAACCCTATGTGGTGTCATCGGGGGTTTAGCCAATCACAATCAAGGTAGGCTCCTCCCCTTTGACTACTCCCACAATCAGACAGCTCTGCTCTGGCACATGGCACCACGAGAGGAAGTACTTCCTCCTCTTCCCATAGATGGACGTATGTGGGTGGAGCCAGTCCAGCTCACACAGACACAGCAGATTCTGAATGTAGCTCCTAGAATCCGATATTCAAATGTAGGGAAAATCAAGGAAAAGCTGAATTTGGGGGAATAAACTTTCAATATGTGATTGTTGGACCAGCAGAACTAACGTAAAAGTGCTGAGAAACTGCATACTATGACCCCTTTAACACATTTGATTAATTATTTTCACTCAACATGTATCTTTAGATATAAATTCATTGTGCTGTAACGGTTTGTGGCTACCGGCTATAGTGTAGAGAGCCGTGACGACCAGCATGAGGACAGTGGACAGGTACAGGTTCCATCCCAGACACACCTGGACAAACAGGGCTCCGGAGTAGAGGTCGGTCTGGTGGTAGAGACACAGCGCAAGCTTGATATTTCAGCCGAGTGCAAAATACTTAAGACAGGTGTTTCAGCGTGCATCTGATGGTGTGACGGATGTCGCACGGATATCTTTGTGAAGACCGACAACAGCAGCGACAGGACTGCCAGGTAGGTGCGGATCCTCTCTCCTCCAAAGCGACGTCCCAGGTACTCCGGCATGGTCACGATCTGAACACACAGGCAACCTTTTGTCATCTCAAACGTGACTGGAGGTCAGTGTGACGATTGGCCAACTGGATTTCGACCGTGAGCAAGTTGAGTGACTTCACTCGTGGCTGGGTTTGATGTAATTGTAAATCGATTAAGACCGACGAAAATAAAAGTCGTCATGATTAGAAGGCAGTTGCGAGGGCAGCACACCCTGTTGGGGAATTCAACAAGGCGGCAAGTCCTTGTCAAGGAGTCGTTTGGCACCGAAAAGTACCTGTAGAACCAGCCTGGACAGGCAGACGCACACCCATATATATAAATGTCTTCCTGTCTGTGCAAACGCTTGTTTTTCTCTCTTTGCTCGGGTTTGAATTCTGATAAAGCAAAATGTTTACGTCACAGTATTTTCGGTTTTGGGAGTGTTGTGATAATTAGGATTAAAGTGTGTGTGTGTGTGTGTGTGTGTGTGTGTGTGTGTGTGTGTGTGTGTGTGTGTGTGTGTGTGTGTGTGTGTGTGTGTGTGTGTGTGTGTGTGTGTGTGTGTGTGTGTGTCTAACCCCAGAAGAGATGTACACCGGCACAAACACCCAGGCCAGAGCCAGCAACACATAGGTGGCCTGCAGGAGGGGAAAAAAGAGGGATGTGGGAGAAAAACAAAGGTTTTAACCAGCTTGGCTACAACAAGAAGAACCCTAACCCTAACTGGACATGCTGCTGTGAACATTTCGACTCGTTCTGAGCTCCAGGTTTACTAAGACCTGACTGACAGGCGCCTCGTATCCAGATATAGATCGTGCTGCTGCCCCCTGCTGAGGGTCGTCTCATACGGCTGTTGAATCAAGTAGACCAGTGTTTTTCAACCTTTTTTGAGCCAAGGCACACTTTTTTCTTTGGAAACATCTGGAGGCACACCACCACCACCCATAAATGTTAAAATTTGAAACTCTGCAGCCTCTATTAACAATACAAAGTCATTCTCATCAAAGTTTTATCAATAGGAATCAAATAAATACAGAAAAAAAGTATTTCCCAATTTATATATTTTTTTATTGTGACTCCCTCAGTGTGAAACCTGGACCTGATGGATGAAGAGCTGAGATCCTGGTTCACATTTTTCCTTTTCAAAAACTTCTCCATCACTGTCACTGACACAGTACTTTGATACAAGATGGTAGCAGGAGGTGGAGATTAACCACACTGACGTCTGTCAGTTTACATTTCACCGGCAAAGTTATGTGCTGCCATCTAGTGGTGAAGAGTATTTATACATGATGACTCTGCAACACACTGCTCTCACATGTGAGAGTGAATGTTTTTTTTGAAAAAAATGTGAAATTGGATAATTTCCCACGGCACACCTGACTAGATCTCGCGGAAACACCAGTGTGCCGCGGCACAGTGGTTGAAAAACACTGAGGTAGAGCACTGGTTCCTTCATCGTCTCCTCATTGGTCGGCCCCTGTTTATCTCACAGAAAGGCCACACCCCCTCCAGACCCAGGCACGCCCAGACAGTCAGCCACTGATCTACAAAGTCCTCTCCAAACTGACTTCTCTCTGTATACAATTACAATTTGCCTTTGTACACCGGATGTTATTTATATTGTGGGATTTGCTGGCCGGTCCTGCCTCATTCCACACATCGCGTGTTTGGTTACTATTAATAGTCGCCGGCATACCGGGTCACGGCTGCGTGCGCTTTGTACTCACGTTCCACTCAAAGCCGGTGACGGCGATGCCTCCCGCAGCTCCGGTCCCGGCCAGACCGATGAACAGACCCGAGCCCTCCGAACTGGCAAAGAGGGACGATCCGATCTGCGCACAGCAGCGATGGTAGGACACGTGTGAAACGTCTAGTTGACGGCATCGTGGGGACATGACCCGCCACCGTTCACGGTCTCACTTCTCTTCAAGCGTTTTTATTTTATCCTTCGTAAAACGTTTCGTCGTCCCTTTGAACCGCTTCGGTTGGGGAGGAGAGTTCGGGAATCGGTTCGTTTCTTGATAAGGGTTGTCATTTTTGTGCTCCAACATGTAGGTACAAATATGACGAACATGGAAATGAGCTCTTAACATTGAATGGGATAGCTTAGAAATATCAAAGCAGATGAAAAGTATTGGTGTTGAAAGAAGCTTTGTCTCATTTGACTTTGATGTGGCATAAAAATAGAAAAAATTAACAGCATACAAAAGAACTTCTTACGTCTTTTACCATATAAAACCAACTTGAATTTCTTGAGGACACAATAATGGCTATAAAAGAGTTTTTAATGAATCAACGAGGATTCGAGAACCTAAAAGTTTATGTGCGTCAAACTGACAAAGAAATTCACGCGTTGTACAAACAAATGAAAGATTCAGAGACACGTCGGTCTGGTGGATCTGATAAATCAGTTCATCGCTGCATCGACCAATACGAGCTCAGATTCACCGACGTAAAGATGGAATTACTTGGCTGTCAAATTCAACTACTTTTTCTTAGTGGCGCCTCGATCGGAGAGCCAAACCTCTTCTATCCATGCAAAAGATTAGATTAGATTAGATTCAACTTTATTGTCATTACAAATGCAACGAAATGCAGTTTAGCATCTAACCAGAAGTGCAATATCACAAGTATCAGATATTATACGCAGATAAATATATATGCATAGTAGTGTACATTCCTATATATATATATACACATACATACATACATATACACACATACACATACACACACACATATATAAATAATAAATAAATAGGGAACAGTGTGAGGTTGCTATTGCTAGAATTTACATTAATTACAATATATTACATTTAATTAACTAAGTGCCATTAACGTGCTTTAACGGGGTGAGAGTTCAAAAGTATCTCACGGGATACAGAAGTAACTCATATACTAACTTTAAAAGAAAAACAAAACAACAAAAACAAAACCAACCCACTAAGAGGACAGGAGGTTGACTCACCGGCCACCAGGCCATGTCGCGCCCGGCCAGGAAATATCCACTCAGAGTGTTTCTGCTCACCCTGCATGATGACTGACAGAGAAAACTGTTTTACACACACACACACACACACACACACACACAAAGGGAGACACGCATCTCTGGCACCCTCACCCAGATGCCCACAGCGAGGTTGAGGAGAAAGTACGTCGCTATGACGATGATGTCGGAGAAGCTGAAGGACTGTGACAGGGCGTAGAAGTTGGTGGTGGAGTTGGACATCTTGGGCGTCTCACCGGTGACACACCTGCTGCGACGAAGTGCCTTTCAGCTGCGCAGCGGCAATCTCACCGGACGACCGACTTCACTCTCCCACCGTCTGGAACCCGGCGGGGGCCAACAAAGTTACGCTTCCTAAAGAGAGGAGGTCCACTCTCCCATCTCACACACACACACACACACACACACACACACGCACACACACACACACACACTCCCGGTTAAAATCCCCCTCTCATCTGAAACCACAGTCCTGCCTCTCTGGTTACCACAAGGACTGAGTGTGTGTGTGCGTGTGTGTGTGTGTGTGTGGCGTGAAGGCGTGAAGAGGGCAGTACCTTGCTTCAATTGATGATTAAACACATTACCTTAATGTGGCACATGCAGCGCTGACACACACACATTGTGCTGGGGGCTAATGGAGTGCACACTGGGGGTGACCAGTGGAGTACAGCAGATGCTCGTGTGGACCAGAGTCCACACACATACACACACACACACACACACACATGGTCAATCATTGGCAATGACAAGTTTATAATCATTAGCGTCTAAACACACAAACATCTTGTGTTAAGTGCTGAGCAGGGCCAGTGTGGTCAGACCCCAGTGTTTCTGTGTCGGCCAGCTACTTTGCGTCACTGGACGGATGTTAGGGGTCTAATTGGGTTGGAGGAACACTACATGTCCCAAACTCAAATTTTGTAGCTTGGTATTATAATTTCTCCCAAATTAATTGTAACCTTCCTCCCAAAAAAAAGAATAAGAAAATGTTCAGATTTTTTTTTTTTTTAAATAACCTGCATATCTGTTTACAAAAATTCACAAATTGATTGAAACTTATTCTAAGTGGACACTTTTAAGGACTTTTAACATCCATTTAAAGTTGTTGTTGTTGTTGTTGTTTTTAATGTTGTATATGACTGATGTGTTGCAGGTGTGAAACAGTTATCCCTCCATCCTCTATTCCCACCCGGTCCACATGATGTCGCACTATGGATGGATACCAAAGAAGCCCAGGAAGTAATATTGTGGCATTAGTGCAATCTGTGGCCAATTATTGTAGTCGTCTATACAAAGCGATGTATTTTTAATTCCAAAAAGATTGTATTTCAAATGGTGCACAATCACACGTGTAAAATCAGAGTATATAATATTAACTTTATTAAAAAAAAATGTGAAACAACAAAAACTACATTTGCCATTGCAATATGTGGTGTCACTGCAAACCGGCACCACGTTTTGAGAATCCATGTGGTTCTCTGCTGCGTTTGTGTGGGAACCCGTGTGTTTATTTACTTTATACACACCTGGACATGTTTCTTCACGGGCACAGCGGCAGAGAACGAGCAGTTCAAGCAGGAGGAGGTGAAGAAAGCTGACTGAGTTTGCTTTTGTGTTCCCTGACGTGAAATTAACTCAGTGTCACACACAAACTGCTGGCCAGTGTTTGTCTGCCATAAGGAGCAGATGGTGGTGATGGAGAGAAGCTGACGTCACACACGTCATCATTAATCTCTCTCACACACACACACACACACAGGCAAACACACACATGTGCATGCATACTGTATGTACAGACGTACGACCGTTACAGAGAATGCGAGAAAAAGTTGAATGGGCTGATTTCAAAGAATTAAACCACTTTGTGAAGTATGACTGATCAATTGCCTCATCAAATATTAACATACTGTAAATCTTAATGGAAAAGAAACATCAAGTCTCCTGCATCACAACCAGGTTTTAAGGCCTTTCCTTATAGAGTTTGCATGTTTTTGCTTGTTACTCCACTTTACTCTGATAGTCCAGAAACATGCATATTTAAGATTTATTATATTTGATAATAGGAGTGTGGACGAATGTATATGTAAATAGCCAAAATATGGCTATTTACTGATTTTACTGCAGTTTTGCTGTATTTACTGTGTATTATAATGAGTTGCTGCTCGCTGTATTTTCTGTATAATGTGTTCCATAAGATGTTTAATATCTGTAGGAATTTTTTATAAAAGCAGGTGTTACATTTTAATGGTTACTGCAAAATGTTATAAATTTTTACTGTATGTTCTATTTGTAAATATGTATTATTATGTTGTGTGCCTGCCACGGGGACTGCAGATGGAAACTAGCTATGGCTAGAATCTGGTACAAAGCATCTTTTCTTCAAGACTACTGTTTTTGTACATAGTCCCTGAAAAATTAAATTAAATTAAATTAAATTAAATTAAATTAAATTAAAATTTCGTTCATAAACGATGGCGCCAACAATTCTCATTTCGACGACACTGGCAGTTACATTGACATGAATACTTGCTTTTGAGGAATGGACTATCCATTTTGAGCAAGTGACATGCTTTTGCAAGTTATCCACTAGTTTTTTGCAGTTTGCACTAATTGTTTTGAGAAATGCACTGACTGCTGTGCAAATGTTAATAGTGATACGAGAAAAGCACCAAAGCGACTTGAGAAAAACTGTAAAAAGGAGGGAAGCTACAGAAAAATGCATATAAATGTTACTTGATAAGGATCCTATCCGAGGGGAAATCAAAGAATCAAAGAATCCTGACCTTCATTCAGAGCCACACTTCAGAATGTGTCAATCGAAAAGCTTGTAAACGTGCTCATTTTTACATTTTGAAGGTTTTATGAAATTCATCTTTCATCACACGATCTGACTGGCCGAAGTCGCAGTCGAGGTCTCGTCTGACAGTTTTAATACTGTATTTAATTTCAATATTGCCAACTGAAGAAAAAAAAAACTGTACGCTTTTAGCGCCCCCTTCTGGTCAAACGGTGCATAAAAACACAGAGTTAATTTTTTTTTGCACGTGTTAAATTTTCGTTAAAATATTATATTTTGAATAATAATTGTTTTGAACACTGCAGTTTGGCACCATGCAGCAAACGCTCTCGCGGTGCTTGGCAGTACGTGACCTGGGGGTCACGTGATGTCGTTCAAACAGCCAATCAGGGCACAGATCAGACGCGTCACCCGGAAGTAGTTTCACACAACATTAAAAGAAAATTGCCGGGAACTTTGTCAACACACGTCCACCGAGTTCACATTGACGTAAAAACAGCGGTCCTCGGTTGAGTTCTGCGGTTTAAAAAGTAGTCGTAGTGTCTCTGTCTGGGGTTTGGAACCTGCCGGAGGCGCAATGGACGAATATGACGAGCTGTTTGAGATCGAGGACAACTTTGAGGAGCAGTTCGCGGACGAGCTGGAGGCGATGGCTCAGATGGAGGGTGAGTCGAACCACGATCCGGACCAGCGTGTTAAAAGTTGTGGATGTGCAAAACTCCCAGGCTCTAAAATACCGGACTTTAATGACAAGTGGAATTAAAATCCGTAGTCTGGACTGAGGAGTTTTCGTGAACGTGAACAAAGTGGAACCTGTCTGATAAATATGATCGGAACCAGTTTGGTGCCGTACCTTTAAGCCGGATGACGATGTTCTCGCCTCTGTAATATAGGACGTTATGATCAATAGTATCAAAAGCAGCGCTGAGATCTAACAGGACCAGAACAGAGACCAGTCCTCTGTCTGAAGCCATGAGAAGATCATTAGTCACTTATGCTACCATGAGCTCTAAAACCTGCCTGGAAACACTCAAATAAGTTGACTTGCGACCACTTTGTTTCTAAGATTTTAGAAACTAAAGGGAAGGTTGGATGTTGGACAAGCTTTCCTCTCCTGTCTAAAATAGTTTACATTTCTCGAAAACTGGTTCACGATAGAGTTACATGTGTTGTTGATTGACGAGAGGTTATAATCCAAGTGAAAAAGAACCGGTAGACAGTAAAGTCTCCATGTTATCGCCTCTAAAAATGACCGTGATTCTCAGACGATTCTTCTACGGCGAGAAAACCTTCGAGTCGACAGCAGGGCGGCGACACGCCGGACATGGAGCGCCGGCCGGATGATCGGCCCGTCAGTGAGTTTACCCCGAGTCTCCAGTGTTTGTTTACGTCTTCATCTCCTCCTCGTTGAGCTTTGGTAAATATTGTAACGTTGCACTTTTCAGCTCCGAAGTCGAAGCGGACGAAGCAGGATCTCGGCGTCGTCAAGCGGCTTTTCGACGCGTCGCAGCAGAGCGCCGTCCCGCCAGCGGGCCAAGACATCACACCGCCGTCCTCTCCGGAGCAGTACGAGCCCGCCAGCGCCCGCAGGTAGCGGGAGACGCGGGAATGAGAGGGGTGGGGGGGGGGTTCGGATTTTATGTTTATTGCTTGTTTGGATTGGATCACTTTTCCGGTGTGTTCCAGGTCTCACCCTGCCGCCTTGGATATCAGCGGCTTCGCCCTCCTCCAGGACTCGCCCAGGCGACCTCCCACGACGGCGGCACCGCCGCCGGCCTCCCCGCACGTGCTGAGGCGACCTCCTCCGGAGGGCGAGTACATCAGCGTGACGGACTCGTCGGGGAGTCGAGTCTATCTCCGACAGAAAGACGACGCCGGGACGAAGGTTAGAATCTCCTCAGTCGCTCATCTCGGAGGCCGATTGCACATTTTGGGCGCCGGTTTTTTGCGTGAAATCCAGACGTACGGCGACACTTCTGCGGTGTCCGGTGCTTGTTTGGACCGTTTGTCGGTTTGTACCGTGTGTCTGCAGGTCGTGAACTCCAGAAATGTGCCAAACTCGCTGGGAGAACTGGGGCTGATATCAGTGCCCATCGGAGTGCTCAGAGTGCAGGAGGCGGAGAGGGTGAGCGACCTCGCACTGCATCACTCTGCATCACTCTGCTTTCACTGCATCACTGCATCACTCTGCTTTCACTGCATCAATGCATCACTCTGCTTTCACCGCATCACTCTGCATCACTCTGCTATCACTGCGTCACACTGCATCACTCTGATTTCACTGCATCACTCTGCTTTCACTGCATGACTCTGCATCACACTGCATCACTCTGCTTTCACTGCACCACTCTGCTTCACTGCATCACTCTACATCACTGCATCCACTGCATCACTCTGCTGTCACTGCATTCACTGCATCACTGCTTTCACTGCATCACGCCAAACGTGCACAAACTAGAAAATGAACTTTGAAGCTTTTGTACTTGCTGGTTTTGTGAAGTGTGTTTTAATGCCGCAGCGCCACCAGCAGTTGGTGGAGGAGTCGCAGCGCCTTACAGACCTGCTGACCAGGTAACCTGCCCCCCCCCCACGTCTGCACAAACATGACTATTAACAACACGCAGCACATTTTGGAGCTTGAACTCTCCGCCTGCTGCTCTTTCCAACACGTCAGCGGCGTGAGCGAAGTGCTGGTGCAGCCCGAGGACGGGGACGGCGACGAGCACAACCCCGAGGACGCGGAGGGACGATTGTCGCGACTGTGGGTCGACCGGTATTCCCCGCGCCACTACACCGAGCTGCTCAGCGACGACGTCAGTGCCTCGCCCGTTCGGGGACCGCCCGCTTTCGGTCGGCCGGCCAGCCGCGGGTCTTTTAACGCCCGCCTCCCGTCTCGTTTCGCTCGCAGTTCACAAATCGCTGTCTGCTCAAGTGGCTGAAGCTGTGGGACGCCGTCGTGTTCGGGAGGGAGAGGAAGTCCCGGCCCGCCCGCTCGGACAGGCAGGCGACCAATCAGAACTCGTTCAAAGCCGGCCAAGGAAATCCGAATCAAGGCCGCTTCAAGACGAAAAGCGAGGTGACGGAGGAGCTGCTGGAGGCCGAACTGGATCAGTACAAGAGACCCAAGTTCAAGGTACGGCGGGCAAACGGCGCCCCGGTTTTCCGTGTGTTTAACTCGTGACTCGATGATAATTTCCTCTGCTCTTTCTGCAGGCGGCTCTGCTGTCCGGTCCCCCGGGTTTGGGTAAAACCACTCTGGCTCATGTCATAGCAAGACACGCTGGGTACAATGTGGTGGAGATCAACGCCAGGTGAGACGCTGGACGGAGTCCGAGCAGCGCGACGTTGGTAAAAATCACCGCGTGGCCAACGTTTACCGTGACCCCCCCCCCGCCCGTGACCCCGAGTGGCTCCCCTCCTCTTGTTGCAGTGACGACCGCAGTGCCGAGGTTTTCCAGAAGCGCGTCGACCAGGCCACGCAGATGAAGTCGGTTTTAGGCGCCAACGAGAGGCCCAACTGCCTCGTCATCGACGAGATCGACGGAGCCCCGGCGGTAGGCGTCCGCCCACAAAACGCGGGCCGGAAGCGTACCGGTGGATTCCGGTTTGAGAAGTGTTTGTTTCCCTCCGTGGTTGTCGGCAGGCGGCCATCAACATACTGCTGGCGGTTCTGAACCGGAAGGACGGACACGGCGGTGGCGACGGCGGCGGCGCAGACGCTACGAAAAAGAGAAAAAAGAAGGAGTCCATCCTGCTGCGACCGATCATCTGCATCTGCAACGACCTGTGAGCGGCGGCGCCGTTGACGGTTTACACTTTGGATTTCTAGGTTATGCAACAGGTTTGAAATCTCTCTCTCTCTCGTCAGGTACGGTCCTGCCCTCAGGCCTCTCCGCCAGCAGGCCTTCCTCCTGTCCTTCCCTCAAACGCAGCCGTCTCGCCTCGTTCAGAGGCTTTCTGAGGTCCGTGAACGCATCAGAAAGGCTCGTCGAGCCGCACGGCGATTGGAAACCTTTTAACGAGTTGTGTTTGTTTCTGCAGATCTCATCCCGACAGGGCCTGAAAGCAGACACGGGCGCTCTGACGTCCCTGTGCGAGAAGACGGACAACGACATCCGGTCGTGCATCAACACCCTTCAGGTTGGGGGGAGGGGGGGGGGTTTGAAGAGTGACTGAGTACTCTGTGAGACTGAGTTCATGTCTTCTTCCCCCGACGGGGGTCGCCTCGCTCTTACTCGTGTATCCGTGGGTCCCCTTGTGCAGTTCCTCCACGGCCGGGGCCACAAGCAGCTGGACACGAGGACCATTCAGTGCGTCTCTGTGGGACAGAAGGACCAGAACAAAGGCTTGTTCCACCTGTGGCAGGAGATCTTCCAGTTGCCCCGCATCAAGAGGTACAGAACGTCTGCACACACAACCAACGTCATAGAGACGTGAGTTGGTTTAGTTTTATACGAAATAATTGCATTAATACAGGTTCACTTGTCCCTTAGTTTCGTCAAAGCTTGGTATGTTTTAGATTTACTCTGAATGAACTGGAATATTTCACATCTTTTTTTTTTTTTTTTTTTTTGTTTTCTTTACAATTTTCTCAAAATATTTGACTTATTTCATTAAATCGGATCTCAAGCCCAGTCGGGGGAACGTCTTGAACGGAGGAATTCACGTGAAGAAGAGATGAAGTGTCAGATTAGAAATTCTTATATTATCGGCGCAAAAAATTACTGACGAAATAATAAACTTTAATTACCATCGATTATATGCACCTGCACGGCGTTTTGTCTGGTTTTGTTGCAGCTTTAACACTTGTTTTCTGCTCCAGACTGGGGAAATGAAATGAAAGATGACATCAGTTGGATGCACCTCTGTGTTTCCTTTCCTCTCAGCAGCTTGACGTTACTTTTAACACGTGACTTGTGTTTTTTTTTTTTGTTCTGTTTTTTTTTTTTTTTTCAGGAAGCGAGCTGGTGAGGGCTTTGAGGAGTCGATGGCCGCAGGAGGCGGAGCTCAGAGGTTCCAGCACGTTCTCGATCTGGCGATGTCCAACGGAGAGTACGAAAAGGTCTCCCAGGTAAAATGAGCCGAACCTGCAAGATTGCTACTCGTTTCCTTGTCTTTTTTGCGTTAACATCCTGGTCTAATCCAGTCAGAAACCTGGTCGAAGTGAGCGTCGCGCCTGCTGACGTCCCCTGTCGCTTCTCCTCAGGGTCTCTACGACAACTTCCTGTCCATGCGAGTGAGAGATCCCAACCTGCAGAGTGTGTGTGAGGCTCTGGACTGGCTGTCGTTCTCCGACCGCCTCAACCAAGTGATCCTGCACAACCAGACCTTCTCCCTGATGAAGTACCTGCCCTTCCTGTCCGTCACCTTCCACTTCCTGTTTGCTCACGCGCACGTGCCCCGCATCAGCTACCCCCACAGTCACCACGACGTACGAGCCATCTCCACACACACACACACATATTAAACCAGAAACGACACACGCTCCAGATGTTTCAGGCATCGCCGTGTCATTTCCAGGCCTCCTCGCGTCTCCTCAGCAGCCGGAACGCTTTGTCCACCATGTTGGCCGACGTCCCAGCATGCATCAGGTCGAGGGTCAGCCGGCTCAACCTGACCGTCGACATCCTGACGCTGCTCCTCGAGATCATCTGTCCCAAGCTCCGGCCTGTACGTTCAAGTCTCTGCATACAAACATGACACTCGATTTAAAGTTTGCATTTCATTAGAAGGGCCACCCAGTGTGTGTGTGTGTGTGTGTGAATATTCATGAATATTCCTGCGTATCCTTCCCAGGTGAATCCACAGTTGTTCAGCAGCAGGGAGAAAGAGCAGATGCATGAGCTGATCAGCACCATGCTGGCCTACAACCTCTCGTACAGGCAGGACCGCACACCCGAGGGACAGTACATGTACATACTGGAGCCGTGAGTACACACACACACACGCACACACACACTCTCTACTGGATAGTGTGGGTGAAGAGTTGGTGTGTGTCTGCGGAGTGCTGAAGGTCAGTGCTGTTGTCCACACTGCATGAGGGCTTAGAGTTTAATCCCCTTAACACCTGGATTGTGTGTGTGTGTGTGTGTGTGTGTGTGTGTGTGTGTGTGTGTGTGTGTGTGTGTGTGTGTGTGTGTGTGTGTGTGTGTGTGTGTGTGTGTGTGTGTGTGTGTGTGTGTGTGTGTGTGTGTGTGTGTGTGTGTGTGTGTGTGTGTGTGTGTGTGTGTGTGTGTGTGTGTGTGGTGGTCTCCGTGGTGAATCACGGTAGCCAACAGAGGGGCAGTGTGGGGTCCAGGTGAGGAAAGGATGGACGTTCAGGTGAAGTCGGAGTGAATCGAAGGAGGAGGAGACGTGTCCCGGGGATTTAATAAAAATGCACGTTTGGCTTCAAATCCGGGCCGATGCTTTACCTCGGGAGACTCTCGTTCTCCGGCGGCTCTGGTTTGCCGTTGCGGGGATGAGATAGGGGAGCCATGCCGGGCCGGGACACCTCCTTCCTGCAGGCCCGCTGTGACGAGGTCCTGGTGACCAACGACTGGGGCCTGCCTCTGCTGCTGGCGCTGCTGGTGCTGCTGCTGGTCTACGCCTTCCTCTACCTGCCCTCCCTGGCGCACCACAACGCCACTCTGTGACGGATAGCCACACCGGACCGTGTTGGCACTGCTGAGTGATTGGATTCTGATCAAGTTTTTTTTTTTTTTTTTTTTTTGGGACAGCTCTGCGATTGGTCGGACGCCTGCTGGGCTTCTAGAATCAACCCCGACTGTCGAAAAGACAGATTGTTTCAGTTTTTTTTACTCTAATGTTGTATTTTCTTGTTCGTATGAACATAAAATTGTGGCTGTGTTGTGTTTTCTGTCGACGAAAGTGGGACAGCGGTCGCTGCCGTACTGGTCGGGGTTGAATTCTTTCCTGTCAACGACACTAAACTGAAGTCTAATCCGAGAATCTTGAAGAAAACTTCTCACTTTTGTCTGCGATTTTCTCTTGAGTATTGAAAGGAGAGTTCAGCCAAGTAGCTTTTTTTTTTATATAAGTTTGTCACAAAAAAAATAATAGTGGACCTCATATATTTTAAACAGCAGCAATAAATGACTAATGAAATTATGCACTTGTTTTTATTAGGTTTTTCCTCCATCAGCCATTGAGTGACAGTGGGTGTGTGTGTGCGTGTGCGTGTGTTGGATGTAGTTGGAGATCAGCAGTAAGAGGATTAAGGATTTAAAGAATGACAAATTTAGGGTTTTATTCTAGAAAAGCAGCCGTGGGACACCGAGAGTGGAAGCTTTTGTTATTCTGCTGCCCTGCTCTGTCGGCGGTCCTGTAAAATATCTGTGCGTGTGTGTGTTGCAGGCGAGTCGAGGAGGTGGTGAGGTTCCCAGGTCTCCCTCCACGCCGCCAGCTGACCTACCAGGCCAAGCAAACCATCAGCAGAGAGATGGAGCAGGAGAAGATGAGGCGGGCCGAGCAGCTGATGCTGCAGCGGAACCCTGTCAGGGTGAGGGAGGGCGGTGTGTGTGTGTGCGTGTGTGTGTGTGTGTGTGTGTGTGTGTGTGTGTGCGTGTGCGTGTGCGTGTTAATAATCTAATGTATTTATAATCTGATGACATGTGATGCAGAAAGTGGAAGAAACAAAAAGCACGGGCCCCAAAGCAGCGCGGAACCACCAGCAGAGGCTGGAGAACATCGTGAAACAAACCACAGTGGAGACCAGGGTGAGACACACACACACACACACACACACTGACGAGCATCCGTCTGCAGGGCTCCGTGTTCAATTCCTCCACACCTGCTGTTTATTGATATGAAGTATATGAACCAAAGATGAGCTGCAGCACTTTTCCTAGTTTGGGTTAAAATAAACGTTTAAAAAAAACGTCTCCTAGTCACAAACAGTCGTTTTAGTCTCTTTTTTCCCCCCCCTCTTCACTCATAGTTGGATATTAATAAATTAAAGTAAAGATTCTTAACTTCACGAGAATGCTTCATTCTGGCTTTTTTTCCTCCCCCAACCATCAATGATTAATAAAAAAAAAAAAAAAAATACAAAACTGCAAATGTTGTGCAGCTGCTGCACAAAGGCCCTTGTGTCTTTGTTCAGCAGGGATTCAGAACGCCGGCGAGGCTCTGCTGGCAGCCATGTCACAGAGGAATCAGTCCGCAGGGACGGAGGAAACACAACATGCGACTGTCGGAATCAGTGTTGTTGAGAAGCAGCAGTAAAATGTGGATCCTCATTTCTGAGTTTTGCTCATTAAAGACAAAGGTATTGGAGACGGTGGCTCGTGAAGGAGGACAGGAAGGGGACACACCATTAAAAAATGAACCCTCAGTTTTTACTGTCATCCGTGGACGACTTTAATACAGAAGCTCCTAATTAAGTGGTGGCCGGCCTGCGTTTCAGTTAGTTAAGATTTGGGGTCTTCAGGCTTCACACTTGCTTCTCCAACATCTGCGCCTCCAAAGTCACAAACGGATGCATGAAAATTACATCTTGCATTTTTACCTTCGTTTGACGGAGCCATAAAGCCAGTGTTTTTCAACCACTGTGCCGCGGCACACTGGTGTTTCTGCGAGATCTAGTCAGGTGAGCCGTGGGAAATTATCCAATTTCACATTTTTTTCGAAAAAACATTTGCTCTCACACGTGAGAACAGTGTGTTGCAAAGTAATCATGTATAAATACTCTTCGCCACTAGATGGCAGCACAGAACTTTGCCGGTGAAATGGAAACTGACAGACGTCAGTGTGGTTAATCTCCACCTCCTGCTACCATCTTGTATCAAAGTACTGTGTCAGTGACAGTGATGGAGAAGTTTTTGAAAAGGAAGAATGTGAACCAGGATCTCAGCTCTTCATCCATCAGGTCCAGGTTTCACACTGAGGGAGTGAAAATTAAAAAAAAAGAAATTGGGAAATACTTTTTTTCTGTATTTACTTGATTCCTGTTGATAAAACTTTGATTAGAACGACTTTATATTGTTAATAGAGGCTACAGAGTTTCACATTTTAACATGTTTAGGTGGTGGTGGTGTGCCTCCAGATGTTTCCAGACAAAAGTGTGTCTTGGCTCAAAAAGGTTGAAAAACACTGCCATGATGTGTTAGTTGTGACCACTAGGTGGCGCCAGAGAGAAGCAGCCTGGTCACACTGACCACCAGCAGAGTGAAGCTGCAGTTTTCTACCAGTTCAGTAAAAAAAGAGTGCTGCAGCCTCTTGGGGGCAGAAATGAGGGCAACGAGGAGCCACCGACTCTTTCCACAGTCCCTCACTGTGGAAAGTAGTGAAAAAAAACGAGGCTAATGAGTGTCGGTCGTTTGCTCACATTGACCTCGTTATCGAGCGGCGGTGGGGTTTTTTTTTTTTTTTTTTTTTTTTTTCCCAAAAGCTGATGAGCCTCATCCTCACACTTCCTGTTTGTGTCCCGCAGCCGGAGGTCGACTTCTTCGGCCGCGCCGTCGCCCCCAAACCTCCGAAACCGCTGTCCTCAGACACAGGTACTGCTGGAGACACACACACACACACACACACACACACACACACACACACACACACTGCGCCATGAGGTGATCAGTGGTGTGTGTTATGTAATGTCTCTAAATCAGTGGCAGCAGCTCAGACACCTGCATCAATACACTCCAGTAAAAGTCGTTCATTCCAAACAATAGGAGCTTTTTAATATCCGTCTCAGGCTTTCATCAGTTGAAAGTGTTTGTCATCCACTCCATCGGCATGAGGGGCCGTAGAGGAAGTGGAGGCCTGCAGCTGCTGTCCGGAGGGACCGCCGGCCTCCCTCGGGCCCGGGCGTCGCTGCTGTGTTGTCGTGACAACGAGACGTTATAAACAAAATCTCTGACCCGACTCAAACTGGTTCAGCCCGGAAATATGTGGGGCGGAGTGGCGGAGGTGGAGACGCAGAGCCAGAGGAGGAGGAGGAGCGGCGTCCCACTTCCTGTGATGGATTCTGAAATCTGTGTGTGATGGTCGTGTCACCTTCTCGGTGGGAATCCATTAAAATCGAGACGGATTAAAACACACACTCGATAATCTAAGTGAGAGTTGAGCATCAGGAATCTCGCCCCTCATTTTGCAATTAATTGTATGACGATAAACTATTTTAGTTGGAATTGTTCGTCAGTGTGAAGCAGCAGTTTATCATTTAACCACTTTTACCTCTTAACTCCTCAAGCCACAGGCCAGGTTCAGCTGACTGTCACACCTTTTTTGTTGTTTTTTTTAAACGGAGCTTTTTGGATCGTTAAAAACACAAAGTTGAAATTATCTCGGAAAGCGTTGGAGGAGCCCATCCATCCTTTCACACGGAAATCAGAATAAGTCCTGAGCTCGTTTGACTTCTGTGGTAAATTGTTGTAAACAACCTTTCAGTGGAACAGAGCAAACAAATTTTTTTTCTCGACTCTTGAGAACAACGGCAGATTGTTCGGTTGCATAATTCATGACCGGCGTTCGGCGGGTCTTTCACTTGAATTCATCATTCGAGGTCACGTTACAGGAGATCATCGTCGGTCCTCGTTCGTTTTAACGAGACTCGAGGGAAATTAAATGAAATGAATCCCCCATTTCCTGTCTGCAGGTGAGAAGTGTGCGGCCCTCGCCATGGGGACGGCGGTGGGCGACAGTGACGTGTGGTTCAGGTTCAACGAGGGGATGTCCAACGCCGTCAGGAGGAACATCTACATCAGAGAGCTGCTGTAACACACACACACACACACACACACACACACACACACACACGCCTGCACTTGTTCTGCGGCGGGCTGGAAACATTAAATCACTGCAAGGTGGTGCTCTTAATTTGAAAAGTCTTTATTTGGATAGACAGTGTAAAGAGCCAATAAAAAGGTGTTGAACGTTGCTCAGCAGTTCATTAAAACAAACCTCTAAAAAGCTACTCGGTGTCGTACACTCACACACACGCACACACACACACACACACGCACACACACGCACACGTAAAGTAACAGCATTCATGAGTCTCCAAATAAAGATGACGTAGCAATGATGTGCGTGAGTGTGAGTTAGTGCAGCGTGGCTGTGGAGGAGTGCCGGTTTCTATAGTTTGTATGCATCCGTGATTGCTTGTTTGTTTGTTTGTTTGGTCTGTGTGTGCGTGGGTGGGTGTGTGTGTGTGTGTGTGTGTAGGTGGTTGTGTGTGACCGTTAGAGGATCACACACTTGCCCTTCTCCACCCAGGGGTTGGCTCGCATCAGCTCCGGGTTCAGAAACGGATCTTCACAAACACAACCTTCAATCCACTTCACCAGCCTAAAAAAAAAAACAACACACATCCTGTGAGTACAGACGTGTGTGTGCATGTGTGTGTGTGTGTGTGTGTGTGTGTGTGTGCGTGCTCTCACTCTGTGACGGTGATGGAGGACTTCTCCCTGTTGATGGCCAGCTGATACTGAAGGCTCTCCACTTCTCTCCTCATCTGCGGGACGTCCAACTCCTCCATGATGCAGCTTCTGTTCAGCGACACAGCAGAGCGGGAAATTAAGGGGCGGAGCTCGGGAACGATAAAAGCTCCACTTTGGACACATAAATATCAAAGAATTGGGGGGGGGGGGATAAAGGTGTTGTCTTGAGACGCATCAGAGATCAAAGCATCAAAGAGTCCGTTTGCTTTGTCGGACTTGTCTCTAAGATACTGAAAGAATGACGGAACCACAATTTTTTAAAGAGCAAGTGGTGTCCAGGACCGCCTGAGGGGGGGCGCTAGAGGTCACAAGAAAGTGGGTGTGAACCCTTTTTCTATCTTGCTTTTTTTAAAGTCAGTGTTTAGTTTTCATTCTCGCGTTAAAGCTGAATATCTTGCATAATAGCCACGGTTTCCCCGACTCTGTGGTCGTTTCTAAATATAGCCGTTTTTCACCAGCAACAAACCGAGGCACTTTTGTTTTTTTAATCGTCTAGTTTTTGTTTCCTGTGGCGGGGTAAAGATAAATTCGGCTGAATTTGTGTGTTTTAGTAAAATGAAATGTACCTTTTGGTTCTTTGGTCAAGATTTCTTCTCAATAACTGGAGAAATTCATGCTGCAACACACTTGATGTCCACCAACACAAGGTGAGACCCGCTGGGTTTTTTTCTGAAATTTTGCTTGTGTGTTGAGGCACCATGAGCTTTTGTTTTGAAAACCTTCACCAGCTCATCACCAATTTCAATACCAAACCCATCCATTCATGTATAAAGACGATAATTCAACCTGATAGATATACTCTATTCTATATAGTGTTAAGAAATCCTAAAAAAACAAACATTTATTCTTCACTCTCGCTTCTCTCTGGGACTACTTTCAGTGGTGGATGAACACGCATTTCCTTCCCTGCTGTGTTTAAACAGTGGAAGTAAATCTGCAGAGCAGATCTGAGTTATTTATAATAAGAGAAGCTCGTCGCCCAGTGGAACCTTTCAATATTTCAATATATAATTACTGAGATAAAGTCTCTTTATTTTTTGCCGCCTGGGTAATTTAACTGTAAAAATTCAGATTTACCTCAAAAGGGATTTTTTTTTTACAACAAACCAGCACCATTAAAATGGTCATATTATGCAGCTTTTCAAATCTTCCACATGATCTTGTTGGTCCAAAAACATTGTATTCAATGTTTATTGCTCCTCCTTGATTCTCCCTCCATTTTAATATTGGATCATAGGAGCTGCATTCAGAATCTGCTGCGTCTGTGTGAGCTGGACTGGCTCCGCCCACACACACGCCCATCTATGGGAAGAGGAGGAAGTACTTCCTCTCGTGGTGCCATGTGCCAGAGCAGAGCTGCCTGATTGGGGGAGGAGTCAAAGGGGGAGGAGCCTACCTTGATTGTGATTGGCTGAACCCCCTGATGACACTATATGGGGTTTGATTTCTGATTGGCTGCTTGGAGCAACACACTTTTTTCTTCACTTCTGGGGCGTCGTTCAGGTATGCAGACGATTATTACTGCTGGAAAACCATTAGAAAGTGAATTTTACATCATATGACCTCTATAAGCTAATATTAAAGGTTCATGTATCAGTTACAATACGTCTGAAAAGTCTCAAGGACAAAGATAAGTTTACCTTTTAATAAGCAAGTGAGCAAAATCAGGTAACTCCTACATCTCTTGTTTATTAGCTGATGATTATGAATTGAACACATTTAGAATTTATGTTAAACACTGAGGTGAGTGCTGCTCAGCCCTTTTGCTTTTCCTGATTAATGTATTTAATTTGGAATTATAATGGAGACGAACATATTCTCACATTAAACCCGTTTGGAAATACAGGCAGTCTTTCTGGATTAAGTTTACTAAAGAAAAACTACATTATATAGTAGGACAGAGAAAATCAATCTGTTTAGGTTATCTTGTATGTTAGAAAAGTTAATTTATATTAAAAAACAAAACAAAAACAAAAACAGGACCTGATCGAATGAATGAATAAGCTGAATTAAGACAAGCAACATTATAATACATGTGATTTTTATTTTGTTTTAACGAGTGCATCTTACAGTGTTACCAGCCAAAGAAAAGAGGCGTTTCTTTTGAAAGATTTTTTAAAATGAGAGATCGATAAATATGCATCAGGATGGAACTGAGGTTTGAAACTCCTCCAGCCTGAATGTCTAAATATGTTATTAAGATCATTTTTTATAGCAGCATATATATATAGATAGATAGATAGATAGGTGGTGCAGTGACTTTGAAGCTTTAAAATTAAAAAATATATAATTGAATCACTCTGATGGTTGAAATTTAATTTTTAAATGTTTCTTTTTTCAGACTTACAAATCAAATTAAAAAATTAAAAAAATTGGGGGGGGGGGGATACAATTTTAGGTGCAGAACACCACCAAGACAGCGCAGCTGACTTATTGTAAAGAGTTGCATAATGTGAGCTGGCGGGTGGAGGTGCATCCTGCCCCGCCCTGCTCCAGCAGGAGGAGGAGGAGGAGGAGGAGGAGGCGCACTGGGCCCAGGAGGAGTTCAGACCTGCCGTGGAGCAGCTCGCTCCTCTCTGCAGGAAACTGTCTCCCACCCTCCCCCTCCTCCTCCTCCTCGTCATCATCATCATCATCACCACCACCACCATCCCTCATCCTCCTCATCTTTCTAATGGCTCTAAGTAGGTCGGCCGCCCGGTGCCCGTCTCCTCCACCAGCCTCCATCATCCTGTGCGCTTCCTGCAGCTTCATCACAGGCCTTCATCATCATCATCATCATCTCCATCCTGTCATTTTTTTTTTTTTTTAAACCTCCAAACGTGTGATAATAGTGACATCACGCTCCGGGTTTCTTCTCTCTCTTTTTTTTTTTTTTTTACGCAGCAAAAATTCGCATTTTACGCACAAAAACGCGGCAGGAGAAGAAGCCCGAGTGTCTGAATTCACCTGAAACGTGACAACATCCGCCCGGGCGATGATCAGAGGGTGAAAACATGAAAAATAATGAGAATAAAAAACACTGCAGAGACGCTCACTCACCGTCAGGCCTGTAGCGGAACGGACGGCGGGTGGAGATGGAGCGGCGGGCGGAGGAGGAGGACCGGGCGGGATGAGAGTCGGTGGTGGTTTCCCCCGGCGGAGGAGTCCGGCTTCACGGTGTGAGGAAGGATCGGGATGAAGAAGAGGAGGAGGAGGACGCTGCGTGTGTCGGATGTCCTCTGCGCAGACTGGAGCCCCCACCCTCCTCTTCCTCCTCCTCCTCCTCCTCCCGACGCGCAGGGCGGAGACGCGGCGCGGCGCCGCCTGCTTTCACTGTCAAACCAGAGACCAGAGCACCTGTATGGAAATCCACGCAAACCCCAGGAAATCACGCAAATGAGGAGGGAAAGCGGCGGCTGGGTTTATTTCTCCCGGGCTGGAGGAGCGGCCATCTGCGCCACCTGAATTTTGGTTGGAGGCGTTTGACATCATTTCTGGGTCCAGGAACCAGGCCCGGGATGAATAATGGACCTCAGCAGGGGGCCGCTCGGGTCCTAAAGCCTTCTGGTTATTTGTTTACTAATTCTCATTGTAAATAAAGTTCAGATCTCCGCAGTGAAGCTCGAAAATTGACTTTTAAAAGGATTTGCAATAAGAGAACATGACGTCATGTCGGCGCTCTTAAATTGCAGTTACTTCACTAAATTAATTACAATTTCCTCTTAAATTGCAGAAAACTAGTCGCCACAAATCCACACCTATTCGACCACGCTGGAGTCATCAAGCTCATTTTAGAGGGGAAACTAGAATTTGTGGAGAAAACCCACATGTATGGAAAACATGCAAACTCCAAACAGGAATTTGCATGTCTGACCTTCCAGCAAGAATGAAAACCTGGTCTTACATGCAAGCAACCGAGTGCTGCAGACAATGTTGAACACAGCATATAAATATATATGTCTACATTTAGTGCTATACAAAACGGGCAAGGAGAGGAATTAAGATCAAGTATAATTTAGGTTTTAGGGAAGAGTTGTGACCGTCTGCAACTCAAGAGTTTAAACATTAAACTAGCAGCTGTTCTTCATGGACAAGAGCTGATTTATTTTTAATCACCCACTAAACAACAAATTACAGAGTGGATCTTTTTAAATAGCCCTTAAAAGTAAATGTACAATCCACTGTGGTTCTCCAGTAAATCCATGGCCTCCCTCTGATATACTGAAGTGAACATTCCACTCATTACCAGTGGATCTCAGCCATTTATCACTTGAGAAAAAAAAAAAAAATACTATGATCATTGCAGGAGAATCTTCAGAACGACTTCAAACTTTAAAGTAAACCAATGACGACACCACACAGACAACCCAGGACTCAGAATTACTGTTTATTCTGTAAATAAAACCGATGAAAGGTGAAGAGGGCCTGTGGCCTCGAGCAGGAACCTTCGAGTGTTGCAGCTCCTGCAAGGGACAAAAAGACATTCAGAATAATGAGCGAGACAATCGGCCAATAAAAGACCTGCGATGTGCATCATCAGTAGAGAAACTTACCAATATAGAAACCTCAAACTTCTCTTTTAATCTATTGGAGAAGAAAAAAAAAAAAAGTGTGATTTTTCACATTAAGACACTGGAAGCGGCACGTTTGTAACGCGACGCCTCAGAATGAAGTCAGAATCAGGAGCTGGAGACCAGCTCTCATAGTAGGTGTCAGAAAAGTTTATTTTTAGGTCTGTCATCACCGGCTGAACTGTATTTGGAGCTTCCAGGACCTTCCATCACTGAAGGTGAGGAGATCCAGGATCAGGAAAACGCCCGGAGACAAACTCACCTGCACTCCTGAAGCACAGCAGATCTTCACCCAGGAACCTCACGACCGCTCAGCGTCTCCATCCAGACCTGTACAGCCAACCAGATTAAAAAAAACTATTAAAAAAAAATAAGTCAAGTTAACTGGAAACACGCTTTAATGTTAAAATATTTTAAGCCTCAGAATGAAGTCAGAATCAGGAGCTGGAGTCCAGCTCTCATAGTAGGTGTCAGAAAAGTATATTTAAGTCTGTCATCACCGGCTGAAATGTATTTGGAGCTTCCAGGACCTTCCATCACGGAAGGTGAGGAGGTCCAGGAACAGACACTCACCTGCACTCCTGAAGCACAGCAGATCTTCCCCCAGGAACCTCGCGACCGCTCAGCGTCTCCATCCAGACCTGTACAGCCAACTAGATTAAAAAAAAAACCAAAAAAACAAAATCTATTATTAAAAAAAAACTTAGATAAATGGAGACACATTTTGTTGTTGAAATATTTTAAGCCTCAGAATAAAGTCAGAATCAGGAGCTGGAGTCCAGCTCTCATAGTAGGTGTCAGAAAAGTTGTTTTATTTTGTCATCAATGGCTTCTTTGTGCAGTTTCCTGACGACGCCCTGCATGTTGAGGTTGTTTACCTGAATCACAAGGCAGCAGGGGTAAAACACACTTCTACAAACTCACCTGCATTTATCACGTGACCGACAGCAGATCTTCATCCAGCCACACCTGAACTCCCCAGCCTGTTTTGGTGACGGTGGACAAAAATCAAAAAACGTAAGGACCTGAGCGCCAAACCGACATGAAATCAGTTTAAATAACATTAATGGAGCCTCAGAATTAAGTCAGAATCAGGAGCTGGGAGTCCAGCTCTCATAGTAGGTGTCAGAAAAGTTTATTTTAAGTCTGTCATCAGTGGCTGAAAGCAGTTCACACAACAACATATCACACATACTCACCAAGTGTCACATTGGATTGAATCCAGCTGAATGAAGTCTTCAACTCAGGAGGAAGCGCCATTGTTCGACCTCCACAGCTCAAGATCCACTGTGAAACATGGAGTTTAACTCGTCATGAGATGAAAATTGCACCACACGTGCTTTAAGAATCAGCCTCAGCAGCAAAGACACGAGGCTTCAGTTGAATACCAATATACCACATTTAATTCCCTGACCACCGAGATCTATTAGGAAACATTCCGTGTGTTTTATCAATTAAAGTAGTAAATAATCTGAGAGATCGAGATAGATTGAAATGCATGATTTACAATAAAAAAAACCCAAAAAAAACAGGAACTTTAATGTAATTTAAAATAACTGGCTGTAAAGGCCGCAGGCCACGTGTTTCCTCCACGTGTTGCCACTTACTCGTTCCGCTGCAATGGGCTGTCGAGGCTGTTCGTCAAACCACACCGGAGACCAAAGACGTGTGCTTTGGACGTTGTGTTTTCCCGTGAAGTCATTCTGATGGTTCAACCAGAAACTCTGTGAAGCGGCGGAACACGTCTGATCGCCTCCACGGGCAGCGAGGAAAAGACTGCGCTCGTCGGATATGGAGCTTTCCGGACCTTCCGGTTCCGCCCCGAAGCCCCGCCTCTTCCTCGGCTAGCGGGTTTAGCCACAGAGCTAACGAGCTGAATGCACGAAAACTATTCTTATAGCGTTCGTCATTACGGTTTCACGTTTTAAAAAAAATCCATTTCGAGTATATCTGATTACACAACAACACAATTTCAACAACGGCCAATTCCTCTGTAAATAAACCGTCAGCAGCCGCAGCAGCGTCTCATTCTGACCTACAGACTCTCGCAAAGCATTCTGGGAATTGTAGTTTTACATTGCAGTGACTCGAAAAGGCGATATTGTTTAAATTCAGTGACTACAGATTCACTATTCTATACATACAAAGTTCGAATATCGTAAACGTGAAGAGCTTTAACCATGTATGACCTGCTAAAAAGTTTATCCGGTAATTTTATTCATCAAAGAAGCAGTTCCACATGTTCAAAATACTAAACTACAAGTAATCAATAACATGTATCGCCTATGTAAAACCTACATGAAGTCTTAATTGTAAAGGTTCTGCAGAGGTTGTATGGTATTGATGCCATGTTGTTCACTATATCATCATCATGTTTGTCTCATGGTTTCAAAGCTAACTTTTGTTGGTTTCAAAATTTCCATTTCTTTTGAAGAAGGGAAAGAAAAAATTTTCTTTAAATCCAACTCACATTCAAGATCAACACCTCCTTCACAGGTAGCAGAAAAACTACCAGTGAACTGTGGACCTTCATAGCAACTCTCAGGCCCTCGAGATAAAATAGTGCAATCGCTTCAAATTAGAATAAGAGTAGAAATAGAAATATAAAGTTGAATGACAAAACCAGGCACTTGATCTACCCGAGTCGACATCATGTGATGATCAGAAGGTGAAAGCAGCACACTGTGTGCTTCAGTCCACAAAACTACATAATATTGGAATTCATATTTGTATACATACTTCCATTTGTATTGATTTTTTTTTCTTTTTAATGTCACTTAATTTCATCCCACAAACTGTATTGAACCCTTGTTGCTGACCAGTTCTGGACCCCGACTCACATGTTTGACACCCCTGATCTAAAGTCTTTCACTGTTTTTTCAGGATGCTGAGAAAAAAACAGTGAGCAGAGCTGAAGAGTTTCAGATTAAAGCCTCAGTGTCACAAAACCTTCTTGAAGCCCCCTGATATGTGGTTGTAGTGAAATGGGGAGAACATCTCAGTGTCACACTGTTCCTGATGAGAGGACGTTTTCTTTCCGGATCAGTGGGAAGGTGATAAACTACCTGAGGCACCACATTTTAGGATGTGTGTGTTTCCCTTGAGTGCCACACACGTCATGTAATAGTTGCACCAAATGGAAATATCCAGAACTTTAAAAAAGAAAAAAGAAAAACCGCACCGGACGAATAGCAGAAGACCAAAGGAAGAGTCCAGGGGAGGTTTAATTTCTACATTTATTCTCATCATAGCTGTACAGGAATGCATCGTCACAGCAGAAACACAACCTAAACCCAACCATGGCACAACAGCCGTCACAACACATCCAAAACTCAACCATAAATGTACAGGCCCACTCAGCTCACCTCAGTTCAATGTTTATAATTGTCATCAATATATTATTATTATTATTATTATCATTATTATTATTATTATTCACATAGAACCATCTGTCTCTCAAATATATCTTTGTTTTCAAAGAGCATAAAAATACAAGTGGACTCTTCATTGGGATGAACACTGGTGGTTGATCCACTGTCTCATTTATATGGGAGGGGCGGGGGGGAGGGTACTGAAAACTGGGGGGGCCGAGGAGCAGCAGAGCCAACTTATTACATCTTAAAGGGGAGGGACGGGGTGGGGGGGGGGGGCTTCTCTGTGACTACAGGAGGTCTCAGTACTCACAACTCAACCTAAAAGCTAGTTCTGACGTCACAGACACACCGGGGGGCGTTTGACTATTTGTCAGGAACCCAGAAAATAAAGCATCAAAAACATTGTCGGGATGGACGACGAGAAGTAAACTGAATATGTGAGAAAGAAGAGTGACAAGGCACAGAGAGATGCAGAGTGAACAGAACAGACACAGCAGGAGGGAAAAACTAGGGGGGGGAGGGGGGGGGGGCAGATTAGAGGTTTCACTAACCAACACTAGAGGGAGCTCTACAAGCTGAAATACCCAGGTATATTATAAACTCTATGTATGTTTGTTTACTGGATGTACTATATAAAGCATTGAAATATAGGAGTATCTTTTAAAAACACTGTTCACCGCAGCAGGACAAAGTGATATACCACATGAGTGTGCTTGTACGTGTGTGTGTGTGCAAATGTGTGTGTGTGTGTGTGTGTGTGTGTGTGTGTGTGTGTGTGTGTGAGAGTATGTCATGGACGCACATCTTTTTATCGTCTTTCTGATCATTAGGTTAACTACTGTACGAGTGAGAGGACAATTGACATGAGCATCAGCAGGGACGACACACACACACGCACACTCGTAACGACAACGAACGGCAACGACAACGGCAACGGCAACGACGGCGACGTGAACTGGAGACGACACACACGTCAGGAAGTCCGGCGAACCACGATTCCCCCACTCGTACAGGAGAGAAACAGAGGCTACGACTCGTCTAGGAGGTGGGATATGGGGGGGGGGGGGGGGGATGCATCCTGTGTGACAGACTCAGAAAGTGGTCCGTCGTCTCGTGTGCTTTTTAAAAATGTCTCCTCGTGACCTCGTTGGCCTCGTCCGAACCGTCGGACGCTCCGTGTGCTTCATTTTCTTTTTTCTTTTTTCCGCCGGTAGAGCAACGTGCTCGTCCGTCCGCCTCTCCGACGGGATCGATGAGAGAGGATTGTGCTTCTCAGGCCGGGGGGGGGGGGGGGGAGTCGGGTCACTCGCTGGTGCTGACAGAGGTCAGAGGTTGTGTGGGGGCGGAGCCTCCTCCCCCGGAACCCGGGAGGTCGACTCGAGCTACTGCGCCAGACGAGACGACCCTCTCCTCCGTATTGTACGAGGCTACATGACTAGTGGAGCCAGCGGGGAGCCTTGGGGAAGTCCTTCTTGATACACCTACGCATGTTGGAGGGGTGGGGGGGGGAGGGTGGGTGGAGGGGGGGGAGGGGGTTGGAAGGGAGATGCGGGCCGGACGTCAGTCGAGCATCGCGTCCAGCTGGTCCGCCAAGTCGTCAAACATGCTGCCGATGTCATCCAGGATGGAGACGGTTTCCTTTTTGCTGGACGGAGAGCTGGAGAGAGAGACGAGAGAGAATGAGGCCCAGGCAGGAACAGGCTGCAGGAACACACTGCAGGAACACTGCAGGAACACTGCAGGAACACTGCAGGAACACAGGAACACACTGCAGGAACACACTGCAGGAACACACTGCAGGAACACACTGCAGGAACACTGCAGGAACACCCTGCAGGAACACCCTGCAGGAACACAGGAACACACTGCAGGAACACTGCAGGAACACTGCAGGAACACAGGAACACACTGCAGGAACACTGCAGGAACACCCTGCAGGAACACCCTGCAGGAACACACTGCAGGAACACACTGCAGGAACACACTGCAGGGACACTGCAGGAACACAGGAACACCCTGCAGGAACACACTGCAGGAACACTGCAGGAACACTGCAGGAACACAGGAACACCCTGCAGGAACACACTGCAGGAACACAGGAACACTGCAGGAACACTGCAGGAACACTGCAGGAACACAGGAACACACTGCAGGAACACACTGCAGGAACACACTGCAGGAACACACCGTATGATCTGAAGGAGCCTTAAAGGCAAAACTAGAACTTGTCATAGTTTCGTCCAGCGTTCCACTCGGACAGATTTCCATTTCAGGTGTTTTTAGTGGACGTTTCGCCCTCGATCCACCTGCTCCACTGACACCCAAGTGTTTTGACTGGTTCCCCTTCAAAATAATATGTTTGGAAGATTAGGACCCAGATGTTAATGAGATGTTCATTTATAACAGTCTGCTTGCAAGGCACAATATATACTTGAGTGTACGTAGTTGTACATCCTCAGTTTACCTAATCCCAGTGCCATCTTCCATACATCTGGAAGAACCAGCCGATCTCAGAGCTCAGTGCTCCGACATTATGAAATAAGTTTTGTTAAGCAGGAGTGAAACCGACAACTGAAGCTCAGGCTGTGCAACAAATAAGCTGTGACTCACTGACAACTCACCCGATTGAGGCAGAAGAAAGTGCAGCTTCGTTTGCTGTGGAATCTCAACTGAATATGTTGTTACTTAGGAAATATATGAGGCTATCATCTTACATTTAGCGGTTCGGGTGAGGGATTAATGACGAAACAAGAAAGAAACCTAAACTGGGATTGATCTCACCTCAATTCTGACCTTCTAACAAGCTGAAAATCTCCAAACACATTCATTTAAGGGCTTCAGACACTGAACACAAGTAGAAACGCAACACTTTTGGTTTTTTGCTCCCATTTCTCATGAGCTGAACTCAAAGATGCAGAACATTTCCTCCGTACACAGAAGACCTATTTCTCTCACATACTGTTGACAAATCTCTCTAAATCTGTGTTCGTCAGCACTTCTCCTTTCCCACATAATCCTCCCGCCTCACAGGCGACAAACAGTCCTTTGACATTAAATCAACTGTGTTTTTAAGTGGCTGTGCTGTTATGATTATTTTCTTCAAGTGTGTAATCTGCTTTGTTTACATTTAAAATAAAACAGGTATTTAAACTATTACATTGAAGTGGGTTTCGATTGCTGTTGTGTAATTTATTACTTGTTTGCATGAGAGATGCGCGTCGACCGTTGCGATTTTATACAGATAAATTATGTCGAACGCAGGCGAGAAATGCGATTTGAATGTAATGTTGTTTTCAACGAGCGCCGTATTAAAAAAAAAAAAAAAAAAAAAAAGGTCCTCTTGTGGGGCAGCAAAGGGTTTCGTCAAGTCAAACCACAATAAAACTCGAGGGATTTGTTCAAGTAGAAGTTTGTGAAGTGAAGTGTGATTTGAATGACGACAGTACACACGAGCCATAGCAACCGTTGCTACGGGGAGACGTCGTCTCTGACCCAGAATCTGAAAAAGGCGGTTTAAAGTGCTAAATGTTTCAATGTGTTTCTACAAAGAGAGAAGTTTGGCTTCGGCTCAAGTTCAACATCAACTCCCTTTTTACGGCTGGATTGGGATTATTTTGATGTTATTGTCAAGTATGTTCAACGGCCGAATAATTCTGCCTCTTTTTCCTCAGAAAACTTCAAACTGTCAGATGATTTTCAGTGTTTGTGTGTCTTGTGAGGCGCCTGGGTTCCAGATGTGTCGCGCTGCAGGAGGCCACTATAATATCTATATCACAGTGAATTTTCTCGCTGTCCTTCAATAAATCTTTGCTCAGTGGGGCGCAGTCGGAGTTGTGCATGGCGCATGAAGTAGGCCGACATCGTAGGACTTAAAGAGAAATGTACTGGTAAAACAGGCTGCGCTGAAATTGACTCATAAGTCAAAATAATTCGGAATAAAAAAATATTCAGTTTACTCAGACCTTGAGAGATTTTTTGTTTTAAATGTCACTTCACTGGGAAAAATTACAGTGGTCTCTTTCAATTTTTATTTGTTCCTTCCAGACCAATGATGTTAAGAACAGTCCGTGGTCGTGCTTGTGTGTCTTTCAAATGTGTAAAAATGACACTCGTCTTTTTGTCTGATGAGCTGATTCATTACTTTTGATTAAAAAAAGTGACGAAATAGGGGGAAAAATAGCGGTTTAAACATATTTGATGACGTGAGGCTACAGGATAGTAGAAACATTCCCAAACTGTCAAATCCCAAAGCAGGATATTTTATTTATACTTATATTATTTTTCAATTTGGAAGTGATTTGCTGAGGATCGACGGAGGGATTGTGGGAAAAGTGCAGCACGGGACCAAACACAACCAGGTTCAGCTGTGAGCGAAACAGCGGCCCTGCATGATCCTCCTGAGGTTTTTCTTCATCACTGCTTTGCAAAAGCGATGATGTAATCTTTTTTAAATTTAACTTTTTTTGGGGGACTGTGGGGGAACCCGGCATGGCGATAATGGTGTTTGGTCGTTTCTCACTGAGGACCGTGTGCAAAAATAACCAGTAAAAAAACTACCAGACATGTCAAATCAGGTCCGTCAGAAAACTTTACAAGCGCAGAGGAAAGCAGGTATTTGTGCTCATCATCATCATCATCATCATCATCATCATCATCATCATCATCATCATCATCACCGCCTGATCACTGGACACAGAACTCACTCATTGTGCGCCTCCTCCTCCTCCTGGATCTTGTGCTCCACGGCCTGCAGGGCTGCAGCCAGGGAGGCGCTGGTCTCCTCCAGACGATGCTGAGCCTCGCCCCCCTGCTCCTCCTCCTCCTCCTCCTCCTCCTCCCTCTGGCCCTCCGCCTCCTCTCGCGCTCCCTCCATCCTCGAGGCCCGGTCCTCCGCTCTCCTCCTCTCCTCCTCCTCCTGCTCCTTGTGCCTCCTCTCCTCTTCCTCCCTCCTCCTCTCCTCTTCCTCCTCCGCCTCCCGGCTCCCGAGCAGGTCGATGGAGAGGCCGGCGATGGAGGAGCGGGGGGGTTTGACGGGGTGCGGCGAGGGCGTGGAGGGACTCTGGGCGGGGGACTGGGAGGTGAGGGGGAGTCCCGGGGAGAGGGAGGGGGCCGAGGGGGTGTCCGGGGCAGGAAGCGGGGCAGCGGGAAGCGGGGAGGACGGTTTGGGGGTGGAGGTGGGGGTGGGGGTGGGGGTGGGGCTGGCTGCGGCTGGGCTGGTGGCGGCCGGGCTGGGGCTCATGGCCACTTTGCCTGGTTTGGGTGCGGTCGGGGGCCCCCGGGGTTTGGGGGACACAGGAGGGGGGACCCGCTTTGGCTCTGCACACAAACAGTGACCGTGGAGGTTAAATCTTTCCACTTTCTATTTTCTAATATTTCTGCTTCAGCGAGACCAAATGTTCTCTGGAAACACGAGCGGGCTGCAAAAAAGAAGCCATAGTCTTGAAATATCACACGTTTCCTTTTTAATGAGACGCTCGATCTTCAACACCGAAGCCTCCTCAATAACACACGGTGGCGTCTGCAATGACCATCTGGTGTAAACGCTGCGGCTTTGTTTACTTAAATCTGCCGCCGCCCACCATTCTCCCAACAGGACGTATAGAGAAGACGCTTTAAGCCATGCAGGGCCCACGTCTGCGCTCAAACGACCCTATGGCGCCATCGATTCATCGTTCAATATCATTTTAAGACTGTTTTCATCTGGATGAGGACTTGTTCTAGTTTTCAGTATTTAAATCTCTATCCTCTACGTTGTAAAGCAACGACAAGGACTCTGTGGGGTTTGTTGCGCAATCGTGCGTCTTCGACTTAAATCCGCGGGACACAAACAGACTGTTTCAGAGGATTTCACACATTTTAAAAGATGGAAACATGGAACCAGATCAGTCGACCAATAGATGTCAAGTTGAGTAAAATAATAGCAAAGTAATCTAAAATACCAACAAATCCAAATGTTTTTCTTAAACTGAATGCACATTTTCTTTTTAAAAAGAATCAGGTAAAGCCCTAAAGTGTTCACATTTAAATTAACTTTTTTTTATCAAATCTATTGTGAACAACTTGTGCGAATAAAACTGGTCTGGTCAGAAATGCCACCTCGGCATCAAAGCATGATTTTAATCGCTAATGTGTTCTAGTAATAAAGTTATTTCACTGTTACTGCTGCATGATCCCTCAGATCGTTTCTCTGATCTCTACTCTTACTGGAAGTGCGCCCACTGGTGGAGAAAATGGGAACAGCGCTTTCCTTCATTCCCTTCAGAGCAGGGGTGTCAAACATGTGGCCCGGGGGTCAGAACCGGCCCACCAGACCATCTAATCCGGCCCGCCATGTGATTTTGAAGTGTAAAAATGAAAACTGACAGAGGCTGATCGCAAAACACTGGATCGGCCAAAAATGACATTCAAAACCGCCCTTGGTCAGAATTAATGAATGCGTCTGTGGAGGTCACATAACTCAACACATTTCACAATAAAACAATGAGTCCAACTTATGTGAAGTGATACTTTAGAAACGTAACGTAAAAAAAATGTCCAGATGATGACATATTGTTTTAATCCTGAATAAAAATACAATATGCAGATACAGCTGATTGTGTTTGTTTGCAAATATAATATCTGATTTCCTTTAATATGTATATTTCAGAATAGACGGGCAAAGTCTTGCAGTTACAAAAGGATCAAAAGAAGGAAAGACTTTGCATTTGTCCATATCTGCAGTTTAATATGTGATGTTTGACTTGTTCGGCCCTCCAGAGGTCAGGCTAGGTTGATGTGGCCCCTCAACTGAAATCAGTTTGACACCCCTGGTTAAGAGTCGCGTCCTGCATGTCGACACAACAACATCTAACCAAACGCTTAATACAAGTCTGATGAAGAGCTTTACATTGCATCCAGGAGTTCTGAAGTAGTCAATGTCTTCGTTAATATTTTTAAAGTCCTGAACCGCCTGGAGGCTCGGATCTGAAGCTGGAGCAGCGTGTTTGACCCTCCTGGTGCAGGACAACACTGATCCTGGAGAAACAACACGTCCTTCACCCACTGGCCTCATGACATAGAAATACTTCTGGTGAGAAAGTGAAGTTACATTCATACTTTGGTACTTTTGGGGGAATTTTAAGATCGTGACCTTTGTCCTTCACTTGAAATTCTTTGATGGAAATCTTATATAACGACCCTCTTTAAGTCTTTAGAGTGGAGTGAATAAGAATTCGATTTGTCAGTGCAAAGTATGTGTGTGTGTGTGTGTGTGTGTGTGTGTGTGTGTGTGTGTGTGTGTGTGTGTGTGTGTGTGTGTGTGTCTCACCGGGGCTTTGTGCCATGTCGGCGCTGTCGGGCCCGGGTATGGGGACCCTGCGAGTGGGCGTTGGCGGGTCGGCCTGCGTCTTCCTCAGGGTGACGGCGGACGGCTTGGGGGACACCGGCGGCCTCAGGGACTTCCGGGCCTCCATCCACTCGCAGCTCTCCCTGCTGGCGTCCGTCCTCTCCGACGCCTCCGACACGGGCCTCCGTCTCAGGACCACGCCGCCGTTCTGCTGCGGCTCGCCGTCGCTTTTCCCCCCGGCGTCGCCTTGAGCGCCGGGCGAGTCCGGCAGGCTGTTGCCCTGGGCGCCGCGCTCCGCGCCGCGCTCGGCGCCGCGCGCCCTCCCGCGGATGGCGTCGGAGCCCGTCGTCATGGTCACCACCGTGGTGACCGCCGGCGCCTCGGAGTCGGCGGCGGCGGTGGGAGGCCGCGGCTTCCTCCGGAGGGTTCCCGTGCCGTCGGCGACCTCCGACGCGGAGGAGATCACGGTGGAGCGGGGCCGCGGCTCGGGGCGCCGCTGCTGCGCCGGCGGCCGAGGCGAGCGTTCAAGATGGCCGCCGGGGAGACCCTCGGGTCCGCCGATGGTCTTGCGTCGATTCAGGACGTCCTCCTCCTCCGACCCGAGTCCTCCCGCGCCCGCTTGACGACGGAGTAGCGGCGGACTCACCTGGAGATCACAGGGGAAACGTTGAGACACGTTTAGCAGTAACACACCCGTCACCGATTACTCAGTTACTATTTGTTCTGGCGAGTTTTTTTTTAAAACGAGCATCTGTGCAAAGGTGAGTTTTCTCGTCGTCCCCCCCCAAGTCGCCGGCGACCCACCTGCAGGTAGTTGGCGCCGCTCCCCAGGTTCTTCGGCGGGGCTTTGGTCCCGACCACGATGGAGGTCTCCAGCATGGCGGCGAGGCTGCGGACGCTCCCGGACGCCCCCTCCGACCTCTCCAGGCCCGCCGCCTCCTGGGCCCGCAGGGCCGCCCCCAGGGCACCGCAGTCGCTGGCCCGCCGCTCGCGGTACGTCGGCAGCAGGCCGAGCAGCCCCTCCGCCCCGCCCCCCTCGCCGCCCTCGCCCTCGCCGTCGCCCCCGGTGATGGAGGAACAGGAGCGCTTGGGCGGCGTCGGCGGCCGGCCTTTCCTCCGGGGACGGAGGGTGACGGACGACTGGCTGCGGTTGACGGTGACGTCGTTGGCGGCGGCGGTGTGGGTGGAGCTGCTGCGGCACACGGTGGCGTAGCGGGAGTCCGACTCGGAGCCGATGAGGCTGTGAGTCCGTCGCCGCTCCTCCTCCTCGCAGGGGAGCCGCAGCAGAGGCACCGACGCGTCCGGCGCCGCCGTCTGCGTGGAGGGCCGGGGCCGGGGCCGGGCCCTGGGGGAGGCCTGCTGGGCGCGGCCGTGGGGGGGCGGCGGCGTCTGCGGCGGGGTTTGACCCGGGGTCTGCGCCAGGCCCGGCCGGGGCTTGGCCAGCGGACTGGGGACGCCGTCCCTCTGCTTCCTCGCCTCCCTCCGGGGCGGTTCCGAGGCGGAGACGCCGCCGGGGCTGGGCGGAGGCGTGGGGGAGGGGCTCTGCTCGGCGCCGCCTCCCCCCCTCTGCAGCTCCTTCAGCCTCCTCACCCCCAGCATCATCTTCTTCTGATGGCCTGGACACAAGACAGGCAAAGGAGACGGAACACGCACTGTAACAGCGAACCGGGAGACGTTCCAGACTTATTCCCAAATGTTTTGAAAAGTAACTTATACCGACATTTTGTGTGGGGAAAAAAATAGAGGCCATTTTGTGTTCTTCATGCTCATTAAAAGCAGCACACAGCTGCACAGACTGCTGCAGGGCCTCGCGTTTCGCCAGCAAAAACTCAAGAGATCCTTGCAGAACTTTGTTTTCACCACTTTACTTTACTCGGCACTCGGTCCGGGTTTGAAATGTGAAAACATCCATCGACGACGGAACACAGAGCGACGTGGTTTTGTTTCGTCGTGCGTCTGTTCCGACACTGTTCCCGTCTTACCCAGCTTCGTGATGCCGATCTCCTGCAGATCCTCCAGGCTGATGTCGGAGACGAAGTCGATGTTTTCGTATCCGTTCTGGACCAGAACCTGGTAATACTGACTGAGACCCAGATGAGACAGCCAGTCTCCCAGATTGGCCTAAAAAAATAAAATAAAATACAAACACAAACACGTCGGTGAATCGCGCTCTGAGGCTCTGGAGTACGATTCTGGGATTTCGGTTCAATTGGACCCTGTGTAAGAAACAACAGTCTTTTTCATTTCAAGTATCTGCTGGTTGTCCACTAGGAGGCGCAGTCTCAGTGTGAGTCCAGGTCAAAAATGCAGCAGACTCAGAACTGAAGAGCAATGTGATGCAGGAGCTAAAGAGGCTTTTGCATTTTTACTGTGAGCAGAACAGCTGTGATACTGTGAGATTTTGAAGTCCTACGTTCTGAAAAGCGACAAGCTGCTGACAGCACTGTGTTGCATTTTCTATTTTATTTGCACTTCATAACATCATAACGTTGTCACTTTGGATGAGATCACACACGGTGGCGCGTCGTCACTGTTCTGACATATCCATTAGTCGCAAGACAGTGAGGCTGGTGTCAAATTACAGGAACTTTGCGTTAGAAAAAAAAAAGGGGGGGGATTTTGTGATTTATGAATAATGTAACTGTAGTGAAGTTCCAGGAGTATAAATGCCAAGTCCACATCAACCACTGAACGAGGGCACGTGTGTGTGTGTGTGTGTGTGTGTGTGTGTGTGTGTGTGTGTGTGTGTTGCAATTGCGGCGCAGCTTCAATGAGAATTTCTTTTCTGCAGTTGGTTTATGACAGTGTTTTTCAACCACTGTGCCGCGGCACACTGGTGTTTCCGCGAGATCTCGTCAGGTGAGCCGTGGGAAATTATCCAATTTCACATTTTTTTTCTAAAAAAACATTTGCTCTCACAGCGACAGTGTGTTGCAGAGTAATCATGTATAAATACTCTTCGCCACTAGATGACAGCGCAGAACGTTGCCAGTGAAATGTAAAGTGACAGACGTCAGTCTGGTTAATCTCCACCTCCTGCTACCATCTTGTATCAAAGTACTGTGTCAGTGACAGTGATGGAGAAGTTTTTGAAAAGGAAGAATGTGAACCAGGATCTCAGCTCTTCATCCATCAGGTCCAGGTTTCACACTGAGGGAGTCACAATTAAAAAAAAGACATTGGGAAATACTTTTTTCTGTAATTATTTGATTCCTGTTGATAAAACTTTGATGAGAATGACTTTATATTGTTAATAGAGGCTACAGAGTTTCACGTTTTAACATTTTCGGGTGGTGGCGGTGTGCCTCCAGATTTTTCCAAAAACAAAAAAGTGTGCCTTGGCTCAAGAAAGGTTGAAAAACACTGGTTTATGACACGCGGGCGCCTTACAGGCTTGTGGTCCGGCAGCCAGTCGGTGGAAGGGAGCTTGCTGATCTCTGACGTTAACTTCTTCCGATGTCCGGGCTTCATGACCCCGATCGCCGTCAGGTCCTTCAACAGCAAAGCAAAACTTAAGTCACGTCACTGGATTCCGCGGCCGCGACCTGCAGGTGTTTCGTCGTCTTCTTATGGAAAAATATACAAAAAAGAACAATTTCATGCGCGAGTCTGACATTCATACATGGGCGGTGTGTGATACGCCCTCGGGAGCATCTTGCTTTGGATAATCTCTGATGAGAGTCTGCCGCCCTGAGGGAGGGTGAACGTCATACCACTGTGTCTGCTTCAGTGCCCACACACACACACACACACACACACACACACACACACTATCACACACACACACATATATATACGATGGCAATAAAACCACACTCAAGGACAAACAGAGCGCAGTGTTTATAGAACACGCGGCCATGTGTGAACACACATATGTAAATGAAGCAGACAGAGTATGAGAAGTGACTGGTTGAGGCTCAGGACTCACACCGGGGGGAGGGGGGGTGGGGGTGGGGGGGTCAGGTGACAGAGACAGGAGGGTCATGATGACATCATCCAGGTCAGTGGAGGAGGGGGGGGGGGGGGGAGAGCTGATTTGAGAGCTGTGCAGGGCGGGGCCTTGACAGACAGAGGTGGGCGGGGCGTGAGGGGGTCAGGGGGTCATGACCTTACCTCGGGGGTCATGCGGCTAATGGTGTCTAGATCATATCCCGCGGTGAGGAAGTGGGTGGTGTAGAACTGCAGCTGAAACTCACCCAGCCACGTCACTACTGCCTGCTTCTAGAACACAGAACACAGAACACTACTGCCTGCTGCTAGAAGAGCCCGCCGGCTGCTTCTAGAGCACAGAGCGCACGTCGGCTCCACGACACAGTGAAGCGCCCCCCGGGGTCCAGGAGGAGGAGGAGGGAGGAGGAGGAGGAGGGAGGAGGAAGGACTGCTCTAGAACACTGCACAGGAGCAAATCAAACCACACGTTTCATAGAGCATAAAGCCTCGATCCAACCCTGCAATTATAATACATTTAAAGAAACTAAAAAAACAAAATGATCTGCAAGGCCTGATACTATGAATTTGATTTGGCACAACCGTGACTCCCGAACAATACCGCTTCTGATTCACAAGGGCTTTTTAAAAATAGCAGCACACACGAGCACAGATTAAGTGCAAATACTCGCCTCTAGTGATAATTAGCCAGTTACGTTTTGAGATCTCTGCCGCTGGGAATTGTGCCACCGTCCCCACGGAAAGATAAATGAAACAGTGCTCGCCTAAAACTTGATGAATAATGTGTTTCATGTCGACCTGGAAGGTTCTGCATCTCGCTGACTTCTGCTACTCGACTGTGAATTAATGGGGGGGGGGGTCAACAGTTGTCAACAGCTCTAAAGGAAAATTGTGTGCAGAAAGGTTCACGAGTCAATTTGAAATCAGCTCCTTCTGTTTGTAGTGCAACTGGAAGGGATCTCAAAACCAACTCTTCGCCCACGCGTCACTAAAAGTGAGTTCTGACGGTCGCTTGGAAGGACTGGCGCAGATCAGAAACACCCTGCGAATCGTTTTTTTCTAAACGACTCCGGTGTAAAGATCAGTCGTTAGGGACGAAGGACACGCTGCAACCTGTGTCTCCTGTTTGAGTCTAGATTTCTTCCTGCGACCCGCTCGGTTCTAGAACCTTCAGCTTCACAGAACAGAACAGAACAGAGCAGCTGGGGTGGGGGGGTGAGGGGGGTGGTGGGTGAGTGGGGGGGTGAGTGGGGGGGACGGATTGTAGGGACAGAAGGCGAGACGGCAACTGACTCCTCAAGTGTGTCTGTCACTCTGCCTGTCTCCATGGCGACACACTGCCCGTCGCCAGCGTGTCGTCTGTCCAGGTGACGGCGGCCTGGCAGAGGCCCCGCCCCCTCTCGCCACCTGGGTAGATGCCACGCCCCTCAAACCGAGACGCGTGGTTGAGGTGACACCAAACCAGAGAGAGAGAGAGAGAGAGAGAGAGAGAGAGAGAGAGAGAGAAAAGGGGAGGATTCATACGACGTGAACTCACTTTCCCATCATCCTCCTCTGCTTTGCGCTCGAACGACCGCTGCTCGTGAGCGGTGCAACCGGAGGAGCCTGGAGGCAAAGACAGGGAAAAGCATATGTCACTTCAGCAAGAGAGCGAATTCCTCCATCTTGAAATGAAAGTCGGAAGCTTCTGTGGTCTTTAATGCACTTTCCACAATTATTTGTTATCATCCAGCCGGTAACAAACAAACGTCTTTGCCTCGACGAGTTTCCTTTAAAAAAAAAAAAAAAACGAAAACGTTTCTCTCTCTGCAAATCAACAAATCATTTATTTCCTTAAATGGTGCAAAGTAAAGGAACTGCATTGTCGGAGGGTGAGAAGCGCTGGCGAAATGAAACCCGAGTCGGGTTTCTCCTGCCTACATGGTCCTTCGGAATAATTCTACTAACAGCTTTCATGCTTGGCTGCCTTTGTGGTGCTGCTTTAGCGCCACACTTCCCACATCGCACTTAAACCAGAAGAACGACAGCAGATTAAATATGGTAATTTATGGGGTTCTTTCAAAGTGAGATTACTGAAACAACGACCAGCTGAGGGCCCAAATTAAAGAGGGAAGAGCGAAGGCGCTCCAGGTCAGCAGGTGACAATGTGAGCGAATAGAAATACGTGCACGCGTTTACACGCACGTGCACATTTCGGAGAAGCGCCGTAGAAATATTGCTAATACAGATAAATAATCACTCAATAACGTGCGCGGATGCATTCAGGCCACTGTTGTAACTTTGCTAATGCGACTCACCTTCCTTTATGTGTTACAATTGCAATTAAACCTCTTTGATCGTGAGAAATGTGACGTTCCTCTTGAGATTTTGATCGATATTACATATTATAATGAATCTCTTACGTAGAAAAAGTTCTCTCTTCGACTGAAATCTGTTGACCGTTCAGATATTTGAGTCCAGTAAAAGCTTCGCCATGTTCGGAAAAAGATGCTTGAGATGGTTGGAGTTTTGTTAACATGGCGTGTTGATGATGCTCCATCGTCACCCAACGTTTTCTATCTGCTCAACAGAACTGGACTTTGTTTTCCCATCTCCGCTCTGCAGAGCCCTGCAGGTGGCCTCATATTCTAATTTGATGTATTCACTGTCCTTTCACAAGGAAAGTACAAACAACATAAGAATGACCCCCCAAAAATGCATTAGATCTCAGCGGAATCACAAAACTGAATAGAGATTTAAACAATGTGTGATTTTTCTTACTTCAGATGCGTCAGATCTGGTTGGTTTTAATATTTCCCTGCACTGACGCTTGTGGATCTGGTGGGTTCGTCATCAGGAAGCCTGACAGAGCACCAGTCAGGTGTGTTGACTCATTACTAAATTCATTAATCTAACTTGTCACGCTGCCGCGAACGACAAAGTACATAAATTCTTATAATTTTTTTAACAAGAATTGTCCCAGATCACTTAAAGCAGCATCTTACAAAGTTTTTTTTTTTTTTTGTAATAAATAAAGCAATACTTAATACCCCCTGTCTGCTGGAGACAATGTGGAAATCAATGCGCAAACCACACACATATTTTCTGGGACTGCCCCTTCATCAAACAATACTGGACAGACAATCATGGAACACTGCAGGAAATTCTTAACTGTACATTTGCCTTTGAAAGGAAAACTATGTTTTTTGGATGTGTAACCACAGAACTGGGGAAAAAAAGATAAGTGTTTGCTTAGTGCCTTGCTGGTAGCAAGCAAAAAAAACTATAACTAAGAAATGGTTATCCTTGGACATGCCAACTTTAACATTATGGTGGGAAACCACAGTGGAAATCTACAGGATGGAAGAGTTGACGGCTTTTGTTAATGATAAACACGGTTGGTTTGACGCGTGTTGGGGTAAGAGGGCGACACACACCAATGCAAAAAGGCCCAATTACATACTCAAAATGTAGACTATAGTTAGTCTTTCTTTTTCTCTCTCTCATCTTTATTGTTGATATCTTTTCTTTAATTGAGAATTAATTGTTCTCTACTGGTCACTCCCTGTTCTACAATGTTCTGTATGTTTTATTGTGTCAAAATATAAAAACTCATAAATAAAGAATTAAAAAAATTTAATAAAATAAAGCAATACTTGAAACATTATTATAGCAAATGCCACTTCGGGCTGATAGGAACAGACAGACGGTCTTCAGAGTCCCAGGTTGACGACGAGTGAAAACCGATAAGACGAGATTCATAAAAGCAATCCGAACAAGCCCCGGGGCGACACTTGTTGTACTTGTTGAGCGCCGCCTTGATCGTTTTTAATTGTCGTCACTTTAGCGCCGGCGACCGAGCGTCACAGAGGTTCTCTTTCAAAACAGGTGAAGACGCATTTTGTCTCTGTGAAGTGACAGAAGTCGTCTCTTCAAGTGGAAAACAAAGGCGGCGTTCAGGCGCTGCTTACTTGCCGACTGCTCCACAGACTGCGACTGCTCCAAGAGATGCTCCTTGGCTTTTACCGACTGAGACAGCACAGTGGCGAGGAGCTGCAACACAGAAACACACACACACACAAAAGAAACATTTACTCAAGCATAATCATTCAAATCCCAGAGGTGCCTTGTGACTCAGCTCTGCACATATAAGAGACAGACTCTGGCTTGCATCCCAACCCTGCTGTATTTTCTACGACATGCCAAAGCAGCAAAGGCTCCGAGGAGTTTTTCTTCTTCTTTGAATTCAGAAAATGAGCATAGTTTTCCAGTTATTTTGCTTTTTTTAAAGAACTATATACAAATTTAAACCGATATTATGGAGAGTAAGTAAGTAAGTAAGTAAAATGTATTTATAAAGCGCTTTTCACAGATAAAATCACAAAGTGCTGTACAGGAGAAAAGGTAAAACAACAACATAAAATGTATATACATGTGTAAAATTAAAGTGACCCATCAAGCAAAAGCTCTCCTAAATAAACATGTTTTCAGATCCTTTTTAAAAGAGATAACAGAGTGTGCCAGGCGCAGAGACAGGGGCAGAGCGTTCCACAGTCTCGGGGCAACAGACTGAAGGTCTGCAGGTCACAAGGTGAGTGAATAGAAATGTGCACGCGTTTGCACACACGTGCACATTTCTGAGATACAGTTTAGGGCTACAATGGATGATGTCACGAATAACAAAAGACCGAGAAAAAAAAAAGAAAATTGATGAAAATGCCATATATATACAATTTTCTAGCCGAATCACCATTTTGACTGGTCTTTTGTGTCGCGGTAAATATCGGTATTTAACTTGAACACGCTGGCATGAGGTCAAATCATAAAACTCAGCACAAACTGAAAACAGGTAGCTAATAGCAAACAACTATTTAAAGGTTTTGATGATAAAAATAGCGCACATATAACTTATTAATATACAAGAACATGCTGCTCACACATACTGTGTGCAGGAATTCACACGTCTTGACAGGGAAACAACCTGGAACGACTAATCTGACTTAAATGGGCGACGACGCAGGATTTTCCCCAGAAAGAGCGCCGGGCTTTATCTGAGCTCAAATTAGCATTTCAACCTATTTCAGTCCCATTATGCTGCGAGAAAAGGTTGACGTGCTATTGTATTATAGGTTCAACGCACAAAATGACTGACAAAAACAAAAGGATAAAAATCTGATTTTTTTGTCGCTAAAAACAAAACAAAAAAACCCCCAAAACATGCTGATCTTTCAAAGTGAAAGAACAAACTGAGCAGGAAACTAACTTGTGGTCAGCCGTGTTTGTTTCCTGACGCGGTTTTATCTGTTTCCAAGAAATTCTCTTCGGTAAATCGCAACGTGTGTGTGTGTGTGTGTGTGTGTGTGTGCGTGTGCAGATACGTGCAAGAACTCAACTTACCTTGACTCCCTCTGCTTGTGCGTGCAGGCCCGGAGCGTTGAGGCCGTGCGTGTTGACCCCCGGCGTCGGTGCAGAGTGAGGACTGGGCGCGGGCGTGGTCAGGACGTGCGTGTTCCCGGAGCCCTGCACGCTGCCGGACGACCGCACGCTGCCCAGGCTGCCCAGGCTGCCCACGCTGCCGCTGCGCTCGCCACCTCCACGCACCGATCGATGGGACAGACGGTTTTAGGAAGCGACCCTTTAAGCAGTTTTTTTTTCTCTCCAGGGAAACAAGATTTACCTGCCAGAGGTTTGCGGAGGACCCAGATGTCCTCGCTGGCGCTGCTCTGCTGCCCCAGGGTGGGGGAGCCTTGGGGGCTGAGCTCGGCCGTCCTTGAGCCTGTTCAGAAGACACGTGTCGGTGCATATACGCGAACAAAACACAAATGACGTCACTGCGAGGTCGTACACATTTATAGAACAGCAAAGGCAAACACTTAATCGGACACGTGGGTAAAACTGTGTGTGCATCGGTGCTTTAAACAGAAAAGGTGTCTCTCTGCTAAGTGGATAAAGTCGGACACAGACTCACTCATCACAGATACACTCATTCACCTACACCAGCGTAACCACGTTACTCATAAAGGCCATCACTTATAAATTCACACAAGCCCTTTGGTCAGAGCGGAATCTTACACACTGGTAGGATTGCAGGCAAATTGCTCCGGAATTATAATTTAGGCCTCGCGAGAGGTGAAGAGAATCAAAAACCATTCCGCTAAAATCTCTATTTGCTCTAATTAGAAGACTCTTACAGTCTCTTCCCTGTAGTTACTGAGCGAAGAATCACATCTTCTCAAAGTGTGGATTTAGAACTACAGTGGTCCCTCACTATAACGCGGCCTCGCTGTTCCGCGGATTCTTTCGTGTGCAATTTTGCATGCTTTTTTTAGTTTTTTAAGGCGTATGAATGTGCAGAGTGTTCTGCATGCTGATTGGCTATGGGAGAACCTGCACATTGTATTCTGTGTCCTGATTGGCTACGGGACTGTAGACCCTTGTCAATCAATCTCCGTGTTTCGTGTAAGCGAATGCATTCGACTTGCATATATATATATATATTGCAAATGCATCAATGTCTGATGGGTAGCACTGTGACCCTGAAGTGTTTGCAAGTTTTGTTCCTGACAAAACCCCACAACGTCGACAAAACGTTCTGCACCGACAAAGGAACCTGCGGTCGCAGCCAAAGGGCAGAGGAACGTTTATGTTTTAAAATCTACAAAAAGTTAAAAACTCCCAAAGTTTGAACTTTGGGAGTTTAAACAAGAGAGAAAATGTTCATTCCTGTCCGCGGAAGGTGTATAAAGTGTGTGGTGACGGGGTTCTGCAGCCTTAAAACACATAATACTTGTTAAAAAAAAAAGGATTTCGCTTATTGTGGGTTATTTTTAGAACGATAAACGAGGGACCACTGTATCTGTATACCACACTCACTCACTGGTCCTTGAAAACAAAACAACACTGCATCTGGCGGATAACTGACGCCCCATGTTCAGCCTGGTATAAAAGCATAGAAAAGTATCCTTAACTGTGATTTAAATTGTGTCACTACGGTATGTACCTGTCTGACTTTGCTGCTCCTGAGAAGTGGAGAGAGGAGGAGGAGGTGGAGGAGGAGGAGGAGGAGTGGACAGAGGAGGAGTGGACAGAGAAGGAGGAGAGATGGGGAGAGGCACGTACCCAAACGAGGAGAACCGAGGGAGGGGCTGTGTGTTGGGGTGGAGGGGGGGGAGGGGAGGGCAGATGCAAGGGGAGGACTTTGGAGGGGGGGTATGAGTGTCCGTTGACCGAGGCAATGGGGCAGGGGTTGGGCCTGCGGAGCAGGAGGGTGTGGCACTGCTGGGAGGGGGAGTGGCCTGGACACGAGCCAGGAAGAGGGGGGGGAGGGGAGGGGGGAGGGGGGGGGGGGTGCAAAAACGAAAAACAAAACGACAACAACACAACAACAACAACTGATCAGTCAACTTGAAAGAAAACATGTCTAGTCACCAAAACGAAAAATCTCAAAATGCATGAAATAATAGCGGATTGGTAAAATCGAAACATGAGAAAAGAATACATCCATACATCCAGAGGGAATATAATCTGTGTGGATTAAAACACAATATCACCACAGCGATAAAGCCCACGGACGGAATGAACCAAAGCAGCAGAGTGGAGCAGAGCAGGGTGGGGCTAATCTAGAGGGGAGGTGACGCGAGGAGCAGAAATCAAGAGGAGGAGGGGGAGGAGGAGGAGGAGGAGGAGGAGCCAGCAGAGGACACTGTTTGATTTATGGAGATGATTGACAGGTTGGGGGAACACAGATGGGCCGACCACAGAGGCCGATGATGCCGCAGCTCGCTGCAACTAATGGTTCGCTATAGCTACAGAACAGCTGCCGGACTCGCGCGAAAGCTCACACACCCATAAACACACACACACACACACGCGCACACACACACACACACACAGAGCTGTGGTGTGGTTGGTCACCTGCCCGCTTGATGACTTCCACCATGTTGGAGGGGAAGTAGCCCACACGGTCATTCCCCGTGCGGTTGTCATGGATACAGCCTTTCCATCGACCGTCGGAGTGCTGCTCCAAAACCTGAGCACAAAGGTCCCGGCCTTTTTTAAACCACCTCTCGCACCCAAAAAAACATCCCATCAGAGTTCACGTTCAGAACAAATTGCACCTTTACAGATGTTGTGAAACATCAGGCACAGCCAGAGCAGAGACCACTGTCACATCGGGAGCAGATGAAAACTGTTTCATGCAGCACACGGTTAAAAAATTAAATAAAAGACCAAAGTGTTCATAGAAGTAGAACATTTCTCTGCACAGTTTCACAATGACTCATTGTCATTGTAAGTTTTAAATGATAATTACAGTCTAAAGCTGCATCAACTGTCAGAAAAAGATGCAGTTTATCAACAAACACAATTCAAATTCAGGATATTGTGCTTTTTCTTTTTTTTTGTGCCGACTGCTCCCCGTGTGCTGCCTTTTTTGTATTAATTTTTTTTTTTTTCAACCCAGCTGGGAGAGGCTCCAGAGGACGAGGTGGGTAAAGACGTGTGGATTGTACCGTGATAATATCTCCAGCTTTGATGTTGAGGCTGGTGAGGTCGTAGTTGTTGCAATAGTCCTTCAGCGCCCGGACCTGCATGGCCGCCGAGGCGTCTGCAGACACGGGGGAAGAGCCGACGGCGGCAGGTTGAGTAGAGCAAAGATCAATACTTGCATTTGGCGTCAGTACTGGTCGCAGCATAATACGGGAGCAACATCACAGAACAGAGCACGACTCAGATTTATCTCATGCTTCACTTGTTGTGTGCCGTCGTGTTCACGGAACACGACAAATGGACGCATTTGAATAAATGCAGCTGAGACGCTTCTATTAGTCCAGTGTTTTTCAACCACTCCGCGAGATCTAGTCAGGTGCGCCGTGGGAAATGATCCAATTTCACATTTTTTTCTAAAAAACATCTGCTCTCACAGCCGCTGTCAGCTGTGAGAGCAGTGTGTTGCAGAGTAATCATGTATAAATACTCTTCGCCACTAGATGGCAGCACAGAACTTTGCCGGTGAAATGGAAAGTGACAGACGTCAGTGTGGTTAATCTCCACCTCCTGCTACCATCTTGTATCAAAGCACTGTGTCAGTGACAGTGATGGAGAAGTTTTTGAAAAGGAAGAATGTGAACCAGGATCTCAGCTCTTCATCCATCAGGTCCAGGTTTCACACTGAGGGAGTGAAAATTTAAAAAAAAGAAATTGGGAAATACTTTTTTTCTGTATTTACTTGATTCCTGTTGATAAAACTTTTATGAGAATGACTTTATAATGTTAATAGAGGCTACAGAGTTTCACATTTTAACATGTTCGGGTGGTGGTGGTGTGCCTCCAGATTTTTCCAAACAAAAAAGTGTGCCTTGGCTCCAAAAAGGTTGAAAAACACTGTATTAGTCATCGGGGGGTCAATAACATTTCTTTACGCCTGGACTTCACCTCTCAGGAGCTGCTTGATCTCCCTGCTGGCCTGCGTGGTGGTGAACTGGTTAACAATGTCCAGGGCGGTTTGACTCAGGGTGTTTCTCACTCCCGCACTGATGCCGCTCTGAGGAAAAGCAGAGGAGGGAAAAAAAAAAGAAAAAAGAAAAAGATTAAAGCCTCAATGTCAAAATTGTCTCCCCGCGCGGTTCATAATGGGGACGTGGCTTGGTGCACCTGCCCGCCGCGGAGATTTGTCGAGCGTTTGCTGAGTCAGCAGCGACATCAAACGTGAAACACAAAAGAGCAGGAGAGAACCCTGAAAGCCCGTTCAATAGCTCGGCTCAGCATTAGCGTCCTTATGCATCAAAAGGCGAGAGAGAGAGGAAAAAAAGAAGAAGAAAAAATAGAAACAGTAATGAAAGGTTTGACTATCGCACGCCAAGTGGGAGGATCGCCAGTCTGCTGCCATTTTATGTAACAAGCTAACATATCTAACATGTCCCACAGGTTTTCTCGCGCTGCTTCGTTAGAGGGAGCGACAAACACCGAGGTGTAAACTTGCTCCGCTGAGGAGAGAGAGAGGAAGCGTTAACTGACGCTTATGTAAATCGGGACTTACATCCAGCAGCAGGCGAACTACCTCCGTCTTCCCACAGAGGGCGGCCTGATGGAGCGCCGTGCCCGACTCCGACTGTCTGTTGATGTCTATACCGGCCTGTATCAGCAACCTGGGGAACAAAACCCCCCCAAAAAAACACATTCACATTTAAGCAATATTTAACCGCGAGACGGTCAAGACAAGCGTCTCCGGTATGGAAGTAAAACTGTGCCATCAGATTCTGAATTCGAATTTCTAACTCGACCATCGAAATCAGACTTTTGAATTTTAAAAGCGGTCGAATTTCAAGCACGTATCTGTTTTTGCTTCTGATTTTTTTTTCTCCCAACATCTAAAAATATTCAGTGTGTGAAAAAATTCAATGTGTCTAAAAATTCGGCTGCAAAAAAAAATTCAGCTGTAAAAAAATTCGACAAATTATATAATACATATATAATTTTATTATACTTGAAATTCGACAGCTTTTAAAATTCAAAGTCTGATTTCGATGGTAAAAAAAATTCAGAGTTGGAAATTCAAATTCAGAATCTGATGGCACAGTTTTACTTGCATACTCCGGCCACTCACGTCCAACAAAACTTGCTGATTCATTAGAACTTTGACCTTGAAGTGAAAATCCACCCGAATTTTGCATGAGACCAACTCATTTTGTATTAAAATAATGTAGGTTTTTTTTTTTTTTTTTTGGAAGATCCAGTTCATTTGACTCCTACGTGGGTGAGAACCAAAAGAAAACAAACCCGAGCTGTTCTTAACAAGCCAGGTGAAGGAGAACCGCAGCGGCGCTGGCTTGCAGGTGACATTTACCTTTATGTTTTCAAGCTGCTCAAAGTGCTGCAGCCAAGCAGCTCATTAGCTGTCTGACACTCACGGTTTCTCTCTCGTCCCCTGCCGGTGCTTTGCTCGGTCAGAGAGGGCGGCTCGGAGTGTGGGTCCGACGCGAACGTGAGCTCGAGAAGGAAATCTAAGGGTGGGATTTCATTTTTTGGAGTCGGCGGCTCGTGTGTGTTGCGTGGCAGGCAGGCTGGCCGCCGCCGCGTCGCCATCTGCTCTGCCTTTTGATGGAGCACCGACCGTCAGGATTTGATCTTTCGGTTGCAGAATGAAACTTTCCATCTCCGCAGACCAGTACCAAGACGGCTTTTTCGAACGAGAGATGGAATAATAACCCGCACGAACAAGTCGTTTCAGTGTGTTTGTCAAATCACACGCCGGATAAAATGGATTGAATCAAAGGTGCTAAACAGGCAGAGACAACAGGGGTGAATTGAAAGACTCCGCTGCTGATTGAGGTCCATCAAAAGGTTGTCCACACTCAAGCTCCTAAGTGCACTTGGTCAAATTGCCTCCCCGGGTGGTTGATTTTCTGAATTTTCACTAAAAGAAAACAAACATTCAAAAATGATCCACGGTTGTTTGGGAAGCTCGAGCCGAACGACCCGAATTCCCATCGGGGCGACACACAACATTCACCTGGTAATGTGCAGCCATAATTCACACTGTTGGGCAACTCAAGCATTGTGTTTCTGTCTGGTTAAAATCAAACAGTGGAAGGAGCGGTCGTTCACACCGTATGACATCTATGTGTCCGTTCTTGGCAGCCAGGTGCAGCGGTGACACTCCGTTGGGGTCGGAGGGTTTCGGCTCCAGCATGGCCGCACACATGTTGCTGCTGAGCAACAGCTGGACCACCTGCACACATACATAAACAACCAGTGTTACCTATATATATATATATATTTATCAATATGATGTGGGCCTGATTATTCAAAAGCACAGCAACATGGTGGGACTGGAGTGGAACCGCGGGGCACCGACTGCAAACCTCCATGAACAGACTCATCGACGCCATGTGATCAAGTGTAAAGATTACGTTGTGTTTAAACGAATTCAAAATTTGAGTTATTCAGTCAAATATACTCACTCCCACACGTCCAAATTCACACGCGAGGTCCAGCGGAGTTTTCCCAGCTGTGTCTGAGATGCACGGATTTGACTGGTGTTGTAGTAACATCTCCGACTGCAACACACACACACACACACACACACACACAGACACACACACAGACACACACACCGATCTTACTCATCTGCATCCCTTTACAACGGCGTCCTATGCATGCACCACCAAGGCCACATACACACACACAGGCTCCAAACAATGTCTCTCTCACACACACACACACACACACACACACACACACACACACACACACACACACACACACACACACACACACACACACACACACACACACACACACACACAGTTACCCCGTCGTAGTGTCCATGCTGAGCTGACAGGTGGAGCGGGATCTGTCCTTCATCCGACTGTCCGTTGACTGACGAGCCCGCCTTCAGCAGCATTTTCATTGGCTCAGTCTTCCCCTGCCATGCAGCATAATGCAGAGGACGCATTCCTACACAACACACAACACACACACACACACACACACACACACACACAGACGGACACGTACAAAAAACACACGACCGAAGAGGAAAGTACAACAAACCACAGACGTACAAGACCCCACAAGTACATGCACACAGACACACAAAGATGAGAACATAAAGACACGTCAACACATGCAGATACACCTTGTTTTTCTGACTGCACGAAATAATCACGGAATTCACTTGTCGCGTGTCTTTTATTGGTAATTTACTCTCCAGCGCTTATCATATTAAAGGTACAAATAGAATTTATTTTTTTTCCCCTGAGAGGTGAGCTAGCAACATTGCAATAAACTGAATTGTCCTTCGACGGTTTAAAAAAAAAACAAAAAAAACAACATTGTTTGGTTTCTGGACTGTTTGGATAAGATACAAGCACATAAAGAGCCACATTTTCTAAACACTCAGGATGACAACCGTTTGGTTGCAGCTCGAAAGAAACACAACTCTTGAGTCTGACGTGCGTCACGGCGCCAGCGGCTCAGCGTCCGTCCTGGAACGACCGTCCCACTGCGTTTTGACACTCTTGGCCTTTGTGACCCTCGTAGTATTGTTGACGTAAGTGTCACGGGACGCTGGAGACAAACAGCGACCAGACGGAGGTCAAGACAAGGCCCACCGGGGTTTTTTCTTTTTTTTAACATCAGAGAGCCCTCTTGGGGGGGGGGGGGGGGGGCGTGGCCAGGAGCCATGCAGAAAACGCAAGGTGGTGCCAAGTTCTGCTTGAGCAGAAGACGAAGCAGCGCCTCCAACCACTAAACTAAACGCCACTTTGCAGGAAGCAGTGGGCCTGTTTCACGTGGCGGCCGCCCAAGACCCTCCAGCCTTGATAACAGGGACGAGCTACGTCGTCAAGCTGAATATAATTTCTTTTTTAAACAAAACAATAAAAGCCTCCAGGGTGGGCTGGCATGAGGGAGGAGGCCTGACTCAGAGAGGATAAAGAGGCGCAGCAGCTGCACGAGTCACAGAATACTAAAGCGCAGCTATATGGAGATGACGGATGGCGAGTCGCTTTGAGTAGGCCTCAGAAGCCTTTCAGGTTGGGTTTTTTTGGCGGGGGGGGGGGGGGGGGGGGGATTTGGTACAAGAGGCTCGGTCAGACTGGAAGAACAGGCAGGGAAAGCGACTGCATTAATCCATCACAGGGACAAACACAGAGACACCAAACCACACATGCTCACATTCACACCTGCAGGCTACTTCAGTCACTGGTTAACCTCAAATCCAGGTGTTTACACTGCATTCACTCATTCAAGCTCAAAGATAAATACATGAAATGCTTCACATTTAAAACAAGACAGGCACCGTTGTTTGTTTGTGTTTTTTTTTTTAAATCTTTACATCGAAATGGGGTTTCTGTCTTTGGAAATATCTGAGCTCTGTTGCCAGAACTGTCCTGATAGGATTGAAAAAGTGAGTGGTTTCCACCCCCCCCCCCCCCTTTTTTTTTTCCTGTTTAAGACGTCTCTCTGTGTTTGTCCTGTTGCTGGACTGTCCAGCCTGGTATCAGCTCCAGTGCCTCGCCACCCTGACGTGGATCCGGTGTGTTCTAGATCAGTGTTTTTCAACCTTTTTGGAGCCAAGACACACTTTTGTCTTTGGAAAACTGTGGAGGCACACCACCACCACCCGAAAATGTGAAAATGTGAAACTCTGTAGCCTCTATTAATAATATAAAGTCATTCTCATCAAAGTTTTATCAACAGGAATCAAATAAATACAGAAAAAAAGTATTTCCCAATTTCTTTTTTATATTTTTACTCCCTGGACCTGGACCTGATGGATGAAGAGCTGAGATCCTGGTTCACATTCTTCCTTTTCAAAAACTTCTCCATCACTGTCACTGACACAGTACTTTGATACAAGATGGTAGCAGGAGGTGGAGATTAACCACACTGACGTCTGTCACTTTCCATTTCACCGGCAAAGTTCTGTGCTGCCCTCTAGTGGTGAAGAGTATTTATACATGATTACTCTGCAACACACTGTCGCTGTGAGAGCAAATGTTTTTTTAGAAAAAAATGTGACATTGGATAATTTCCCACGGCTCACCTGACTAGATCTCGCGGAAACACCAGTGTGCCGCGGCACAGTGGTTGAAAAACACTGATCTAGAAGACGGGTGGATGATTGTTGACGTGCATTCAGGAAAAGTCCTGACATGACAGTGGGGAAAACGACTGTGAATGTGGTGTCCTGGAACCGTGAAGTGAAACAGACTAAAACAAAAACCAAAAAAATTAAACTGACATTAACAGTCAAATTTGAGAATAGCAGAAAAAAGTACCAGTACAAAATGTCTAAACCTCCTGAGTCATATCTTTCATTCCCCTGCTGGATAATATATGTGAGTAGCAGCTTGTGTGTCTCTTTTCTGAACTCGGCAGCCAACTTACTTGTTTGTTATTGTCACGAGAACTTAACCAGAAACTTCACCGCTTCTCAGTTTGCATGAAGCATGAGCTGCAGCAATAATCTTTATATTCTGCTAATGCGGTCTAATATCCACCTGAGGTTTTTCTTTTTTTCTGGCCATCTAGCCAGTGCCAGGTTGTTTAGCTCAGTGTTTTGTAACCGCCGGCTCCCGGGGCTGCTGATTAATTACATACAAAAGTCTATCAGCTTGCATTTTGTATCCCAAACTGTTTTGATCCAGGCTGTGGACACTGAAGGCCACTGCCAATAAAACCAAAAATCTCATAGATGACCAGAAAACTGGAAATCCCACCAAAAAATGCAGACGCTAAAATGTATGTGACAACTATCATTAGGTTTGTAAATACAAACGACCCCTTCTTTATATTAAGAGTCGATATTGCCCAAGATATATCGTTGGTTTTTTTTTCTCTTTTCTCTGTTAAAAGCACCGAGAAGTGACCGTGTTTTATTTGGTGCTATATAAATAAAGTTGAATTGAATTGAACATTAGTGCTGCACGTTGTAGAACAACGTACAACATGACTTGCAGTACATGAATAAGTCCATGATGGTGACGTGTTCGTGCTTCCAGATTTGAGCTTCTCTCTTCTCAGACATCATTTTAGCCAGACTCATTTGGGCCTTGTTTGTTTGTTTTGTTGTTGTTGTTTAAAAAAAAAATCAAAATAGGTCTGCAGCTTTTCAGAAGCAGCTGGTTGACGTTGTTGATTTTAGTCAGTTTTCCTTGAATTCTTGTGTTTTTGATCCCTGTTACTGCTGCCAACAGGTACGAAATAATGAAGTGTTGTCAACGCGACCTGGAGCAGCAAGGCTCCATCTGATTGGCCAGATATGTTGACAGGCGAACACATGAATGCATAGCGCATAGAAACACGCTTTGTCGTGCATATTGAAAATATTGACATCACAATGACCATCAATTTGCAACCTATCGCGCGGCTGAATTAGATTAACTCTGCACTACTGTAGCGACGACTGTTCCACTGGTCTGGGAGTGGAGGCGCCAAGCCGAGACCTCCGCCGCTCGGCGGGGGGTCCAGTTCACTGCAGGTCCACTGATCTGAGGTTTCCCCCTGCTGACAAGACGCCCCCTGAAGTGGCGAGGCCTGCCGGGCGGAGAGGCCTGCCAGGTGTGTGCCTCTATTTAGAGACACACTTGGCATGAGTGACTGGGAGTGCAGAGACAGTAGGCCTCCATCCTGGGGGGGGGATTATAACTCCCATCTGCCCTGAGATTTTTTTTTTTTTTTTTTTTTCCCTTCTTCTTCTTCTGCTGCTGCTGGAATCTGCCATTGTGGGATGGAGCTCTCCGCCGCTCCACTTCCACTTGGCTCTCCATCCCGCCGCCACCAAGCCTTCCTCCCCTGCTCGCCATTGTTTACTGAGCAAAACAAATCTGTCACAACGCGTAAATACACTTTACAGAAGAAATAGAACTGAAATTTTCCCCCCACAAGCTCGCCGTTTATTACATAAGATGGTGTTATTTGTTCCACGCAGACAGCGAGAGACACCTATTTGCTTTTTCTGGTATTTTCTGCTTCGTCGGTTTATTGTTTTTCTGTGTGTGTGTGTGTGTGTGTGTGTGTGTGTTCTGCCGTACCAAATAAGACACTGGGTGGATTTTTACCTTTGTGATCTTTGATATCCACTGCTGCCTGGGCCTCCAGCAGCAGAGAGATCAGCTCCTTGTTGCCGCTCAGGGCAGCGTGGTGCAGCGGCGACAGCCTTCACACAAGACACAGATTACGTATAAAAATACACATATTCATACATGTAGCGTAAAAACCTGAGCAGAACTTTGCTGAATTAATCTTCAGCGTACAGCTGCTCCGCCCCTCAGCTCAGTGTGAGCGACGGGAGGGGGGGGGGGGGGGGGGTGACCTACTTCCATTAATAAGCAATCTCTCTACCCCGGAGTCGAGCATGCACACAGGGCATCTGTGTGTGTGTGTGTGTGTGTGTGTCTAATAGTTCCCTGGTGAATATAAGAGCCGGGCCCTGGAGTCAAATCAACGACTCATCAGTCATTACACAAGGAGCCGAGTCCAATTATCTGATTCCAATCAACATAATAAAAAAGATCTTCTGCTGTCAGTCGGAGCCAAATGGAACACGGTCGTAAACCAAGCATGTGCACACAAAAAGCTCCACCAATCAGCGGTCTAAATATAGCGAAGAATCCATAGTTGAACATTCGGAGTTGATAAGGGGAAGTTTCTGAGCAAATTAGGAGCCGAGTAATTTTGGCTGTGCTTTAAGAGGTGACGATTGCAGTGCTGAGATTAGAGCTGCTCAGTCCGCGGTGCGTTTCAAACACTGACTCCGGGCAGGAATTCATCGCAGCATAAGTGAGAGAAAACTATTTATTTACTCCCAGTTGTTGACGCCTGCTGATCAAAACATTGAATCGGCTCCTGACGCAAAAAGCTCTGGTGTTTCCATTGAGCAAACTTTCAACCTGACATCACAGATTCAACGCAAAAAGAAGTTTTTAAAAGTCTTCCTCGCTCTCCGGGGCCTGACAGACGGAAATCAACCAGTATTTCACGTGAAATCTGAAGTGGTCATTTAGCTGGTCTGTGACAATTTCTCACTCTCAGTCTTGATTAAAATGAATAGTTGCTTATCAGTCGTCTGCAGAGCCTGATAACCACTCATTCATTTAAAATCAGTGATGTTAAGAGATAGACCAGGAATCTAAAAATAGGCAAGACGCAGGATCTCTGGACCGACGAGGGGGGGGGGGGTTTCAAAGTGTGGTGGGCTTCCTCTGAGCTCCGGGGGAAGCACGGAAAACATTCAGGGATCCTTTTGAGAAGCGATGATGAGAAAAATGACAACAAAACAAAGCCAAACTGGAGGATGAAACTAATATTTGAGTAAAACACACACGAGAGAGAACAAAACCATCGGTGTAACCGGTTTGACAATATGGCGTCACGAGCCCAAAGAGAGCGAACAATAATATGTTAGAATATAAAAATCATTGGGCATCATGCCAAAGTACAACTTGTGACTTTTCAGTGTATATTTAGATGAAAATAACTTGAACATGCTTATTTGACACAGAAAGGAGTAATAAAGTTCTTTACTTCAAGCTTTCTGCCACGATCCTGCGTTCACTCCTCCCCTCATGTGTTTCCTCTTAGCTCCTCCCCTGTGTTCCCCTTTAGCTCCTCCCCTCATGTGTTTCCTCTGAGCTCCGCCCCTGTGTTCCCCTTTAGCTCCGCCCCTCATGTGTTTCCTCTTAGCTCCGCCCCTGTGTTCCCCTTTAGCTCCGCCCCTCTGCTCTCCTGCTTCCTCCTCCTGGTCACCGCTGTTTGTAATCGTCATCAGTGTTTGTATTTAGTTCCCCTTCTCTTGTAGCTCTGGTTGCCAGTTCGTCTGCGTTCGCACGCCAATTCGTACATTCGCCATTTTTTTCCCCTCGTGTCGCCTTCGTGTTCTGACCTCCTGCCCGACTCCTCCTCCTTCTGGTCTCGACCTCGGACTGCCTGACTTCGCTTCTGCCGCGATTTTGATAATAAACACTTTTTGATAATAAACACAACTGAGCTTCTTGTCTGCCGTGCAGTTGAGTTCCACGCACCCTGACACTTTCGTGGGTTAAAAAAAAAAGCTCAAATTGAGGAAATAAAACATTCATAATTGAATTTATTTGAAGCTAATCACATCACAGCCCCTGGGCTATAATGTCAAACACTCACAGTGCCCGCATCTGAATGAATCACAGTTAATCTGATGCAATGTTAATTCATTCATTTGATTCTGGAGCCACTGACTAATGTAATCAATAATTTCTGTAGTAAGCTTTTTTTTCCCAGGGAAAACAAAAAAGGGGCAATGAATAAAACAAGGAAAAGACGGAGCAGAGAAGAAAAAGGAATGCAACAATCATGAGGAGGGATTTACAAGACAATGCAAATTGGACAGGTTGTTGTTTCTCACCCATCTGCATCCTGGATGTTCACGTTCACCCGCTTGGCTGCTCCGAGGAGCTCTGGACACAGACACAAAGAGGAACAGACGCATTTTGAAACCAGTCAAAAAGTGAAAGTTTAGGTCAGAGGGATTCCACACACATCCACGTCCACATCCATGTCGCCACATTTCGCTTTCTGCTGGGGAAAAGTGACATTTTCATACATGCGACCGCATAAAAAGGGCTTCATGTTCTTCCACAACGGCGAAGACGTGTGCACTCGCAGCACGATTGTGATATTTCCTATACATCGATATGATTCAGAGGCGTCTTGGATGCAAGCATAAAAAATAAGATGGAGAAAACATCTAGTTAACAGTGACGCGTTTGAGGATGTAACCTCTCCTGAAATCACACAGTTTCACACATTTGATCACAGATCACACAAAGAGGTGTTTTGAACTTCCCTTGGTGTTTTGACTTTACCTCCAGGCTCCAAATTGAACAGTGAAACATGACAGACGCATTGATCTTTCAATCTGTCTCTTACAAAAAAAAAACATGTAAGCCAAGATAATGAACTATTCCTGCACACCTCTTGTATTACAAATGTGTCGGTAGATTTAGGGGCGAGTCTCAGGCCACGTTTCCACGGCTTTTATAAAAACAGATGTTTCTCCTCTTCATTACAAAATAAAAACCCTTCATTGACGCGGACCTGCATTTCCACCTGGTTCAGAGCTACTATTGAGCAGCCAAACCTGTAGGGGGCAGTGTAACAAGAAGCATGAAGCCATGATAGCCAATCAGAAACCTGGGGGGGAAAAAAAACAGGAAGTCACAAATTGTGACTTAAATATCCGCCTGCTCTCCTGTAGATGCAGCCAGAAGACACAGATTTGATGTTTTCAGTGGTTTATGTGTAACTGTGAGAGAAATATCACAGTTTTTTGTTTTTTTTTCAAATACCTGGGTACGTATAAACGTGGCCTAAGTGAGAAGATTTTGGTGTTTAACACTTCCCATTTGGATAAAATGTAGACTGAATCTATCAAGCATTACATGTATAGCACTTTTAGTATTAAAAAAAACAACTAACAAAATAAGAACAGAGGGAAGCAGTGAAGCATATATATATATGTTAAAAAGAATCGGGCCTACGACTGAGCCTTGAGGCATCCCGCATTTGATACAATGAATCCCTGAGGGGCACGATTACATGTACTTACTGTACTATCTGATTATTATTAACCATCGAGCCAAACCAATATTTTCAGCAGAGCCTCACTGATCTAAATCTTCAACAAACAACACCTCTCTTGATCCGTCACACCAGAAATCTTGTCGATGTTGTACATCTGAACCACTTCTCAAATGACATACATTTTGTTTAGACATCAGAAAAGTGTGTATTACTGTTTCTATTCATACATTATAAGAGAAATGTAAAAAAAAAAAAAAGTCTCATCATAATTCCTTCTCACACCAAGATCAAGAATCTCTTGACATAATGCAATATGTTTATATGTAAAAAAAAATATGTTTCTATGGTGCATGTGTGAGTCTTTGAGCTGTTGTGTGTATTCACAGAGTTTGGGTGTGTTAGCGTGTACATGTGCGTATGTGTGTGTGTGTGATGATTTGATTGATGACGTGAACGTGTGAACGTGTGAACGTGTGAACATGTGAACGTGTGCGAGCGAAAGATAAGATTGGTAGAAGTACATCAGACAAATAGGAAGAGCCGATATGGAGAGACGACCTCACAAAAAAAACCAAAAAAACAGAAATCATTCTGAACAGGACACAGAAAAAAAACCCAAAAAAACAAAAACGGCTTGTTTGTCTTTCTGGTCCTACTTTTGTGTGTGTGTGTGTGTGTGTGTGTGTGTGTGTGTGTGTGTGTGTGTGTGTGTGTGTGTGTGTGTGTTTGGTCAAACCCTCATAATCCACGGGCTGTAATCTGTAGCTGTTCTGTAATCTGGGGAAAAGCTTCTCCCTCTCCCTGCAGCTCGATCTGCACTTCATCCCTTCATCCTGCTCTCACACTCTAATTTTCCCTGTAATTTGCTAAAGAGCGTGTTGATTGGTAGTTCTGCAGCTTCTGTTTACACTCCGCAGCTGACATCATCTTCTCGTGTGTGTGTGTGTGTGTGTGTGTGTGTGTGAGAGTGAAACTGTGGGTCCCCCCCCCCCCCCCCCCATCTATCGTAGATTAAAAATAAGACCCATCCCCCCCAGTTGACGAATCAATGAGAGCAGATATCTGTGTCACCGTCAGACGATCACAGGAGCCACATGAACCCACAACTCAGTTATTCTGATGACTTTTCCCTTTCTGCTCAACGTTGTTGTAAAAAAAAACTAAATAAAACCTTGATGATGTTCACCCAAAACAATAAAAAAACAAAATAGAGGGATTGTTGCACAGTGAGTGAAACAGCTTAATCCCAATATTGGATTGAAAATACTGCAAAAAACAAAACAAAAAAAAAACAACCGGTCGCATTCTGCAACCGGGAAAATACTACGGAAAAAAAAAAATCCAGCTGAATGAATCTCGCAGTAATATTCAGAAACAGGAACATGTATGTATATGCCTTTGTATATTTGAGATCTGAAGCAGTGAAACTGCAAAAAAACTAAAACAATTCAAGCCCCCCCCCCCATCATCTGATGCTCCCTGATGTTCCAGCTGTTGTCAGATGTCATTTCAGTGCAGATTTGTTGTTAATGTGCTTTAGTGTCGTCTTGTTGAAAGGGGAAAAAGAAGAAGAAAAAAAAAAAAACTCACATTTTCATTGGTTCATCTTAAAAGTGCTTGTTTACACATGATTTCTTATTTTTCTTATATTATTCTACATTGTGCCGATAAGTGTTTTGTTTGTTGTAGTTTTTTAATAAGCTTTCTGGAGCTCTGGCAGCATTTTCATCACAAACTCATGTTTGTTTTCGGTGGCGAGCCTCAGGGCGCCACATTCAGGCCGTCCAACACCGGCTTCCTGCCTCGTCACTTCACATCAAGCACATTCACTGAATCTTTGATATTATTACTCCACTAATGATAAAATGCCCAATTTATTATTGTTTGGGTTTTTTTGCCAAGCTTACATTAAACAAAAAAATCCTTTTGTTTTTCAGTCTTTTGTTGATTTTGTCCAAATTGTGGGAAAACGCATTAAAATGAGTCTATATATACCGCTTCTTCCTGTGTTTGGTCAACTTACTTGGAAATATCTGAAAACATACTGTACAAGTCGAATCCGCTCTGACACAATAGAATGAAAGACTTTGTTGTTGTTGTTTTTTTTAAACGTGTTGTGTCCATTCCAATCTTTTAACTTCATGCACTTTGCGTTGAGCAGAAGTTTAATTACATGCAACAGTCTCTGATTATCTATTAAATCTATTTTATCACAATTCAATGAAATAAAGCCAGTATTTCTTCTTTTAACAGGTTTTTTTGCACATTCCAGCATACAGACTAAAAAAAAATAACCTTTTGTGTACGGACTACTTCATTTGAGTAGATAAACGAAGGACGTTGCCTCTTATACCAGTACTAATAGTCGCAATAATTATCCTCAGCAGTATATTTACATTTCAAGTTTCCAGGATTTTCCACACATTTCTTATTGTCCGATGCGATACTGCCGCTCATCCCACAAATGCGCCGCCGCTTCAAAAGAGAATTAAGCAGGCTTTTCATCAGCCACCCAAACGGGGCTGCATTTAATACGGCGGCTGACGTCTACGTTGCATCACCCTGTCCTCACGCAACCCGGCTTCGCCTTTGTTTTCATCTCCGTCTCCTTCCATCAGCTACTTTGGGAGATTTTTTTTCCACATACATTTTGAATTTACACGTATTTTCCCGTCACACAAGTAAGAACTTCCTGCTTGTGCACAGGATTATGACGTGTTTGTGATGATGTGGATCGAGGGGGGGTTTTCTATTTTTTTTAAATTATATGTTAATTTTGCTCACATTGCGATTGAGCCCCCCGGTTACCGCGGTAACTGCTCCACGTGCAACGTCTGCATGCTGCCAATCACTTGTCTGGGATCGCCGCGGTATAATTTCTCTGCGTCTCCCTCAGACTCTAACTACAGACCCTAGCAAGAATGTGCTTTGACGTGAAATCCCATCGTTTTGAAACGTGAAGCTCTTCGATCCAAGCGAGGCGGCAGCTGCTCGCCGGAGAAGAAGCGGCCGTGATTGTGACGGCCGCACATTCCTCAAACCTCGGGAGGGCGCGAGGTGGAGGGTTTTTCTCGGGGGTCCTCATTACCGGAGATATTCTGAAAGTCTTGTTTCAGAATAAACCCGTCACCTCTGACTTCGCCCGTCGTCACACATCCGTCTCTTATTCTTGTCTTCACATAATCGCGATAGAGGAGCATATTGCAGCAGCCTGGACTCCCTTAAGTTTGAGTTACTAAAACTGTGATGGAGGACCCACCGCGGCCCTTCAAACTAAAAGCACTGAGCAAATTTCTAGATCTGCTTGAAATTGTAAGAATTGCAGTATATTGTTGGTTTTATTTTAATTTTTTTCAAGACCCAATTTCTGAAACCACTGTGCAAATGGACCGGTACGGGTATTTATAAACATGATGTGTATAGGACATCCTTCCATCTTCTGGCACACTGTCTCAGCTTTAAAAGAAAAACTACCGTCAGTAATAATAATAATAATAATAATAAAAAGAAGCCTTGTAACAGATTAACAAACACCTGCAGAGTTCTGATCTCAGCATCAATATAAGATCACATGGAGAGAGAGGGACGACACTGAGGCCCACTGAGGAAGTTCCCCCAGACCAAAAGCTTTTTGCTTGATGAAATGGGTCTGTGGTATAAACAAATGTATGTGTGTACACACCGCTGAAAAACAATTTCACCAACGAACATGTGCGGCAAGGAAGATACCAGCTTGGGCAACTTTTTACCACCATTGGATATTTGAAATACAGGCCTGACACTGAGAAACAGCCTGAATCCACGGAAGAAGAAGAAGAAGAAGACCTGGAGAACTGGCGATAATGCACATTATTTGACATGTCGAATTAATGCACTGCACCATTTGCGCAATAATCAGATCCTAAACTCCGACTGTCTCTTTATCACTACAGTATCAAAGCCCAACTTTCAGTCGGAGTTGCTACAAACAAACCCGCCGTGGGTCACTTTACGGACATCGACAAACACGGAGGTGCTGTAACATGTACGTTTATAAAGGATGGAGAGGAGAACCACATTTCCAGCTCTACGTTATTTTAGGTTGGACAAACAGCAAACATCAATACCCTTGAAAGACACAATAACCCATCCAGGCACTACAATGTGAAAGAAAAGAAAAGAAAGGGAAAAAAAAAAAAAAAAAAACCATGACGGTGCATCGCTCCAACATGAGAGAGATACAATTACGATAAGTACGATCTCATATCTTTAAGATAAAGCGCTTTACTTTAACTGAGCCGGTAGATAAGAAAACCATTTCCAGTGGTTTAAGAAGATCTCTTACTCCTGGTGAGCGTACGTTTCTTTCACCGTTAGCGAGACGCTGAGTGACGCATGTAAGATGTTAAATATTTAATTTATATGTTAAAGTCTGAGCCTGGTGACACAAAACTCAAAATAGACGTTTGGTGTCATTAAAACAGTGAGGCGATCTTGTTAGAGTCCAGTAAAGTGTGTTATGTCACCCAGACGGGACCACGGGGCTGCACACTGCTGTGCCCGGCGGCGGGGTCCATTATCATGATGACCAAGCACTCTATAGATTATTCCGCTGATCACGCATGCATTCAATGAGTCTCTCTGCTTTTCTGTGTTAATTCAGCTTTGAAAAGTTTGTTCTGTTCCTTTTGCCTCTGTTAACTGCCCTCGATGGATACAGTCCCCACTGTTGCAGGTCTGGTAAAAGTGTGAATTATTTCGCCATCATTTTTGAAGGGAACAGACAAATTATCAAAGAGATGTTCTCCTGAATTAGACCAGCATTTATAATAATAAAGACTTACACCTCATAAAGATTCATAAATGTCACTTTTCCTGTATAAAAATGACAAAAAAATGTAATTTGTTAGAACAAATTGGTGTAGTTTGAAGTGGATTTCAGTTAGTTTTATGGAGCCATTAAATATTCAAAGCTTGTAGTGCGCTCGTTATTAGATGTAATAAAAACACTGGTGGGTTTATGATCGCTGGGAAAAGTTTGGATCCAACGAGCAAACAAAGACCCAAAGACGTTCCTGCACCTGGCGAAGAAACAATCCAACCCACTATTCAAAGATCTGCAGAGTAAAGAGAGTAGAAGAAGAACAAAAAAGAAGAAAAAAAAATCTTCTTTTTTTTTTTTTACATTCTGCTGTTTTGTCAGAACAGCCAGTCGTGCAAATTAAATGGGGTCATATTATGCAAAATTCACTTTCTAAAGGTTTTCCAGCTGTAATAATCGTCCCCACATCTGGACCGACGCCCCAGAAGTGTAGAGAGTGTCCCCTCTCTCTCTCTCTCTCTCTCCCTGGCTTGTTCCAGGTTTTAAAAAGTGTGCTGCTCCAACCAGCCAATCAGAAATCAAACCCTATATAGTGTCATCGGGGGTTTAGCCAATCACAATCAAGGTAGGCTCCTCCCCCTTTGACTCCTCCCACAATCAGGCAGCTGTGACAGCTGTGAATCAGGACTTCCTTCCTCTTCCCATAGATGGGCGTGTGTGTGGGCGGAGCCAGTCCAGCTCACACAGACACAGCAGATTCTGAATGCAGCTCCTATGATCTAATATTCAAATGGAGGGGAAAATCATGGGAAAGCTAGAAAGCACATCAGGGCTTCAATATATATTAATGGAGAAAATTCAGTAATGCTATACAGAACAACAGGATAATATGACCCCTTTAAAGTTTGGATTATGTCAATAATTTACACAGAAAAAATATACAGAAATCATCCTGACACCCAAGACCACCTTGAACTCTACGCTTGTAAAAAAAAATAAACATTACAAAAGACACTTTCTTAAGAATAACTGTCTCTGTGGGTTTTGAACAGCTTGATGAATGAATAGAATAAATACAGTGACACCATGAGCAAGTTTGACATGTAACAACAAAACCACTTCTACAGATAAAAACTCCACTATTTTAGTCACAAAATACGATCTGATATATAAAACGCAGGTTTCCACGACCCCGTGCTCAACCTGATAACAAACCAACACCCAAAAAAAAATCCAATTGATCGCGTCTTTTAACGAACACAGTCAATAAACATCCGGGAGGCCGACGTGGAACAGCGGCGCTAATGGGAGTCGGAGCTTGGCAGGTCCTGAATTACAATCAGTGAAAACAGATGTGAGACAGGTGCGGCGCTCCTTTCAGTTCGCATTAGCTGACGGGTGACGGTCGCTAAAATTACATTAATCACGATCAACTCCTTCAACAGATTCATGTCTGCTTGTACATTTTGTTTTTCTTTTAACATACACTTCTTTTCCCAAGTGCACAGATTTCCCATTTTGGAAATACTTGTATTTCAACGTTTTTTGTTTTTGTTGGTTTTTTTCCCCCCACTGCTTACAACATTTCTGGGATTAATGACGGGGCACGTTGCTGGTCGGCGGCACGCGTTGACCTTCAGACTGCAGCCGCTGTCGCCACGCTTTAATGCTAAAGCTAACCGGCCAGCGGGGCGGGCAGCTTCCCGCCAATCCGCCGCGACAAAGAGTCTCGACAACAGGTTTGTACTGCCTCTTCGTCCAACTGGAGACGCGAGGCGACGATTGCTGGACGATTGCTGGACGCTAACGTGGCGGCGGAGTGGAGTGGCGCCACGCGGGCCCCCGTCCTCAACTTCAATCCCTTTAATCCCTCACATCAATTTGTGGCGTTTTTGACAAACAGCCACTATCGTGACTCCCCCCTCCCCTCACCCCCCCACCACAACCTGACACACTGCTGCTCTCAACTTCATTAGCATACTATTAATAATACAAACGCAGTCAGGCACATGACTAACACCCAAAGTGTCAAGTGTGTGTCTGCGCACGCTGGCCTGTAATGAGTGTGTGTGTTCTCGGTGATTTGCTGTGTGTGTGTGCATGTGTGTGTGTGTGTGAAGACAACAATCCTCCAGCAGAGAAACCTGGCTTCCTGTTTAATTATTCAGACACACACACACACACACACACACACACACCTACAAGTACACGCCCTCATCCCTCCCTCTGACACTTCCGCTGTTTCTATACCTATATTTCACTCTTTCTGGCAGTGGTGCACCCTTCATCCTCACCCTCATCTCTCTCACCCTCAGTACACCCCCCCCCCCCCCCCTCTCCCTCTCTCTCTCCCCCCTTTGTCAGTGTGCAGTGGACTGAGCGCTCAGAGCTGATCTGTTCTGGCATTTGAGGAGACGCATTTTTCTTTTCCATGGCACTGCTGGAATGTTCAGAGACAAACATGAACCAGGCAACAAGAGGAGGAGAGGAGAGGAGAGGAGAGGAGAGGAGAGGAGAGGAGAGGAGAGGAGAGGAGAGGAGAGGAGAGGAGAGGAAGAACGTGAGCAGGGGAGACAGGACGAGCAGACAAGACCAGAGGAGATAAGAAAGAGAAGAGGTGAGCAGAAAAGAGGAGACAGACTCCAAAGATATGGAGGGGACGGAGCATGGAAGGGTGGAGGAGGGCGGAGGAGGGGACATAAGTGTGTGAGAAGAAGTGGGATGGAATAGGAAGGGAGGAGGGAGAAGAAGGGAAGTGGAGGGGAGGGGATTGGAGGGAACCAGATGAGAGGAGAGGAGAGGAGAGGAGAGGAGAGGAAAGGAGAGGGATGGAGAGGAGAGGAGAGGAGAGGAGAGGGATGGAGAGGAGAGGAGAGGAGAGGAGAGGGATGGAGAGGAGAGGAGAGGAGAGGAGAGGAGAGGAGAGGAGAGGAGAGGAGAGGAGAGGAGAGGAGAGGAGAGGAGGGAGGAGAGGAGAGGAGAGGAGAGGAGAGGAGAGGAGGGAGGAGAGGAGAGGAGAGGGATGGAGAGGAAAGGAAAGGAGAGGGATGGAGAGGGATGGAGAGGAACCTCGTGGTGAAATGGGAGAGGAGGAGAGCAGCTTCCAAGGCTGTAATTGAAATCTAATTATCACCTCGAGTCCCAGCTGACGACATGTCAGGGACCCGCACGCACGTGCACGTCTACGAGCGCCACATGTTTCGCGGCGGGCGAAGTCTGCACGTGTGCACTTACGATCATCACATTATTACCACCAACATCTGGCGTCTTCACACACCAATAATCCCCCTGTCCCGAGAGCAGTGTGGACCTTTGGTGCACTTACACCCCCCCTCACACACACGCACACACACACACACACGCACACACACACACACACGCACACACTTTTTTTGTGCATTCATGCAGACACAAACACCGAGACGGTCAATTGTGGTAAACCGGGTGACAAGCGTCCCTAATTTCTAATTACAGCCTGACGACTGCTCTCACACTTGTGCAACGTCATCACTATCACACTGTCTACGTCATAGCACACACACACACACACACACACACACACACACACACACACACACACACACACACACACACACACACACACACACACACACACACACACACACACACACACACACACACTTGGGCTAAATGGCATCGCATCAGATTTAAGCTACACTGCTCTGACCTGGTAATGACAGTGTGTGTGTGTGTGTGTGTGTGTGTGTGTGTGTGTGTGTGTGTGTGTGTGTGTGTGTGTGTGTGTGTGTGTGTGTGTGTGTGTGTGTGTGTGTGTGTGTGTGTGTGTGTGTGTGTGTGTGTGTGTGTGATAGAGAGAGAGAGAGAGAAAGAGAGAGAGAGAGAGCCAGGAGGATGGAGGGATACTGACTGGCTTTCCCCGGCCGAGGTCTCTGTAGGAGCCGCTGGGCTGTCAGCAAGTCCTCGGTCTTGACGGCCTGGAGCAGCTCCTGGTCCTTCCCCATGTCCCCTCCGTCCCGCCTCGGTCCGCCCGGTCCCGCTCTCTTCCTCTGAGCGCCCCTCTCTCCTCCGTTAATCCGCTGCTACATCCTGCCGCCGCTCCCGGCCTCCCGCTGGAGCTTGAGGCGCGGAGGGGATGGATGCTGCCCGGGACTGGGGCGCTCCGGTTCGTCCAGCGCAAAGTCCCCCTCTCCTCCTCCACCTCCTCCGCCTTCTCCTCCTCCTCCTCCTCCTCCTCCTCCTCCTCTTCTTCCTCCACCACCTCCTCCTCCTCCTCCTGCACGCGGCACCGCCGACCCACAGCCGACCGACGACCGACCGAACGGACCTCGCGCTCTCCGGCTCGCGACAGATTCCCACAAATTCCCTCCGCGTGACGATTTCACCGGGTCTTGACGTGCGTGCCCGTGCGCGGAGACGGTGGCGCGCGAGCGCCCTCACGCACGGCGGGTCGCTCGAGCCCGCGACGGCGAAGCCCTCGCGAGTCCCCAAATCCGCAGGATCACACGCGCGGGTCGCTGATGTTTAACGTGTGACCATTATCGCCCCCGCGCCGCTGGACCTGCACGCGCTTAATCCGAGGGGGCGCGCGCGCGCATACACGCGTGCACGCGGTCACTCTCTCCCTCTCTCTCTCTCTTTCTCTCTCTCTCTCTCTCACACACACACACACACACACACACACACACACACACACACACACACACACAGCTTCACAGACTCTGGCATTACATAAATAATTGTGCCAGTCCAGTTAATAATAATAATAATAATAATAATGATAAAAAATAATAATAATGACAATAATAATAGTAATAAAACACAAGTGAAAAAGGAGTGAAAAAGGCAGTAACTTCTTGTGGACAGATGAACACCAGGATGTTTTCACACAACTCTAGGAAAGACTGACACCTGTACCTTTATTGGTCAGCCCACGTGCGGGCCGGGGGGGGGGGGGCAATAGGCGTCTCCATCACTGGCACAGATGCCAATGAAAGGTATTCCATCCAGTGGGGAGAAGAGCCTTTTGCCAGCAAACGAACCACTGCATCCTGTGCAGACAGGATGCCGTTCAACCCAACAGGTCCTTCTTGCCAATTCTGACACTACCCACTGGGAAGTTCCACCGACATCACTGCAGTTTTACTTGTCTTTTTCGGTTCAAATGTTATCCGGGTCAACTGGATGCTGGCAAGATGAATCAAGCCACTATGACTTTCACATTGGGCACATACCTCGCCAGCAACACTATAGACCAGGGGTCTGCAACCTTTACGACCAAAAGAGCCACTTTAATCTTTGCACCAGAGAGGATTTAAGAGCTGGAAAACATTTGTAACCTTTATAAAATTTCAGCTACTATTCTCGATGGTAAACGTTTCATGACGTTTCCAATTGCTGTAGGTTGCAGACCCCTGGTCTGGATGAGCTGAGAACCACCACAGAATGTGACTGTATCCAAGCTGGAAGAGAAACTGTGACCAAACCCAGCATGTCAAAGGGGTCGATACTTCCATAGGCCTCGTGACAAATGGACAAGGTTTGAGGAGTAGGCTATGGGCGAAATGTTGTTCCTCTCGCAGTCAGGTGTTTTTAGGAGTTTCTGGTGACAACACTCATTGGCTGGAAATGGTCTGCCGTCAGGCGGCCAACGTTCCCAGTACTCAACCGGCTGCCGTCTGCCTCAGGAGTTTACCAAGCTTGAGAGAACTGATTCTGTCCACCCCACCCAAAGAAAATTGGAAATAGTCTGGAACACGACTTACCAAAGACCACGTGATGCTCAGAGCTCTGCTGAGAGGAATTCCTGGCTCTGCTAACCTCGCGTGAGGACGGGTGTTGTCTTTTACGCCTGGAAGAGAGCGGGAACTCGACAATGTTGAGGTTAAACGATGTTCCGGTGGTTCCCATTCTTTTGCGCTAGTTGAACGCGTTAAGGTGAGACGGTAGTGCAGCTCCAGCCCCGATGGGGGGCTCACAGCAGAGCTCCGGCATGTCCACAAAGGAGTAAATAACTATCTCCCTACCAAGGCCACTTCTTCAAAGCACCACACATGAAGCATCGAGTGACGACGCTGCATCACAGAGAAAAGCCTTCCCTTGTGCCAATTAACATGGACTCTGATTGGATTATAAGCAGTTACACAGGTTTCTCAGATTTAATTGTAATTATCAATCCAATCTAATTGGATACAACTGCTCACATGATGGGATTTTAATTACATTGGATTACTTCTAGTTCTTGTAAGCAAATAATTCTAGAAGCAAAGGCATATAATTTTCAAGCGCCCAATTCAATTTTAATGTAAGTAAAATGTAAGTAGAATGATGACGCCCTTTTAAAGCAGATGTATCTGACAAACACCAGCATGATACCAGTGCAAAATATGTGAAGTACAAGGTCATTTTAATTATTGAATGAGCTTTAATAAAATGGACTGATCCTTTTGTGTTGTTGTTCAAAAGAACTTCAACAAATAAATGTTATTAATCAATGTTCCACAGCAGTGTAGCTACGTCAGCATCAGCACGTTTAAGGTTAATGTGACGTGGATAATCAGAAGACCTGAAAAGCCTGAGCATGAACATGTCCCTGATGTAGGAGCTAATTTAAGCTAAAGGGGCCACTGCCGGTCAGATTTAGAACAGGAAATGGAACAAATGACGGAGGATGTGTAATTTAAAAAAAAAAAATGGGAAAATGAACATAGTTTCTGTGTCCATATGTCTTCTGCAAAGACAGTGTCAAACATAGTCTGGGAGAGACTGGTGTCGCCACGCAACCAAGTTTAGCAAGCAACGTGAAACGTACGCTGCTCAAACGCACTACCAAGCCCACAACATAATATACACTTTGATTTAGCCGAGGCATTTCAACCTGTTCAGAAGAAATGGTCCATGAGTTCAAAACTGCTCTTCTTACGGCTCCGCTTCGCGACCTCCGTTCACAAAGCCAGACTTAATAAAGTCAGGGTTGTATTTGTGTACATTCGCCTTTGAGGAGGGGACGGAATCCCTTTCATCTCCTTTTTTTGTTTGTTTTAAAAACTCCTCCATGAATTCAGTCAAAAGTAGAAGCCTGTGTTCTTTTTCTTCTGCTTATTGGAGCGTGTTCAACCACTGAATGAAGTGTCACTGCCCCAAGTGGTGGGAAGCGCCATTGCAGTTCCGTGGCAGAATTGAAAATCTTGCCCGAACTGGACAAGGGTAAAAACATTTTTTTATTTTTTTTTTATGTTTTTACAGCCCAGCGGTTGGCGCTCATAGCCCAAGATTAAGGAACACTGACATACAGGATCCACACAGCTGTTTATTCTGCTTCTACTGTGAAGACAGTGTGTGTGTGTGTGTGTGTGTGTGTGTGTGTGTGTGTGTGTGTGTGTGTGTGTGTGTGTGAAAAATTAATTCAACTGTTGATGAGTGGTTGAACAGATTTTAAAACTGCATTAATCAATATTGTCACATCAAAAATCAAACGACTGAACATGACAGTGAAAATCCCACACTGGGTAACCACCGTCACTCTTGTGACTTTCTGAGAGCGGGTAGAAGTCGGCAGCAACTTGTTAAATCATGAAGACGTTCACAAATCAGTGCGTCTTATTACCAGGCAAGATTTTCCTCTTGACCGATAATAATAAGTGAAATGTTTTGTTTTGATACCCTTTCAAATGACTGGATCTGCAACTTTCTGGAGACATGTGTTACGCTGACGCTGCGGCGATTCTTGGCAGAATACAGCGCAGAACACAAAACAAGTAGCTGCAAGGCAAAAACAACCAACTCCCATTTTGTGAGTCGTCCATTTCTGGTAACGACAAACTTTTGCAAAATTAAGGCATTTGCCCCTTAACCTCAGGAACCAATTGTCTTCCCAGAGTAATGAGATAATTAACCCATTACTTCCAGAAAATGACTCTTTTGTACTGAGATATGGAGATAATTAACCCACAGGACTGAAAACATAATTGCAACCACGGCCTGCTTTGGTTTCCACCGGAATCAGAGCCCCAAAAAAACAACAACAAAAACCCCCAAAACAATTTGTGGCTCAAAAAACAACATCCTCCATAAATGGTTGTTGCTATTTCAACATTATTATTCAAGCGGTTAACATGTTGTCTTGCTTTGAAAATCAATCAATCAATGCAGCTTTAAACAGCAGCAGCAGGTTTGTGTCATTTTGGATTTCTTTCAGGACGATGTTCAATAAAATAAAGCACATTTATCTATCTATATACATACATACATACATACATATGTACCAGTTTGACATGGAGTACAAAAAAATACAAATAAAAAACACCGTCAAGCTACACATGTTACTTGTAAAACACGGACGAGACATAAATATACAATTTTTTTTTTTTCCTATACTTGTCATTAAACAAATGACATCTTTGTTAAATGAAAGACGTCCACGTGTGTCTATATACAGTGGGGGTAGGCACAAACGTAGTCTTTAATTGAAGTGCTGAGTCCGGGCAAGGCGCTCATGTCTTCTGCCCCATGCGTCCGTACCAAAGCCCTCCTGCACATCTGCTTCAGGCGCTCCGGGCGCTGCCTGCGGTACGGCGCCGTCAGCTTACAGGCCGAGCCGGTGTAGTGGGTGAGGAGGGCGAAGAACGAGGTAAAGGTCCTGTGGCTGCCGTGGAGACTGAAGAAGAGGTTCCTCAGCTGGACGCGGACGCTCGTCGGGCCGTCGTCGCTTTGGTAGCTCAGGGTGAAGAAAACATCCGACTGGCCGCTGTCCCTGCAACAAAACATGGCGGCGTGCGGTCAGCGCAGGAAGTCCAACGTCAACCCGTGGCGACTCGATTCTGGCACGACGGCGTGTTTCAGTTCAAAGAGGAACGGTTGTGAAGAAGGTAGGAAGTACAAAATAGGTCGGCGGTGAAATATAATTGACCCCCTGACGTGTCGACAGTGTAGCCGAGGTCGATTTAGGCCACGTTGATGTATAGACATACCCGGGTATTTGAAAAAAACTAAACTTAACAAAAAAAAAAGATCTGTGCCAAGTCGTTTACACATAAATGCGGCTACGACTCACCATAAACAACGATTCCCTGGGATCTGGATAAACTCTCCGGCTGCATCTAAAGGAGATTCAGGCGGATATTTACGTGGCCATCATGGCTTCACGCTTCTCGTTACACTGCCCCCTACAGGTTTGAACCAGGTGTATACGCAGTCCCGAGTAAATGAAGATTTTTTATTTTTTTTGTAAACGTAGAAGGAGAAATATCTGTGTTTGTAAAAAAAAATTAAAACCCAGGTACGTGTAAACGTGGCCTCTGTCTGCAACCTGTGGCTCTGGAGCGACATGTGATTCTACAGCACATATGGACTGAAGCTTCTAAATCAGTGTTTTTCAACCACTGTGCCGCGGCACACTGGTGTTTCCGCGAGATCTAGTCAGATCCCACATGTGAGAGCAGTGTGTTGCAGAGTAATCATGTATAAATACTCTTCGCCAATAGATGGCAGCACAGAACTTTGCCGGTGAAATGTAAAGTGACAGACGCCAGTGTGGTTAATCTCCACCTCCTGCTACCATCTTGTATCAAAGTACTGTGTCAGTGACAGTGATGGAGAAGTTTTTGAAAAGGAAGAATGTGAACCAGGATCTCAGCTCTTCATCCATCAGGTCCAGGTTTCACACTGAGTGAGTCACAATAAAAATAAAAAAGAAATTGGGAAATACTTTTTTTCTGTATTTACTTGATTCCTGTTGATAAAACTTTAATGAGAATGACTTTATATTGTTAATAGAGGCTACAGAGTTTCACATTTTAAAATTTGTGGGTGGTGGTGTGCCTCCAGATGTTTCCAAACAAAAAAGTGTGTCTTGGCTCCAAAAGGTTGAAAAACACTGTTCTAAATCACACGGGGAAATTACCACATTCATCTTGGTTTGATTTAATTTGCAAAATTTAAAAAATTTAAAAAATCATTATTTAAAAAAACACTCCTATCCTGCCAATAAACTGCTCATAATTCAGTTTGTCCATCTCAACTTGACCCGACTCTTAAATCTAATCCAGCCTCTTGCCGACGAGAACTACCTGATGAGGAAGGTTCCCAGAGGCGCACGTGAGAGCACGGCGTGGGCCTCCTCCATGGTCATCGGGCCCCAGTAGTAGCCGCCGTGCTGGAGCTGCTGGTAGGTGCGTTTCACCAGGCGATACTCTTCGGCGCTCTTGAATGGACGGAGGTGCGTCGGCAAGCCGTCGGCCTCAGCTCCGGTCAGTGGCTGCAACACAAGGCCACGCAACGCCGTTCAGACCTCAAACACATCACACAAATCATTTAATTTATATACAGATTTTTTTTTTTACACAGTTTAAATCAGGGGTGTCAAACATGTGGCCCGGGGCCCAGAACCGGATCCGCCAGAGGATCTAATCCAGCCCATCATGTGATTTTTTTTTTTTTTTAAGTAGAAATATGAAAACTGACAGAGGCTGATCTAAAAACACTAGATAAAAAAATGACATTCAAATTGCATTAATGCATTAATGCATTAATGCATCTGTGGAGGTCACATAACTCAACACCTTTCACAATAAAACAATGAGTCCAATTTATGTGAAGTGATACTTTAGAAACGTAAACTCAAAAGAATTTCCAGATGATGACAAATTGTTTTAATCCTGAATAAAAATATGATATCCAGATACAGATATTTTGCAAATATAATAATATCTGATTAACTTTAATATGTATATTTCAGAATAGACGGGCAAATTCTTGCAGTTACAAAAGGATCAAAAGAAGGAAAGACTTTGCATTTGTCCATATCTGCAGTTTAACATGTTCTGTTGGACTTGTTCGGCCCTCCAGAGGTCAGGTTCGGTTGGATGTGGCCCCTCAACTGAAATCAGTTTGACACCCCTGGTTTAAATGGAGTGAACTAATTTTTCAAATTACAAGATTTTCTATTGTACTATTGATGTTTTTCATTTTGCATCACCGTGCTGGTGGGAGAACTCGTCCTGATAGTTGCGGGATTCTTATTACGCTCAAGTCCAAACAATGACCGTACCGTCTGTCGTAGATCAGCCGGGGTTTGGCTTCTCTGAGTTCCCCCCCCCCCCCCCACACCGTTAGTTTTACCCAGACGCTACACTGAGCCTCAGGGCTCATTCTGTCAGGTCAGTTTGTTGCGTCAATACCTCCTTTTGTCACTTATTTGAGTTGTTTACCTTTTAGATAAAGTTGATTGAACTGTTTGGGGTTTTTTTTCCTCCTGGAGATTCAAGGCTTCCTGGAGATTGTATGTTGTGGGTCATCCATCTGTATGTGTATTATTCTTCTTAACAAACAAATTATGTCATAATGCAATATTATTCTAATTGTGATTTTACAGATATAATCATCCATCTGAAAACTTGCATGCGAGTTGACTTGGTGACCCTAAATTGTCCCTTCGGTGTGAATGTGTGTGTGTGCGTGTGTGTGGGTGTGTGTGTGTGTGTGTGTGGTTGTGATGACCAGGATGTGTCCTGCCCCCACCCAGATTGGCTCCGGCGCAGGATTTTAAGCAGTATAGAAGATGGATGGATGGATGGATAATTGGAAATCTGTTTCAAAGCATCTGAAAATGCAGCTTAGCAAACTTTATGTCGGATTAAAGGACTAAACGAGGCCCAGAGAGTCAGAAAATCCCACATCCTGCCTCCACCCTCATGTGCAAACTGGAGATGATGCTACTGTCAGACGAGGGTGTTAACCGCTGAACCACCATGGAGCCAAAACACCATCACTGGTAAATAACGTGTGAAAATTTTGCATATTTTAAAAAGGGGGTTCCCCAACATTAAAGGGATCATATGATGCAAAATTCACTTTCCAAAGGTTTTCCAGCAGCAATAATCGTCCCCACATCTGGACCGACGCCCCAGAAGTGAAGAAGGCGTGTCCTCTCTCTCCCTGGCTTGTTTCAGGTTTTAAAAAGTGTGTTGCTCCAAGCAGCCAATCAGAAATCAACCCCTATATAGTGTCATCGGGGGTTTAGCCAATCACAATCAAGGTAGGCGCCTCCCCTTTTGACTCCTCCCACAATCAGGCAGCTGTGCTAGGGCACATGGCACCAAGTACTTCCTTCCTCTTCCCATAGATGGACATGTGTGGGCGGAGCCAGTCCAGCTCACACAGACACAGCAGATTCTGAATGTAGCTCCTATGATCCGATATTCTAATGGAGGGAAAATCAAGGAGAAGCTGGATTTGGGGCAATAAACTTTGAATATAATGTTTTTTGGACCAACGAGAACAAGTGAAAGTGTTGAAAAGCTGCATGATATGACCAAATGATAGCGCCCTCATTGCTTTTTAGTGACAGTTCTGAGGGAAACACTCCTTTTTACGCAATTATCCTCATCAGGGTCTACTTATGCAGCAGAGGTCGTCTATAGCAGCCGTACAGTGAATCGTCATTAGTAGTACAAATGGGTCTAATAGTTTCCAACTGGTGAACAAAGCAATGATTAATGCGTCAATATATATTAATAGAGCAAAATTCAGTAATGCTACACAGACTTTTGGGGTCATTTTGAAGCTCTTGCTTGGACTTTTTTTTGTTTCGACTCGAGCCTTTATACCGTGTCGCATCGTCACCTCGGATGTCAGTAAAGCCGTCCAATCCTGGCGTTTCATGACCCGAAGCCATCCGTTCTCCGCTCAACAAACTGCACCCCGAGGCCACAAAGCAGCCGATTTGCAACGGGGGAAAACATTCAGCGGTCACCTCGTCCGGGGATCCCAATCCGTCGTCGAGGTTCAGCTTGCGCCACGGCAGCAGATCGTGCCGCGTCTCCGTCGGCTCCCGACTCTCCCGCTGAGCCGGCGCCGGGTTCACCGCTCGCCCCGCGAGTCCCTCCGGGGCCGTCTCGACTCTGTCCTCCTGTTTTGGGCTCTTCACTACGGCGCCGCTGAGATCGTCTTTGACCATCCTACACGGGAGAGTCCTCTTCGTGGTCGCCTGTCGCACCAGTCATTCCCCCCCATCACTGGCTGCTCTCTGGGAAGTCATCTGTCGCCCGGCGGACCCCCCCCCCCTGACAATCCATGTCTTTTACAACTGAATCATGTTTTCACCACCATGACGGCTCCAAAGTGCCGGGAGAGTGAGGGCAGCCCTGGTCCGCCTGCCTCCTCGAGGGACTGGAACTGAAAACACCGACGGGCTGAAACACAGGAAGATGATACACACTCAATCAGTCGTTTGGTTTTTTTTGTAATCACATCTGGAGACACTGACAACTTCTTTAAAAAAAAAAAAAAAAAGTTCCCGTTTTCGCCTCATGATTGATCACACAGGCTGTCACCTGTACAAATCCTCAAACACTTTCATTTTCTAACAGACGCTCTATTGTACGTCTATATTCTCTGTAGTCCCAACAGGTCGTACCTGCCACACTGTAAAACACACACACGTCCCCAGAACGCAAGAAAATAATATTTAAATTAGCAGGGACTTTGTGGGCAGCTCTATTTATTCAACTCAAAAAACAGGATGAGCAGCAGCATTCACACAGTCATTACAAGGTTTTATTATTTACACGATTGTACTTTTAACAAAGTATTAAGTCATTTGTTCACGATGGATTTGCATGTACAGAAGGGTTATTTAGTAAGATATTGCCGATTTTAAAGAATGTATTTGTCCAGTGAAACTTTATGATTTTATTTTCAATATAGAAAAGGCAATCATTTCATGAAGATTTAATTTATAATGATTGTTGAACCGGGATTTTATCAAGCATGCTGTGATGCTTAGCTGAATTTGGAGGCAAACTTATAATTGTTATATTTGTGACTACTGACTCCCAATAATAATTATATATTTGAGTAAACTTCATGTATTAGTTGGAGTATTGCAAGCCCAGGCAAAAGATCCTCTGTTATCCATCTGTTTATTTAAGATCAAAATATGGTCTTTGCACCTTCCTTCTCTGGATTCCGTCTTTCATGGACTCAAAAATGGCCTGAATGATAAGGCAACAATATATGATTTACTGTCACTACTAAGGAGGGGCACACTGCCACAGCTAAGTTACTGTACACTTTCACTTTGTCCTCAAAAAATAATAAAAACAAAAAAAAATCTCTCTTTGCATTAGAAACTAAGTATTCACTTACTATGCACAGGTTGTCGTTTCCATAATAAGTCAGTTTTCATTTTTCTTACAACTCCTCTTAAAAAAAACACACAAATAAAACCCGAATAAAAATAACTTTCGTATCGGCCACAGAGTTTGCATTTAGCAAAACTGGTACTTTTAGTAGTTTCTCACTTGCAATGCATTGACATTCTACAGAACTCAGCATAAACTCTTTTTTTTTGCAGACAAGGATAGAAATATAACAAATTTATTAAATCCTATTCTTTTTATAATTGCTCTTTATTGTCAAGTTTCCACTGAGGGTTTTATTTTTTAACTCCTGGATTATTATTAAAAGGGAAACTGTTGTGACTTCCAGGTAAAATTGCTGGACATAATTCTTAATGAATTGTTTTTTAGTAGAATTTTTTTACAGTTTCGTTCTAAAAGCATATGATTTGGTTGTATTGAAAGGAGACGTGGCTACTTACGGATGACGAGCAGCGCGCGGCTTCTGACGCTTCGTCCCTGCATGTCGCGGCTCCTTCGCCTCCTCACAGAAACATTTTAATTTTTTTTTTACTTTCGATTTAAAAAAACAATTCCACGACAGTGACGGAGCGCCTCGAACTCAAAACCAACCAGACGCTCGGAGCTTCAGCGTGTCTCTGAGACTATCAACAGAGGGCACGCGGCCGCGCGCACAGACGCACGCACGCGCTCCTTCGCTGCTTTCGCTTTCACCTTCGGCGCGAGGACTTCCACTAAATCACGTGATGTATGTGAACTCGCAGTGAACTATAACGTACATTATACGTTCCAACAAGAAAATGATCGGCATCACAATAAAAACGAGACGAAATAGACGCGCAGTAGCTTTTTACCCAAGTATTTTCCTAAATCGTTTAAAATATATGTATTAGTGTGTCTGTGTGTGGATTAGAACGCCACAACCACGTGATTGCGAAATGTTGAGGACAGTGAAGTCTACTTCACTGTGTCTTATTACAATGCAGTATGTTTTAGCATTTCATTGAGCTACGACCCATTGTACCCACTCTGCATTCATCAAGTTCTATTTATTTGCATGTTGTCATATCAAAGCAAAAAAAAAAAAAAAAAAAATGTTTCAGGTCAGAACACAAGCACGGACTGTTTATGTGCATCCATAAGATGAAATAAAAACAAAGTACCATGCACGCCGATTTATATTTGATTTCTAATGCATGCGGCCGCCACCCACACAACATAAAATGGCCACGTGCGCACTGATGCGTGCATCACTGCATTTCAGGTAACTGATAGTAATTACTTCTCGTTTCTAGTAACAAGTAGAGAGAAGTGCGCACCAGTTTTCTTTAGCAGCTCATTTTCAGGCTGAGTCACTGTTTCCATTTGGCAATGGCGCAAAACAACGAATTAAATAAACCAACATATAGTTTTACATGTGATCTTTTTCACAATCTGTCAGAATGTCATCTTAACGTGCTTATAAGTTCTTCCAGAGAAAAGCAACAGAAGAATTGCTGTTTTTCCAAGTTGGATGTGGATCTGTCCAGGGTGGATCCTGCCGCCGCCCACAGGACACTGGGATCGGCTTCAGACACTTGTCAAGTAGTATAGAAGATGGAAGGAAGTTCAACCTGAGCTGTTGAAACAAAACTTTGACTCATTAAAAACACACACCTCTCTCTCTCTCTCTATCAATCCTCATTATACTATAGTAACCCCACCCATCCCTCTTTATTTGGCAACTTTACCCCCCCCAAAAAACATCTGTATTCATTAAAAAGGGGGCATCAGGCTCTAGAATGAGAGACTTTTTGTATTTTGTGCCCTTTTAACAACAGTGATACCTTTTTAATTTTTTAAAGGAGAGGCTTTAACCACATTGGCATTATTTATTCCAACTCTTTTTATTGACATTTTTCAATCAAATACAAATAGAATGGTACATTTCTGAAGTAATAAAGACCCTCAAACTGAATATTAAAAAGTGAAAATATGAGCGACTTGAGAGAAGATGGTTTACTGTTCATATGAAAAAAAAAGAAAAGAAAAAAAAGTCAAATAAACACTGAGGAGTGTTGAAGTAGGTTTTTCGGCATCAGATGGACATCATGTGGTGAAACTACTTTACTGCACACACTGCGCTGCCATGGCAACCAGCCTGCCCTTCTCATAATATCGCCGAATAATGATCAGACACGCACGCAGACAAGCGCATTTATTACCAAATCAAGCTTTTCGGCTGGCAGATTTCTCGCCCCTCGAAGCGTCACGCCGCTTCCTTCACATCGCGGAGATAAAGTGCCTTTCAGGCAGACGTCTGATTTTCCTTCGTGTTTTGCCGGTGCATCGGGTAAGGCTGCTGCAGCCGGGGCCCGGGATCCCATCGGTCGCTAAAACACACTGCAGGAGAAGGGCGTGCTCTCTTTCATTGTGAGGAGGCAAAAAATTAAAAAAAACATCATCGAGCTGCGAGTGCATGAGTGTTTCCTGCAATTCCTACATTTCGTCGACCCTGCAGAGTGCAGCTATTAAAGTGTCTCCGCCAACCAGTCAGTTCTGCTGAAGCCGTGGCCTCAACACCAAACAGCTGCTTCTGAACACACACACACACACACACACACACACACACACACACACACACACACACACACACACACACACACACACACACACACACACCAGTAAGAGGAAACACTGCAGTCTGGAGTGATTTCAACAGTGTTAATGTTTCATTGCAATCAATCCAGCGGCAATAAAAAGGCAGAAGAACTGAGAAACGCAATAAAGTGATGAAGTGATGAAAGCAAAACACAATTAACCCATAAAGCTCACAGTCGGCCTGCGCGATAACCCCATCAGATAGCGTGAGAGGCCTGTGCAGCTGCACTCGCTCGTCAAAATGAATGTGAAAGTGTCGCAGTGAAAAAAAAAAAAAAAAAATTGCCTTTTTCTGTTATCGTGCCAGAGAATTTCACATTTTGCTGCAGCATCGTGACGGAGCGGACACCAAATCAAAGAAGAAAAAAGAAAGTATATTTCCTGAAGCTATACAATAGAATTGCATCGTCGTCCATCCGTCTTCCATCCGTCCTGGTGGCAGACCAAGACCAAGTCCGCTAACTGAGAGAAGCCTCCGCTTTCTCATTATTCAGGTACAACTCCAGACCCACTCTGGAAAACTGGGAAACCAACAATGACTTTACAAATCTCAGTCTTGATACGTTTGCCTGGTGGCCTTTCGATTATCATGATGACAATGAGACGGGAGGAAGACGAACTGCCTTTCGCTCCAGTGAATCACAGGCGGGGAACCGTTCTCATTAAATGACAGCGTTCATTTATCAGCCTGGACTCGGTGTCAGCACTGCGTCCGCTCCGTCTCCGGGCTTTTCAGGAGACCAAAGAGAAAATGCCTTCTGGTTCAAGAGTTTTTCTCTCATTGCATTATATAGTTTTAATTAACAGAATACCTCAACCCGACTAATGCTGCATTAATAGCTCAAGTAGGAAATCTCTTGAATCGTGACGAGACAAACGGACGTAACCTTTGGATTGTGCTGAACACATGACAGGACAGGTTGAGTGTGACTGAGGATTATGAGTAACTGAGGCTCAGCACGCGAAGGCTGGTGGTACTGTCTGGCTTTTGCAGGGAGTCAAAGAGTTAAATGAAGAGACAAAAGTAACACCACAGCCAGGGGATGGCTGTGTCAAGATTTGCGCAACGAAAAAAAACAAACAAACAAATCAAAATGCATATAGAGGACCAATCTGTGATTCTAAAATGGGAGCGAGTGTGTGTGAGACTTTGTAGTTCTGATTGTGTAAAGCAACACAAAGAGATGAAAGAAAGGTGAACCAGCACTCTAGACTCCGAATGTGAACATAATAAAGTGAGCTGATGGTATTTAGCAGTACGAGTATCACACATGAGGGAAAGGGGGACTCAATCACACCTCCTCGTTGGTTCAACAGGGCGTTTTTACAGAGCTTTACTCTGGACTGTGGGAAATCACTGGCGAGAGGCACAACGGATCAGTCATCATCCCAACAACCTGCCGGGACACGACTGCTCTTCAGATAATGTTATTCGAGTTCATTTCCCATCGTGCCGCCTCTTTCTCCAACGGCTCAGCATCGAAAGTGGACGTCCTTTTTATTTTCCTGCACCGCTCATGTCATAATCGTGATGGCCACTGGAGGCGGCAGCTGACGCCATTCGTTCGGGAAGGCGAGGGTCAAGCCAACCTTTACCGCCATGAGAGCAGACACTGGGAAAATTGGGCAGAGCACGGGACTGGAAGATGCTGGCAGACCCGGACAAGAAACTCCGCTTCCCAAGCCGAGATCGCAATCACCAACTAGCGACCAGATCTTGTTCTGCGGTCAGCCTCTCTCAAGGTCGTCTGACATCAGTGGGCCCCAACCCCCGGGCCGCGGACCGGTACCGGTCCCTGGATCAATTGGTACCGGGCCGCCCAAGAAATAATTAATTATTTCCGTTGTATTTATTATCCGAGTCTGAACAATCTTTTATTTTGAAAAATGACCGGATTCTCTCGGTTACATCTCGGTCACTTGAGCGCCAAACATTTAACCCACAAGTTAGCAAAAATGAGCAAAAAACAGACGTCTTTGGAAAGTTTCTTTTCGAAGGGGAAAAGGGGCCGGTGAAGAGACAGAAGAAGAGCCTACAACTTCCAAGAAAAAGAACGTTTTTAACAGACAGTACCAGGAGTTCTACTTGAAGTATGGATTTATCGCGACAGGTGATTTCCACAGACCAAAGCCCGCTCTGCATAATATGCGGCGAACGGCTCTCTAACAAGGCAATGAAGCCTTCAATAATATAAACAATCTACGAACCCCCCCCCCCCCCCGGTCCGCAGTACAATTGTCAAGCATTGACCAGTCCGCGGTGATAAAAAGGTTGGGGACCACTGGTCTACATCATTGAGCTCACGGTGCCCCGGGAGGGCGTAGTGGAGGAGGCCTACGAGCGGAAGAGACTAAGGTATGCTTGAACTCGCAGCAGACGCTCAAAAAGCAAGGCTGGAAAGCGCAGGTACGCCCGGTGGAGGTAGGTCTGCAGAGGGTTCACAGCCACGTCGACATCTCGGCCACTCCGGGAGATGGGAGTGCGAGGGAAGACCCACCGGCGGGAAATCAAGGACCTCTCCAGGGCTGCTGAGAAGGGGAGCCAATGGCTCTGGACGAAGAGAAAGGACTCCACCTGGGCCTTCAACTGAGTACATGGCATCTAGGGAGTGAACCTGGGACGCTGGGATTCACTGCTGAACCCACTGGACGTGTCGTGGGCCTATCAGCGAAACACCGAGGAAGGAGGGCGGCCACTTGATGACCCAAAGGATGCCATTGCTCTGTTGAACACCCCACAGTGTCTCGTCGGTACCTTGAGTATGCATCTATAGGGGGATATTAACACCTAGTCCTATACAACAGAACTAGTAAAAAAAGGCCCTATTTGATCTCAATGGCGCCTCGAACCGGGAGATCGTCTTCTGCTCGCGGCGCTTCATTCAACTCAAAAGCTCTGAATTCCTGAAAAAAGTGACGCTCACGTCTGAATGATCTGGTTGGCAGAACAGGAGGGGGGACAGTCACGTCCTCATCAGGAGACAGACGGCTGCTAATATTAGTCCTGCATGGATTGCGCCTTTTGGAAAAGCAAAGCCGGAGCGACAGCGACGAGGCTTCTCGGCTCTGCGACACCGATCCTTCTGCTGCCGCGAGCCGAGCGGAGACACAAAATCCCCTTTTTCCTCTTAAACCCTAATACAAATTCAGTTACTGGAAACCACGGCGGCGGCTGGAGCGTGATGAATTGGAGGATGGCTTTAGAAAAAAAGAAAAAAGAAAATGATTTGGAAGCAGTCGCCGCTCTCGTCGTTATGGCAGATTTAGTCGAGAGGCCATAAGGAAAGACTGTAAGTCCACGTCCCACTTCAGCTGATGAAACCAGCCACTCAAACAGCCACACGGCTCCCAGGAAACATTCACACTACCTCTTTTCCCTCAACATTTGCACGTGTCCTGCAGCCTTATTCAAAAATGGATTAAGTAATTTTAGTCCCGAGCAATTCCAAAACACAATACCCCAAAATAACGTGGAAAAAGTTGCTGTGTTTTTTTTTTTTTTAGCTTTCACAACTTTTACTCAATGCTATTTTAATGCAGGTCTTCGTTCCGGATGTCTTGAATCACATCCGCATTGATCTTTTCCTCCAATCTCCCGACAAAGGTAACCACCCGTCGAGCATGGTGCTGCCTCCGCCGTGCTTCACCTTGATGGACTGTATTGGACCAGCAGTGACCGGAGGCCTTGAGACGGGACAGCTGGTGTTCATGACCAAGGGTTCAATCTCTCAACAGGTCAGAGACGTTTTGATTCTCGTGGTTTCCGAGAGTCAGTCGGGGGCATTTTTTGTCAAACCCCAGGCGGGCGGCCTTGTGCCTTTCTCGAAGGAGTGTCTGCCGTCCTGCCACTCTGTCTCACAGGCCTGATTGGTGATTTGCTTCTGGAAGGCTGTCGTCCGTACAAGAGGAATTCCGGAGCTCCAACAGCGTGATCAATTCGGGCTCTTGGTCATTTTTATCATCTAGCAGCTCCTGGAAGAGTCCTGGCTGTTCTTCCGCTTACGGCTGATTGACGTCACAATTAGTTTGTCCACCGCAAAGTCAACATGTAGACGCCTTTCCAAATCATGTTCAATCCACTGACGTGACCACAGGAAGACTCCAGTCAGGCTGCAGAAGCATCTGAAGGATGGTCGACGGAAATATGAAGCACCTGAGCTCAATGTTGAGCTTCACGGCGAAGCCTGTGAATACTTATGTACATGTGATTTCTGAGTTTTCCTCCCGCATTTATATTCACTTGTACATCTTAAAAAAATTATCAAATAAAACCCTCTTCCCTCATTGTCATTATGAGCCGTTTTGTGTTGAATTTTGAGGAAAAAAATAAAAAGTGAATTCAATGCACTTTGGGAAAAGGTTGTAACACAACAAAATGTTGAAAAAGTGTGGATGCACTGCCCTGCAGACAACGATGGCATACAATCACACATCGGATCAATGTCACATGAGTCTAAATCTGCTTTTTCACGGGAAAACATGTGATTTGCTTTAAATAAAAATAATTAAAAAAAATTAATCTAAATCAGGTTGTTACTGTATGACTGATCATGAAAGTCACTTAAAAGAGGAAGTACCGTAAAAATGGAATATACAGACTTTGTTTTCTAAAAAAAAGAAAAAAAAACACAAATGTAGGCCCAACCATTGAGGGGCCACTTATACATTCCGTTTATAGATTCAGAAAACACATTCAACAGAAAAGAGAACAAACGCATGAAAACAAATCACGATTTCCACCTTTCAGCTCCTCCCAACTAAATCACAAATTGTGGCTTTAATTTTGGGTCGTAAATCAATATTGCCTCAAACAATAACAGTCAAAACGTCTGTCGTCTGTCTTGCAAGCAGGTGCACACATTTTTTTTACTTTTGGCAAAACTTCAAACGGGGAGTGCGAAAGTACAAGACACAACCTCAATTTCATATCCAACACACAAAAAGAAATACCAGAAGTAATTGCATGCATGACGGGCATAAACTAAGATACAGAAGACTATTATATATATATATATATTTATTGAAAATAAAACTCCAATTGAAACATATTTCCCACATCTTGATTTTAAATCTCCTTTATTTTTGTTTCTTCTTTTACACGATGAATCATCAGTGAAAATAGTGATCTAACAAGGAGAGACACCGCCTGGATCTACATCATTCTGCCTTGGAACTTCATTATTCTGCCTCGGTTTCACAAAGCTTTATAGTGACTTTCAGTTCAATAATACTCCTGCAGCTGTTCTCACAGCTGGAGGGGGTGGAGTTGAGTTTTCTGGCCCGCAGACACGGGGAACGGATAAAACAATGGTCATATATCACAACTGTCCTTGCCTCTTCCCTGTTTTTTTTTTGTTTTTTTATCAAAATGAAGGCTGATTTATGAAATCTTTAGTTTGCACAGAAGCTAAACTCCTCATTCTTCATTCATGAAGGATTATTGGTTATTATTACCGCCTCCAAGTCTCACTTGACAGCACATTTATCATCTTTGCCATTTCTGAACATGCTTATAACCTCGTTATTTACATTTTATTATTGCTTTTGATGTTCAGTTGTTTTATATTTTACATGCAATACATGCAATATATAGGTTTGATAATTTATTTTATATTAATGTCTGTGCCAGTTGCACGTCCTGCATTCAAATCACTATAAATACTAATTGGTGTGCAGGATATTGGGTGTGTTTTTTTGTTTTTTTTTAATGCACCACACTGAGAAGCATCAGTCTGAGTGAAGAACTTTGACACAAGCTGCCCTCACGTGGTTAGAAAATACATCACAATGCAGGTTGTACTCATACACAATATAGCTGGATACGATAAAGACTTGGTGTCTGTAACCATAAAAAAAATGTATGGTATTACATTATATTATTACCATTACATTTTGAGGAATCTTCCTCCAGAGCAAAAGCTAAATCAACACACTGATCAATGAAATGACCGAATTCCTTTCTTACCTTCACCTCAGTGATCAGGTGGCCGAAGCTGGCGAGCGGGATCCGCGTTTTCACGGGAGACGTCGGCATTACTGCAGACAGGTTGAATAAAAGGGATATATAGATGTATATTACACTGTGAGTGCTCTGTAAGTCCTCATTTCAATAAACATCCATACTCTGACGCTTGCTGCAGGCTGGAAAGAGGACAAATACACAACGGCGAGGCAGGTTCCGGGAAGTCTGACAAGCAGCGCATCCGGACCAATCAGCTCGTTCCGTTCATGGAACTGACCAATGAGCTGCAGTCAAGTGGGCGGGACTTTTTTAGGTCGGTTATACAGACTGCACATGGTGGTACCCGCAGTTCTTAAATATGAACACGCGAGGGCGCCAGACCACAGTTTAATGTGAGTTGTGGCTGTTAAAGAATAAACAGACTCTAAAAATTAAATTAAATTAAATTAAATTAAATTAAATTAAATTAAATTAAATTAAATTAAATTAAATTAAATTAAATTAAATTAAATTAAATTAAATCAAAACAAAACAAAATAAAATAAAATGAAATGAAATGAAATGAAATGAAATAAAATAAAATAAAATAAAATAAAATAAAATAAAATAAAATAAAATAAAATAAAATAAAATAAAATAAAATAAAATAAAATAAAATAAAATAAAATAAAAAATTACATAAATTCAAACAAAAATTCTAATTAATTTAATTTAAAAAAGATTGGGAAAAGCCATTATTGATTGTGTAGGACAATTTTTTAAATATTATGAAACTGATAAAGAAAAAAAAATACTAGCTCATTATTTTGCACTGATAAATGACGTAGTGAAAATTTTTTAAACTTGTATTGTTCGCCGCAACTGCCTTATTTTTGTGTTAAAGCATCCACTGGAAATGTGGGACACAAATAAATGAAATGACTGAGTAATGAATACATTATAATGCAGAATTTAGTGTTCAAACGTAATGGTGCTATATTGGTTGTATTCATGCTTACAGTACTTACAACACCACACTGTAAGTACTCTACCCACCCACACTGAACACTTTTCCTACCGATGAATGTTAATTAAATATAGGTGCGCCATGGCAAGGAAGTTCAAGTTGTGCTCATTGAATAATATGAGTATTTATTATGTTGTGCAGTCTACAATGGTGTGTGTGTGTGTGTGTGTGTGTGTGTGTGTGTGTGTGTGTGTGTGTGTGTGTGTGTGCAGGTGAGAGATTTCTTTTCTCTACTTTTCATAACACTCGGTTCTCCTGCAGAACAACACGCTCTTCTGTCAGTCACTGTGACGCTGAGGATGGATGGATGGAGGGATGGAGGGATGGAGGAGAGGAGGGAGGGGTGAGGAGATGGAGGCTGGGCAGCGTGAGTCTATATAAAGACAGCTCCATCCGCCACATCGCCACACTCCGGTTGAGTCGGCAGATGAAGCGCCACCTCACTGACTCGGAACCTGAACGCGTTCAGACGACGCCAACCGGGCGCATGACGACGGGCGCACCGACCACCTCCGTCCCGCGCCCGCTCCCGCTCCAGCGTCCCACCATGGACGGTCCCAAGTTTCCCGGCGACGTGGACGCACAGTGCGCCGGTTCCTCCAAAGTCCTGCTGGCTTACAGAAGCGCGTCGCAGCACCTCGGCTCGTCGGGGATCAAAGCGGGTTTGGGTTTGATCAAAGTGGCCACGTCTCAGTGGAAACACGACAAGAAGACGCGCTCGGGTGCGGCAGTTATGAGGCCACTGCCCTCCGCCAGCGGCGGCCACCCGTGCAAGAGGTCGCCCCTGGATCAGCTGGCGACCCTGGTCCTCCACGGCCAAACCCAGCAGCACCAGATCGATCAGGATCGCAGACGGGATCCCGTCCGCCCCACGAAGCCGCAGAACTGTAAGCGCATCGTGGCTCTTGGCGCGCCGCGAGTCGGAAAGACGTCCATCCTCAGAAGATACCTCCGGGATGGATTCGTGGAGGACTACAGTCCCACCTCGGAGGATTTCTTGAGGAAGCTGTTCCGCATCCGCGGGGAGACTTACCAAATCGACATCCTGGACGCTTCCAGGGAGAGAGACTTCCCGGCCAAGCGGCGGCTGTCCATCCTCACCGGTGCGTCCTGGTCTCAGTTCTGAATTAGAAATAAAAAACACACACACAAAAAACATTCTGTATTTGTAATAATTGTTGTAGATAACTTTTCTGCAGGGATAACTTCGTGCGTAATTAATGCGTTTACTCTCGTGAGCGTGGCCATGGGCTAATGTTGTTGTTGTTGTTTTTCCTACAGGTGACATTTTTCTCCTCGTGTTCAGTCTGGACGACCGGAGCTCCTTCGAGGAGGTGTGCGCCCTGCGAACTGAAATACTGGCGGCCAAATCCAAGCTGAGCGGCTCCGCTCCGGACCATTGCGCACAGCCGCGCGTCCCCCTGCTGGTCTGCGCCAACAAGGTGGACCTCCCGGAGTGCGAGCGCAAAGTAACGCCGGCGGAGGTGCTCGGGGCTCTGGGGGACGACTGCGCCTACTTCGAAACGTCCGCCAAAGACAGTACGAATCTCGAGAAGGTCTTCGAGACCCTCGCGGAGCGTGGCGGGCTCCCGGCCGAGACCGGCCCGTCGCAGCACCGCAAGGTGTCCCTGCGGTCGTACCAGGCGCTGCGGGCGGGTCGCGCGGCGGGCAGAGGGAAGCAGGCGCCGGGGCGAGACGACCCCTGCGGCACCTTGTACCCGCTGGCGCGTCGGCCCAGTTTCCGCACGGACCTGCGCCAAGTGATTGGGCCACAGACTGCGAGGAAGCCCGCGAGGGGGAAGGAGAAATGTTACATCCAGTGAGAGGATGACGATCGAGTGTTGCAGAGCTCCGAAATCAACCATTAAAGCACTGTTTTGTTTGGTTTTGTTTTTTTTAAATAAAAAAAATGTGTTAAATTATTGCTTTTTGTAATGATTTGAATGCCAAAATTCACAACGTCTCCACACGCAAGCACGCAAACGCACACTCATCCAGTGGCACGGGTGGATGTTGAGTCAGCGTCGTGATTTCGTTACTGTTGAAAGTTACATAAGCCACATACAGAAATCTGTGAGAGAGAGAGAAGGAAAAAAAGAATCCTTTTTTCCTCGCCCACTCGTCTTTTCTCTCACTCTTTCTCTTGCGTATATTTGTGTGCGAGTCGTGATGGCCACGAGTTCACGGCTCCAATCCCACACGTTAAAATCCAGGTTTTACCAGCTGGCATCTGTACCTTTATTTTATTTTTTTCTAATCCCACGTTGTAGTTTTAAAAGAACTCACAGACTTAGTTCAAATTGGGCCATTTAGGAAAAGGTCAATAAAGCTGAGCTCCACCAAGGCGCGTCAACACACCACGAAAAAAAAAAAAAGAATAATAATGAGGAAAACAAGCAGAAAATGTGTATTTGTCGCCTGGATGATAACAAAGAAACCTTGTCCTCAGTTGACTGTGAATAAAAAAATAAATAAATGTGAAGGCTGTCCTCTCCTCATGTAGGAGTTTTGCTGCGAGTGGGTTTCCATGGTTACCTTTGAGTTTAGTCCACGACACGCTCACTACAATCCTCCAAACCTTCTATAGCTTCATCTTTCCTGTTTGTGACGAACACGAGATTATTATACAAGGATTAATTTTAAAAAAGTGTGAGGTGTACAAACTGTATTCATGACGCCTAATAACATCAGAACACAAGGGTCAAAGACACTTGGAGGGTCACATCAACAACCTATTGTTTGAGCATAAAGAACCGTCAGGCGACTAAAGGGTGATATTTGAAGAGCCAACGAAACATATAATTACACGAATTGGGCTTTTTATTTTTTCTCTCCCACTGAGCCATTAGAGCACCGAGAGGGAATTCAACATCAAATAGTCCGCAGCGCCACGAAAATTGCAGCGAAGCCGCAATCTTGACTCATCAAATGCTCCTAAACTCCCACGTATTATTTGAAGTCATTCAAACGTAGAGAAGAGAGGACGATTCACTGTGACCCCTTCATTCATGACGAAAACACCAGGCGAACTTCATCTATTTTTTTTTAGCGTTTCCCTATAGCTGAAATCGAAATCGAGGACGGCGTGTTTATAGGGTAGTTTGTGTTCTTTTATATTGATATATGACATTATTAAACAATAGATCTGTGATTTGATGTATCGGAGGAATATTTGTCCACAAATGTAAATACTCTTCTTTTAAAAACTGACGATATTTAATCACAGTTCCTTCTTGTTTCTCGTCTCTGATCGCATTATTATTATTATTATTATTATTATTATTATTATTATTGCTATTATAATTATAGTTGTAATATAATAACAACAACAATAATAATAATAATTATTATTATTTTTATTATTATAACTATAATTATAATAACAACAACAATAATAATATCATTATTATTATATTATTATTATTGTATTATTATTATTATTATTATTATTACTACTATCATCAATATAATTATTGTTATTATTATTATTATTATTATTATTATTATTATTATTATTATTATTATTATTATTATTATTTCCCATTTTTGTGGGCTGTCGCGTGACGGGACTTCACATTGCAGGAACCGCAGACTTTCCGGTGTGTCCACCAAGCGACTCGGACGCACGTGCAGCAAAACAGTCCTGTTTGTGGGGAAAAGGGAAAAAGAAAAAAAATCAATCAATGCGCCCACAATGAAGGCTCACAGCAAAAAAAAAAAAAAAAAAACCTTTGGCCTGGACAGATTGGCTCCGCTCTGCCAGCACGTGAGCAGGAACTCACTTATGTTTCTTTTCTTCCTGATTCAGTGACACACAAACGCAGACAAACATCTAAAGCTGCTGAAACGTGACGCTGTTTTTCACCGCTCAACCTCGTCCTGCACTGGAAGAGTTGTTGTGGCGGCAAACAATCAAACAAGAGGTTGATTGTGTTTATCCGCCGGATGTGTGGCTTGATTGTTCGGTTTGAAGTGAATCAATGAAACACAAAGGTGACGATGGACGAAATATTTCAAGGTGAGTTCAAGTCGACCATCGAGTGAAGAAGTGGGTGAAGAGTGAAAGATGAAAGAGTGAAAGATGAAAGAGTGAAAGTATAGACAGAAGACCTGCCAGGATGGAGGAGGTTTGGTCTCAAAGGCCGGGAGTTTAAAGGAACTGAGACTTTCAGAGTGACCAGACGTATAGAAGTAGAGGAGTTCAGTGGAACGTTCCATTGGACTGGATTTGATTCATTTAGTTTTGATTCGATTCCATTTAATTCGATTCGATTCATTTTATAACTCCAAATACAACATCGTCATTTCAAAGCACTTGTAGAGAAAATAACACAACAATTCCTCATGAGCAACAAGAGCCAGACTCAGAGGTGGTAGTTTTCTACAGAAGCAGACTCAGAGGTGGTAGTTTTCTGCAGAACCAGACTCAGAGGTGGTAGTTTTCTACAGAACCAGACTCAGAGGTGGTAGTTTTCTACAGAACTCGACTCAGAGGTGGTAGTTTTCTACAGAACCAGACTCAGAGGTGGTAGTTTTCTACAGATCCAGACTCAGAGGTGGTAGTTTTCTACAGAACCAGACTCAGAGGTGGTAGTTTTATGCAGAACCAGACTCAGAGGTTGGAGTTTTCTGCAAAACCAGACTCAGAGGTGGTAGTTTTCTGCAGAACCAGACTCAGAGGTGGTAGTTTTCTGCAAAACCAGACTCAGAGGTGGTAGTTTTCTACAGAACCAGACTCAGAGGTGGTAGTTTTCTGTAGAACCAGACTCAGAGGTGGTAGTTTTATGCAGAACCAGACTCAGAGGTTGGAGTTTTCTGCAAAACCAGACTCAGAGGTGGTAGTTTTCTACAGAACCAGACTCAGAGGTGGTAGTTTTCTGCTACTCCGTTCAGAATGGGGGGATAGAGGGAGTAGAAAAGATAAGATAGAAAGAGTTATTCTGGGTAGAGAGTCAAACCCTGGTTCAGGTGCTGGGGTCGGGACTCTCCATTGAATTCAGCCGACAGAACCATTCGCTGCGGACGAATCCTCTCCCGGCACTCATGAGAAAAAAACAAAAACTGTGTATGAACCACAGGATGTAGTTGAGCTGAGAGGCCGGGGGAGAAAAGGAATCACCACAGATGAGATGAAGGCCAGTGACCCAGTGTAAATTCCAGTTTAAAACTTTAAAACCCAGTCAGACGTAACTCCGGGTCAGAAAGACAGGATTTAAATCACCTGGTTTTCACTTTTAAAAAGACCTTTACCACACCTGACCACTGCGGCAGGGTCACCTTCTCAGCCCCCCCCCCTCCTCTCCCGTGATGACATGGAGACACGTTGTTCAGCTGGTGTGTGGAGAGACGTGTGTGTCAACAGTCCAAACAGTCACAGGATGAGGACAGACCGATAAGGATGGGGGGGGGGGGGGCTGGACCCGTCACGCCACGGCAACAGGTCCAACACAAACGCACACCTGCCACCTGCTCACATCAATGGATGTCTCCTGAAAGGATGAAATCAGATATGAGTTGTTGGAGGAAAATCATTTCCGTCAACATTACTGTCGGCTGACTGACATAAAAAAAAAAAGAAGAAAAAAAAAGAAGAAAGCTTTGGAGATTTGATGTGACTGGTTATATGTGAAAACACTGTAATTTGAGGAAGTAAAACGGGGGGTGGGGGGTTGGGAGCACATTTAAACAGCAGGGACGTGATAATCCTGTCCTATTGTTGAACGTTCGGTTTGTTCAGGACCTCGTCAATTCGAGGACTTGTGGTAGTTTGTGAAATTAATTCCAATGTCATGCATACAGTGCACAACCTGTGGATTCAAATATTTCTCTTGACATGATGTTTTACACTAAAAAAACCCACAAAACAACTCAAGAGCTGCCGGTTTGGAGTTGTTCGGTAGTTTGGCCCTTTGCTGAACGAGTTTAAATCCTGATTCTTCTTCATTCCTGCTGCTTGGAACTCACCAGTCTCGAGGAGAGGGGTGTCAAACTCATTTCAGTTGAGGGGCCACATCCAACCTAGTCTGACCTCTGGAGGGCCGAACAAGTCAAACAGAACATATTAAACTGCAGATATGGACAAATGCAAAGTCTTTCCTTCTTTTGATCCTTTTGTAACTGCAAGAATTTGCCCATCTATTCTGAAAGGAAAGGAAATCAGATATTATATTTGCAAAAAAACACACACACACAAAAAAAAAACCCTCAGTAAACTGTTTCTGCATATTGTATTTTTATTCAGGATTAAAACTATTTGTCATCATCTAGACATTTTTTTAAGTTTACGTGTCTAAAGTATCACTTCACATAAATTGGACTCATTGTTTTATTGTGAAAGGCGTTGCGTTATGTGACCTCCACAGATGCATTAATGTCGGGGGTCAAATTCTGACCAAGGGCCGGTTTTCAATGTCATTTTTGCCAATCTAGTGTTTTTAGATCAGCCTCTGTCAGTTTTCATATTTATACTTTAAAAAAAAAATAAAGAAAAAAATAAAAAGTCACATGATGGTCTGGATTAGATCCTCTGGCGGATCCGGTTCTGGCCCCCGGGCCGCAGGTTTGACTCCCCTGCTCTGGGACATTTGTGCGTGCAATGCGTCCTGTCCTCCAGCAGAGGGCAGGCTACGCACATGGTCAATGTTTGTTGTTGTTTTTTTTTTTTTTTAATGAAAAGGTCTCAGTGAAAAATAAAAAAGAACTTTGTTTCTGGAAGTCATCGGTGTTTCTCAGACAACCCCAACCCCCCCCCCCCCCCCCCCCCCCCCCCCCTTTTCAGTACGACGTGGTTTAAACGAGCGACTCACAGCAGTGTTTTAAAAATGGGATTTATTTGTGGCCCTGACGTGAACAAAATATGTCTAAAATGTGCTTTAATCCAGGTTGTCCAGGTTCAGAGTCCGGTGACCTGGACCCCATCCCTCACAGAGCAAACACACAGGGCACTTTTAAAAACCAATAATTAATCGCAGGGCGTGTGTGGAACCAAACCACAGTGAGAAAGACGTTTAAATTCTGACGCCCACATGTGTCCTCCTTTTGCAAAGCCGTGTTTTTCGAACGTGCTTTCCAACATCATACATTCAATGTGTGTAATCCTGATGAACTATTTCCTACATATATTTTATATGGTATAAAATTGTGTATTTACTCAAACTTTTAAAGCCCCTCAAGTTAATTGAAAAAACAAATCGCCACGTACTGTATATTGTACTATAATATCACTGCAGCATTTTCCCAGTTTCATTTCAGCTGTTTAAACCCCAAAGAGTTAAAAAGTAGGGCCACGCTTGCTGAGCATTCATTGGCTTGTGTTTGGCTGAAAGAGGAAATGAAAGTTTAGGAGGAAAACGAAACTTATACTGACAAGAAGAGAAGGAGCGCTGTTGTTCTCCGTTCATCACCAGAAGACCTCCCAACAAACAACAACGGTATGAACCTGCTTATTTCTCATTTTCAACACTATAAATAGGATGACGTGTTGTGCAGTTGCACGTCTGTTCTCATCACATTGCTTCTGTGACTTGACTCCTCTGTTGCAGACATGTTGTGTGGAAAGCTGGACGTGTTGTTGTGCGTCCATGTGCTGCTCGCGCTCTCCTCTACCTGCGGAAGTGTGCGTCGAGGTCAGCAAATTCAAATGTACAGACTTCATATGAAAGGGTTGCTCGGGGAGAAAGTTGTGTTTCCATGGGAACAGCACAGGAAAGATCTGATCCTGTGGAAGTAAAACTGTGCCATCAGGTTCTGAATTCGAATTTGTAACTCGAATTTCAAGTATGTATCTTTTTTTTTTTTTTTGCTTCTGATTTTTTTTCAACGTCTAAAAATATTCGGTGTGTAAAAATTCAATGTGTCTAAAAATTCAGCTGCAAAAAAATTCAGCTGTAAAAAGAATTCAGCTAAATTTCTAATAAAATGAAAGTCGTGGCACTCTTTAAATTAAACTCGCATGATTAGGTACAAACTCTTGAATGATTGGTGTTAATATATTTGTGTTTCCAAATACTTGCGCTCTTAGTGGAACAGTTTGTTGTTGTTGTTGTTGTTGAAGGCATTAGTGAATAAACATCTGTCTGATTCTTATTGTCTCCATTCAGGTGTGACATAAAGCTCAGTTTTGTTTTGAATTGGTTTGGAGCAGAATTGGCAACAGATCCAAATATTTGCTTTACTTTTAGTTCAAATAAATACAATTCTGAAAATAAAAGTCAACATTTATCGTCCTGTGCTTTTACATAACCGGAATGAGGTTGTTTGTTGTTTTTTTTTTAAACGTGAGCATTTTCAACAATATGTCTGCAGTTACTTTAATGAAAGTTATCCTTGATTTTGACTGTGTTTTATTCCACGTTTGAGTTGATAATGTTGAATAAACGCAGACTAGTATTGCCATTGTTTTCCAGAACGCTGCACGCAGTCGCGTTACGGTAACTCTGATTTATCTCCCTCCACATATTTCAAAGATCTGCGACTGATCATGGTGGGGAAGACCGGATCGGGGAAAAGTGCGTCTGGAAACACCATCCTGGGCCGCGCCGCCTTCCGAGAGGACGTGTCCCCGGAGTCGGTGACCGACGGCTGCCACAGGGAAGAGGTGGACGGAGACGGGGGGACGATCGCCGTGATCGACACGCCGGGCCTGTTCGACACGCAGAAGGACGCCGAGCGGGTGAAAGAGAAGATCGAGGAGTGCATCGACCAGTCGGTCCCCGGACCGCACGCCTTCCTGCTGGTGATCAGCCTCAAGTCCAGGTTCACCAGGGAGGAGCGGGACGCCGTGCGGTGGATCCAGGACAACTTCGGCTCGGACGCGTCGCTGTTCACCGTCGTCCTGTTCACGCACGCCGACTCGCTGGGGGGCAAGACGCTGGCCGGGTACGTGTCCGAGAGCAAAGACTTACAACGGGTGTTGAACCAGTGCGGCGGGAGGTACCACGCGTTCGTCAATAAGCAGGGGCAGGGCAAGAAGCAGGTCGCCGAGCTCTTGGGGAAAATAGACAAAATGGTGAGCGCCAATGGAGGACGCCATTACACCAGTGAGGACTACGTGAAAGCCCAGAGGAAGAAGGAAGAGAAGATACGGAGACGGCAGCAAGAAAGAGAAGAGAGGTTAAGGAGGAAGCGGGAAAGTGAGGAAAAACTTGCTTTGTGTAAAAAATTAGGTTTCGTCTCCGCAGGACTTGTGGGCGCAGGATGGGCATTCCCCTACGCCGCAGCTGTAGGGCTAACAGTTGGAGCCTTTACAGGCGTGTACTGCGTGTCTGACGCTAACTGAAGGAAGCAGTTTGATTTGACCGTAACCTGTTTCCCTACAAAGTGTGTGGACCGAGGAGCCGTCACGTTATTGAAAGAAACATCAGCTGGATTAGTTTTTCCTTTACATTTGAATCTTATGAAGAAAAATCAGGAATTAGGGAAGCACCGATCCAGGTTTTTTTTTTACTTCTGAGCCGATCCCGATACTCAAATTTAATTTAATATTATTATCATTATTGTTGATTTTCTATGAGGCTCTAATAAACTCCAGCAAAATATGAAATGTACAAATGTATGCATGGATTCTCTCAAAAGGCAACGTGAGGCTTGTATAAGGTCAGAAAAGGAAGCAGTACAAACTATTTTTGTTCACTTTGGACAAGGCGGGGGTCTGCGTGATGAAGCACTACGGCTTTGATTGTTTATTCGTTTCAATCTCATTAAAAACATTTTTAAAAAGACCTTTTGTTCTGCCGTCCGTATTAAACGTTCAATAATTAGAGCAGAAATTGCTTGGTGCAGATTTCCTGTTCTTCAGAATGCATTTTATGCTGTTTATTGTTCAGCTTTTGCCTTCGCGCTTTTATTTTGACACAGGAAGTGACTCACCGGAAGTAACAGCTAAAGTTCAATGACGGTTGTGCAACGTCTTTCTTCAGTTTTTACGGGTTTAAATCCATCAGAAGGCAATAACTGTGACATGTGTGTTCCCTCATGTGGCAATAACTTTAAGAATTAGCTATGAATTAGCGTATGTGCTAATTAGCATTCGCGCTTATTAACGCCTTTGCGGTAAAACACAAGACAGCGTAAGGCCGCAATGCTGGAAGGAAATCCTTCAAAATTAAAGCCCTGAAAGCAACGACAGACAGTCTATTTTCAAAATGAAATAAAACGGAATCCTTCACAGGTTTACACCCAATTTCACTTCAGTGCAAAACTAGACAGACTCCTTTATTACTACAAGCAATATCAAAGAATATTACTGTAGAAATGTGGAGAAAAGTAATGTTAAACTTGGATATGTTGGTCGAAAATAATGGTCTCGTCTTTGTTAATTTGCTCCAGGTTTAAGAGTACTTTTCTCCAAATTCCTATAGTAACATTCTTTATATTGCTTGTAGTAATAAAGGAGTATGTCTAGTTTTGCACTGAAGTGAAATTGGGTGTAAACCTATGAAGGATTCCGTTTTATTGCATTTTGAAAATAGACTATCTGTCTGTCTTTGCTTTCAGGGCTTTAATTTTGAAGGATTTCCTTCCAGCGTTGCGGCCTTACGCTGTCTTGTGTTTTACCGTAAAGGCGTTAATAAAAGTGTAGTTAAAATTGAGTGCGGGCTCACTTGACGGCAGTTAATTAGCGTACGTACTGTCAGTTTATGTTATGAGTTATATGTGCTAGTTGTTGTTACGTGCTAGTTTAGTAATGTTCAACTACATGTGTACTTGTGTGCCAGTTTTGCATCTTTGTAACAGCGATTTTGCGTCTTTTTATTTGTGATTTCACAAACAGACGACTTCATTGGACGCTTGAGGTCAGAGGTCAAAATGCAGCAGGTTTTGTTTTCCCTCTGTATTTGAAACGTGACCCCCCCCCCACCCCCCTCTGGCTTTCTCCTCATTTGGAAAAAAACAAGCGCACCTCGTTGGGCGCCCATGTGCGAGCTCACCCGACGCCATGGAAAACCGGGAAACTTGAACGAAACGCACCAAACTTGTCCTCGTCCCACAAACCCTGCTCAGCACATTCCCGGGACTGTGGACGTCCTCCGAGGGGGGGGAGGAGGGGGGGGGGGGGGGATTCACATGTAAACTGAGGACAATGCAAGGAAATAGGAAGCCCCCTATGCGTCCAGAAGCTTCTCAGACCAACTCATGTGAGCGACGTTTAGCCTGGGAGCTCGTCTTAAACTTCACGCCTCACGTTCTGGATCGTTCTGGATGAACGCGTTCGGACACCCGGGACCTGGAAGAGGGAGATCTGAAGAAATGGCAGAAGGTAAGACGAAGGCCTCTGTGACTCGCAGCCGTCCCAGACAGGAAGCGGGCGAGAGGCCCTGGTTTTATGGAAGCGTGACAAACTGAAGCTGAGGAGATCAAATATTTCCCGTCGTGACGCCGGTGACTTTACGGTCTGTTTCCAAGTCGTGTCTCACCGGTGTGATTATCGTGTCGCAGCTATTCCACTCCGAGAGAAGAAGCAGCGGACTCTGCCTCGGGCCGACGGGTGTGGCCTCAACAACTGTGACGGTATGTTGTCTTTCTTTCTTTCTTTTTTAATTGTCTCTGAGGAAACAAAGCATTAAGACTCTCTGATGGGATCTGACATGGGTACTTATACTCTCAACTGCTACCGGCAATTTATCATCCCAGTGTTGCCGATCCGGTGTTATTTGACTTGTGTTTGCAACTTTTAGCACAAAAAGTCAAAAAGCGCCTGTTGTGAATCTTTTATACTTGATTCTGAACAGATTTAAGTTTTATTTGGGGCTGAAATGAGTTTTCAGAAGTTTTTGAGGCACATGGATGACCTGTAGTTCAATTCAACTTTATTTATGTGGCGCCAAATACAACACGGGTCATTTCGAGGCGCTTTTAACAGAGAGAAACCCAACAAGTCCACATGAACAAGCATGAGCGATGGCGGAAAGGAGAAACTCCCTCTTACAGGAAGAAACCTTAACCAGACTGTGAGGTGGCGGCTTTCTGCTGTTCCGGGTTAGAGGAGAGGAGAGGAGAGGAGAGGAGAGGAGAGGAGGAAGAGAAGAGGAGAGGAGCGGAGAGGAGAGGAGAGGAGGAGAGGACCAGACAGGGTAAATCTTGTTAAATATAATAAATTCTTGACATAAACTATAGGAGACGTTGCATAAACCAAGAGATTTTTTTGACATCAAGAATTTTATAAATAAAAAAAAAAATGAATCAATCAATGAAATATTTATGATAAAATAAATTAATAAATGAATGAAAAATAAATCAATTAAAAAAACAATACCTTTCCATAGATTTTAATAAATAAAATAAGTTAATAAATACATTTAAAAAAGTATTGATTAATTTGATAAACACATACATACATAAATAAATAAAACCAGTCTCTGAATTTTATAAAAAAAAAAATAATTAATGAATGAATTTTATAAATAAAAAATAAATGAATGAATGAATGAATGAAATATTAATGAATAAATAAATTAATGAAATATAAATCAATTAAAAAAAACTAAATACATTTTTGTAGATTTTAGTAAATAAAATAAATTAATAAATAAATTTTTTGTATTAATTTAATAAATAGATAGATAGATAAATAAAATAAATAAAATAAATAATATAAATAAAATAAATAAAATAAATAAAATAAATAAAATAAATAAAATAAATAAAATAAATAAAATAAATAAACAGGTGTGTTCAGGTGGAAATGGGATGTTCAGAAATGTTGTAGAATATCCTCAAAACTGCACGCCGGGATAGAAACGTTCAACATCCAAGTATTAAACTGCCCGTCCAGTAAAGTGTGAACCTCATTGTTGACACACGTCCGTGTGAGCGATGACCGCATGAACCCGGGAGTTTTGATATCTGGAAATATAGCCGACAAAATATTCTGCACACCGTCGAGGCCCTTTTGTCTTAAATACCTCCGTCGTTCAGCGTCATAGTGTCATTTATATCTTTAATTAAATCTAGAAGATTGAGTTGCTGCAAAAACAAACCAACCAAATAATAGTTCCATGTGTTCATTTCAGCTCTTGTTCTTAATTGATTTGTTGTATTTCTGAAAACCGAAACGAGGCCGTGACACAAACAACGGCCCCGGTGCAGAACGAGTGTCCTGCACCGCCTGAATTTCACGTCTCCCGTCTCTGTGCCGCAGCCCTGGATCTGCCCGGCGGCCTGAGGATCGTCCTGGTGGGGAAGACGGGGTCGGGCAAGAGCGCGACGGGAAACACCATCCTGGGCCGGGCGGCCTTCAGGGAGGACCCGAGCCCCGTCTCCGTCACCAAGCACTGCGAGACGGAGAGCGGCGAGGTGGACGGCACGGCGGTGCAGGTGATCGACACGCCGGGCCTCTTCGACACCGGCATCACGCAGGGCGAGCTGAAGACGCGGATCGAGGAGTGCGTGACGATGTCGGTGCCCGGCCCGCACGCCTTCCTGCTGGTGATCCGGCTCGGCGTGCGCTTCACGGAGGAGGAGCGCAACGCCGTGAAGTGGATCCAGGACAACTTCGGCGACGACGCCTCCATGTACACCATCATGCTGTTCACGTGCAAGGACCAGGCGAAGGCCGACAGCGCCCTGAAGGAGTGCAAGGAGCTGCGCCGGCTCTCCATCACGTTCGGCCGCCGCTACCACGCCTTCAACAACAACGACGCCGACGACCGGCGGCAGGTCGGCGAGCTGATCGCCATGGTGAGGGAGATGGTGCAGGACAACGGCGGCAAGCACTACACGAACGAGATGTACGAGCGCGCCCAGCGGAAGCTGCGCGAGGAGGAGGAGCGCCGGCAGCGGGAGGAGGAGGAGAAGAAGGAGGAGGAGAGGAAAGAGTGGGACGCCGAGAGGGAGAGGCAGCTGAGGGAGGGGGAGAGGAAGAAGAAGGCCAGGCGGAAGAACGCCCGCGTGGCGTCCGCCGGCGCCGTGGCCCTGCTGCTGGCCGGCGTGGTCATCGCCGTGGGCGCCGACACCACGGTGGCGCTGGCCCTCGGGGCGCCCGCCCTCGTGCTGGCGGCGCTCTGCGGCCTGGCCGCCATTTTCATATGGAAGGGCATGAAGTGCAAAGCCAAGGCCGGCATGCCGGTGTAGCGGCGGCGTGGACGCGCGGCGGCGGCGTGGACGCGCGGCGGCGAGGACGTGCCGCCTCATCTGCAGCTCATCTGGGGCGCCGGATTAAAAGTAGTAGCCGTGGATTTGACGGGCGTCACTGTGCTGCCCCCTACTGGTGACTGTGTTTACTTTTATTCTGAAGTTCAGCAGTAACACACACACACACACACACACACACACACACATACACACACGCACACACACACACACGCACACACATATGTGAATTTAAGAGTAAAACAAGCATGAACTGAAAGGCTTGGCTTTGTCCTTGCTTCACCCTTTTTGTTGTGACTTGAACTTGAACGTTTAAGGCAAAGAACATGTGGCTCATGTGTGATAAGTTATGTGATAATTCCTTAAAAAAAAAAAAAAATGTCCGCGCAGATGAAGCGTCGCTCCTCACGTACGCTGTGACGCGCCGTTTATAATTGGCAACATGACGAGCTCATTGTCCTGGAGGAAGTGGGGAAACAATGGCGAGCGTGCGTGACGGCTCTTAGCGGAGGAAAACAAGGGCCGCCCAGCGGGCTAAGCTAATGCTAACGCTAACGCTCAAACACACCATATATGGCCAAGAGTCAAGAAAACTAAAGCTTCTGGTTTGTTTGTTTTTATCAAGCTTATGTGGATTTTTTTTTAACCCTCTTTAATAAAAAAAACACAAAAAACACACAATCGTTAATAAACACTATCTTTTTCTGTCCTCATTTATTCGGTTAAATATGAAAAGTGTAAGCGAGAGTAGATTACGTCACAGATCTGCAACCTTTATGACCGAAACAACAATTTTCATAACTTTACACCAGATCAAATGTAAGCGGAACACGTTTAAATTACACCCGTGCTGCTCTTAAACTTTCTTTTATATTGTTTTGATATAAAAAATGTATCTTATATTGCAGTTATAAAGTTTAAATTACAATTCAGTAGCTAAACTTTTCAAATTTTTTTTGTTTTTGCAGCTGATTTTAGCAATTTCATCCTTCGGTTCTGCCATCATCAGGTGAAAAAGAATCTTGGCATTTTAGATGTATTAACTATTATGCCTGCAGGTTAGAGAGGCTACCCCTTGTTTGGGTGGAAAAACAGACAAAAATGTGAATATAAAAATAAATTTTTACTACAATACTCAACTCATTAAAGAGAAAAGTTATACATTTTAAAAATATAATACAAAAAAGCCAGTTTTATCTAATTCGATCAATATAAGGACTGTCTGGGACATTTTGAACCATTAAAAAGTAGATATATTTTAATTTCTTATGTCAGTTGAAGTGAATTGTTGACTAAATAACTACTTCTAGTCATCTATTCTCTGGTTTCCTGGTGAAGCTGGTATTTGGACATTGACGCCATCTAGTGGCGGAAAATGTCATAACTAAACCTCAGCAAACAAATCTTCACTCAACAGGAGCTCCAATAATAATTCCTCTAAAAGGCAAAGCTTTTTACACCAAAAAACATAAACATTTGAACATAAAAGCTTTTAAGTTCTTCAATTTTTTTCTTCTTTTTTTTAAAAATTGCTTGTTGCGTCACACGTTAACCCGTCTGACAAACATTAGGTTCGTCTCAAAGGCTTCTTCTCTTTGCTTTCTGCCCACTGCGACCCGGAGTGATGACAACATGGCAGCGGACAACAGTGTCCCTGTGCTGGCGTGTGTGTGTGTGTGTGTGTGTGTGTTATGCAGCATGTTTCCCTCCCACAGCAGCCCGACAGGCTGTCCAGCCACATCAGAAGAAGTCGACCCTCGTCTGGCATCGTATCGGTTCAGAATCGCACGAAGGACCCCGAAGACGACCCTTGAAGACGACCCTGCAGACGATCCCGAAGACGACCCTTGAAGACGATCCCGAAGACGACCCTTGAAGACGACCCTGAAGACGACCCTGCAGACGATCCCGAAGACGACCCTTGAAGACGACCCTGAAGACGACCCGGAAGACGACCCCGAAGACAACCCTTGAAGACGACCCTTGAAGACGTGAGTTGACGAGATATCCCCGAGAGCACGTTGAAAATAGACGCTCGTAAAGTCAATTTTGTTCCTTCTTCCCCCCCTCCCCCGTCGACATCCGTGCAGCAAAGTTGGATAGAAAACCCCCCAGGAGCACATTTCCACGAAGACCTCCGTCTCTTTGCGATCCTCAGACGTCCTCGGGGGTGGGGGGGCGAGCGAGGGCGTGCGTCGTGCCAGGCGACGATGGCGTCCACGGGCCTGCAGCTGCTGGGCCTGGTCCTGGCCCTGGTGGGTTGGGTGTGCGGGGCGCTGGTGTGCGCGGCGCCGCTGTGGCGCGTGTCGGCCTTCGTCGGCGGCGAGCTGGTGATCGCCCAGGTGCTCTGGGAGGGGCTGTGGATGAACTGTCTGTCTCAGACCACCGGTCACATCCAGTGCAAGGCCTACGACTCCACCCTGGCCCTGCCCACGTCGGCCCAGGCCGCCCGGAGCCTGACGGTGCTCTCCCTGCTCCTCTGCCTCGTGGCCCTGGCGCTCGCCGTCGCCGGGGCCAAGTGCACCCGCTGCCTGGGCGACGGCAAGCAGGCCGACAAGGCCCGGCTGGCCCGGGTGGCGGGGGTTCTCTTCGCGGTGGCGGGCCTCGCCTACTTGGTACCGATCTGCTGGACCGCCCACGCCGTCATCAGGGACTTCTACGACCCGAAGGTGGCGGCGCCTCTGAAGAGAGAGCTGGGGCCGGCGCTGTACCTGGGCTGGGGGGCCAGCGTCATGCTCCTGGTGGGGGGGGTTCTGCTGCACATCGGCTCCTCTCCACCAGGGGCCCGGGCGACGCCGGTGTTCGGGAGAGCCGCGAAGGACAACCCTCAGGCGGCGGCGGAGGCCAAGCAACCGGAGAAATCTTTTGTTTGATGAGATCAACGCACGTCCTCTTGTTTTCTCTTATTTCATGCAAAAACCAAAAACCGACGTCGGTTTTGCATTTTGGGGCGTTTGACTGAGTTACATTGTGTGGCGGGGGAGGGTGAGGGGGAGGGCTTGTTGGTGGGGGGGGGGGTGTAAAAGCTCGGTGGCGAGTGGGAGTGGAGACGAGCTGTGGGAGGATTTCAGATGATGACATGTTCACTAATGCATGTGACTTACATTTCTTGGATTCCAGTCGCCCTCTGCTTGCTTGTGTGTGTGTTTGTGTGTGGGCTGTGAGTGTACACAGGGCCAGTGTTCGTAGTAAACGGGTGCAGTAGTGCGGCTGCTTGTTTTAATTACTTCTCACACTTTTTTATTTTTTAAATCTTATCATTTCACTGAATAACAAACGGAATTTGTTTTTTTCTTTAACGTCTTCATAGAAATGTAGAGTTATACAGAATACTCTTGTCACATATTATATTTTAAAGTTAGATTATCAAAGACAAGTGCATTTTTTCGGCACATATTTCCACACGAGTTCAATTAAAGTAGTAAATACGTCCTCTAGTTTAAAAAATTTTTTTAAATATGTGTAATAATTATTGAATATCTAAGTTTTATTAACTTTACTTTGCATTTAATGTACATTTGTTAGGATACATTTGTCTTTTTTTGTCTTTTTTTAAATTAATGGATAATTTGAAATGAATAAAGCAAAAACAAAACACATTTGAAAAAAAACATGATAAAAAAGTACTTGATTCTTATTATGCTTTATATGTTTCATAGAGGTAACGCCACTTTTTGACCATTTAACTTCCTGCTAATGAGACTTATAATTCACAAACTGTTTGCTGTTTCACTGTCACTGCCAGTAGGGACGTAATGTAAAACCTCCAATAAACATTTTGACATTTCATGAATTACCAAACGACACGGAGGCTTTTTTGGGACGTAAATATTGTGGACGTGTGCAGAACAGCTGACGTGTCAATTATCACCCACCTTTTTTTCTTTTGGTCTTTTCGGTCCTTGACATTTCAATGAGCCTTTTGTTAGTCGTCTCTCGTTTTGGACAAAAGTGTGACATTTTCTCTTTTTGTACATTTGTTGTGAATCTGCTGCTTTATCAAAAATATTTTTTATTCAACAAGAACATTTACAAACTCTAGTGGCGGCGAAGCATGCAGGCATCAATCACAAAGAGAAAATAGAACAAACAAACAAAACAAAAATACAAGGGGGGAAGCAGTCAAATGTGCATAAACAAACTAATACAGGTAAATAATCACAAACATTCATCTGGGCTTTTACACTGAACTTAAATCAAAAGAGAAAGAGACACATCTTTGTATATTTTAGATAGAGATTAAACTTGTTTTTAAAACAGTTGAACAGCTTCATATTCCTCCATTTATTCCAGCGTAAATGATATTTCCCCAACATCAGAAGTATATTAATAACGTTACATAATGCAGGGTCTGGGTGCTTTTTATAGTCTAATATGTCAGAGAGGTCTAAATTGTTTACATCATTAATCTTGAGAGAAATACGATTTTTAATATCACCCCAATTTTCTTTTTCTTTTTGATTGAGGACAGGACAAAAATAAAGATGCATTTGATTCATTACAAAATTACAACACTTCAAAACCAAGTCTATTTTTTAAGAGTTCACTTTAACTTTAATGTGATCCCTTCACCTTTTGGGGGAAAACTGGCCAACTTTATCTGTTTTTTTTATTTGTTCTCCAGGCAGAAATCACATTATTCGGCAGTAGTACCAGTAACAAAACACCAGGGGGCAGCAAACACGACGTGGCGCGACATGAGAGCCTCTTCAAGAACAAACTGATTATTTCATGAAGGGGAAAAGTGTTCAGTTACTTCCTGCTGATAAAAAAGAGTTGGAGTTAGAGTTTTTTTTTCTTTTTTTTAAAGCTGTTCTGGCTGAGGCTTCGAGTTATGTAACGCAGTTTAATATCTCTGACGTGCCAACAGGCCTGTGCACGTCTATGAATGTAGCTGAGCTGCCATGACGGTGACTTATGATTGTGTTGGGAAATAAAACTGAGTGAAGCAGTGAACCCACACAGGAAGTAACACATCCGTGGAGCCCGCCACCGTCCCCATGAACTCTGTCCTGCTGACACACACACACACACACACACACACACACACACACACACACACACACACACACACACACACACACACACACACACACACACAAACAGATTTAAAGCAGCTTACAGGCACAAGAGGAAGGAAAATGGTAAAAAAGGAAGGAAAAGGAACCAGCACGGGTTCATTCTGAGGCTCTTCTCAAGACAGAACCTGTTCAGAACCGAACGTGATTTCATGTGAAACAGAAACACTGTGATTTTCTCATAGTGTGACCTTTAATGACCTCCGGCTCTCCCTGCAACAATATTTCAATAGATTTATTTTTTTTTTTTTAAATAAACTGTGACAATTCTGAGAACGTTGTGACTCCAGGAGACGGTCGGTCAGATTAGTTTCTGTCAGAAAGTATCCAGCAGGTCACAAGTTTGACAAAACCAGTCCTGACTAGTATCACACTCTTCTTGGGCGTTCATTTATCAGACGACGTTAACGAGTGACCGTCGTGCGTGACGAGCTTCTGCAGCTCTTGTAATGTATAACCTGAAGTCCAAATGTCCACTCTTGCCTGGACACGTTCACGTTTTTTTTTGGGGGGGGGGATTCACAGAAAAAAATGAAAATTCAAGGGATTATTAAATATGAATTTAAATGTCATTTGAGCAGAGCAGTTTGCAACATTGATCATATGTGGGAGTTATGCTTCATTATTTATGTTATTACCTTACAAACATTAGTCAGAAATATGTTGTTAAAGTATTGTTCAAAACACAATTTCATGGTTTTTTTAATTATTATTTGTCCAATAACAATTGAAAATGTGCTGTTATTCTGAGTTTCTGGACAGAAGAAGCGTTTTTATTTATTTATTTATTATTTCATTGAAGTTATAAGAAATTATGTGAAGTATAACCCAGCATGTTGAGTGGCATTCACACACTGGTGGGTTCAGCGCCTGGCTCACTCACTTTTATTCTTATTTTTCACAAAATAAGAATCTAATATAGAATTACAAGAAATAAAACCTGACTGTGCAGGAGAAGAAATCCTCAAGTGAAGCTTATATGAAATGAAAGCCCATTAATAAACATCACTGTCGTGAAAATTAAATTAGAAAAGGGAAAAACAAGCAGAGAAAGCTAACAGAGGGGTAAAATAATAAAATAAAAAAATAAAAAACTACACAACATATCAACTCAGTCAGTGGGATCCTATTTGGAGAGAAGATGATTTAATAATTAAGCCTTAAAGAAGGACAAAGAAGAAGAAATGTAACCTATTTTAACAATATAAATGATCCATTTAAAAGCTTCATTACAACAAATATACAAAGAGTAGGAGGATGGGACTTTAGAGTTGACTAAAAGCTTGGATAAATTAATAATAGATATTATTTTCTTTGTTTTTACTTTTTAGGTTTTAAGGTGTTTGATTCTCCAACAACTGATCGTGACCAATAGCTTTTCATCTGCCATTGATGGCGATGATGCAACCTTCAGCACTTTTTTATTTCTCTCTAAATAAATGCATTACTGGCGAGTTACTTTTAGAAACTCCCATATTTTCTGGAAGCGCTCACTTAATGTCGACTTTTTTTTTTCAGTCCAACTCGCCCACGGAGACTTTTTGTTTACGAATCTAAGCTTCGAACGTGATTTTTACCAGGCGAAATGGGCGGAAACTCAGCCAACCTGGCAACATCCCGCTCGCCTGAGAACAAACCTGGCAACGTCACAGGGAACGTGGGCCGTTGTTCTCTTAAAGCGACAGGAGCGTCGCTCAGGCCCGCGCGAGCTGCGCGCCGCGTGCGTGTCTCTTTAAGAGAGCTCGTGACAATACGCGGCGGTGGCGAGAGTGGGGTATGTGAGCCCGTGAGAGAGCGCGCGGGGCTGTTTTGCCTCGTTTACCCCGACCTTTGGATCTCGCCACCCCCCCCTCCGTCGGTGGAGGTGGAGGAGGCAGCTCCGCCGTCCTCTCTTACAATTGGCTCTTCTTTCCTGGAACCCCGTGGCACGCGCGCACACAAAACACCGTCCCCGCACGCGCACCGTGGCGTGAGTGTGCGTGATGCTGCGGGAACCCAAAGTCCCTCCGGCCCGCGGCGCGCACACAACACAACGCAACGCGACACAACACAAGACACACGCGCTACAAAACACACTTCCCGGGATGTTCGAAGAGTAACGAGGCCGCGCGTGAGCCGCTGCAGACCGACACGAGCGCCGCGAGAGCCCGGCCAGGAAGCGGGCGGACCCGGACCGAGGAAGTCCCCGCCGCCGCATCGGAACACGGGCCCCCCCCGGGCAGCGACACGATGGCCGAGAAGCGGATGTCCCGGTGGTACTTCGGCGGGCTGGCGTCATGCGGAGCCGCCTGCTGCACGCATCCCCTGGACCTGCTGAAGGTGAGGGGCTGACCGGGGGTGGAGGTGGTGGTGGAGGGGCGGTGGGTGCTGCAGCCTCATCCGAGCACCGAAGTCCAGCTGCTGCGTCCCCTTGCAGTTGGAGTCGGTGCATGGAGGGGGCAGCATAGAGGCCCGGGCTGCAGGATCCAGCGGTTCCCCCTGCAGGGTTCGAACCCCCCACCCTGGATGACCTCCTCTGAGCTCTGTGCGGTTTGCATGTCCTCCTTCCTGCACGCGCGGGGGTCCTCCAACCCAGTGGGGTCCAATTTAAATTCAACGTGAAGCCGAATTTAACGAAACCTCCTGGTGTCAAATCTAGTGACACACCCTGTTGCATTCTGGGTGTTTTTTTTTTAAAACTCTCCCCTGACTGCTTGTCTTTGAGGCTGAATTATCTCACAGCAGCATCACCATGTTGTGTTGCCACTATTATGAAATCTGTTTTTTTTTTTTTAAAGAGCTCCTGCAGTGGACGTTTAAAAGGACTAGAAGTGCTCTTAACGCTTCAAAAACCCGATTTCTTCCTCTCGTTCAATATTAAGAATAGTGAATTAGCAACCGGTCAATAACCGCCACTTTAACCTTAACGTGAACAGTCGCCCGCTATTAAACTATAAACTCCAGATAAAACTAGTGACGGTACACCTTCGCAGGTAATAATGCGTCTCAAACATTTTCCAGGGATCCAGAGTATTGTTTAAATATCTTCTTAACTATAAATCTATAAAACTATAAATACATTGTTATTGTTATTTTTAACATTATTCTTTCATGCCTTTTTGCACTGTGGGTCCAAGAGGACTGACATTTCATCTGTGCTGGATGTCATGCATATTAGCACACTTGACTTTGACTTTGACATCATGAAAAAAAATGTGCAACTTTGATCAAGTTTCGCCTTTTCCCACACATTTTATTGTGAAGGAACGGCACATAGCAGAGTGTATTTGTTACACCGGTGTAAACTGAATCGCCGCAGTGCAAACGCAGCTTCCCCCGTCTGTGTTTGGCTGAACGGAGCACCGGGTGACGCCGATCCACCCGAACCTATGATCACCCTCGTGTACCGTGTAATTTTATATTCTCTTGTTTATCCTGACGGGCAGCGGCTCTGACGACGCCTGTAACGGGTGGAGGAGACCAAGATCAGGACATCTGGCTGCTTTTTTTTAAATAAAAAAAACAACATTTCTTTTCCAAGGCCGGGTTCCACAAACTCTAAACGATCTGCAGTGTGAAAGGACTCGAGCAAAGTAGCCGTCCTCCTAAACGTTTTATTATCTGCACAACGTCGTGGGTTTAGGATGTGATGACACTCATGTGAGCTCAGACGAGATCACAAGCTTCTTTACTTTCTGTGAACGACGTCGCGTCGCCGACGGCAACCTGGCTGGGACTCTGTAGTAATAGATTACACGTATTTAAACTCACCAGTTAAAATTAAGTTTATCTGCATTTAAAAAAAAAAAAAGAAGTGTGTATTTATGCAGCTACTGTTGAATGAACACGTCTTATGAAAGGATCAGTCAACACATCATGAAGACGATATGTCGCAGCTTGTTTGTTTGCACAAATGCAAATCCTGGTGAGGAACAAGAGTTTCACCTGAAAACACACGAAATAGACTTTGAGCAATTGGAAGTTGGGGTTTTGTTTCGCCGTTCCATTTCCTGTCTTCCTTTTGCATGATCTACCCCCCCCAAAAAAAAACACACACACACACACACACACACACACACACACACACACACACACACACAGAGTGCAATGATGTGTTTTTTGTTACTTTACAAATCTATTTGTTCCTGGTAATAATGATGATAATCGAGTTGTATACGATAATACGGATGTTTGCCAAAATTCACAACACTAGCAATTCATCAGCCCCACATTTTCAAATTAAAATGAGGTGATTAATTTAATTTAATTTTTTTATTTAATAGTTTTTTATTTTATGTTTTATTTTATTTTATATTTTATTTCATTTTATATTTCATTCTATTTATTTATTTTAATGAATTGATTTGATATTTTATATATTTAATTAATTAATGCATTTTTTATTCATTTCATTGCATTTCCAGAAACACGAATGAATGAATGGCTTTTCTTTTTTCCTTTTTCTTTGATTTCGTGTCGCATCGTTTACCGTACCCAGGATCAAACTTGACATCCCAGCAGCAGTGAGGTTTCAAACTGGAGAAACTTTATTTTGAAGGACATAACATGTATTTGATGAGCCCCGTAGTTAAAGCAGGGGTGTCAAGCACGTTTCCATTCGAGGGTCACGTGCAGCCAGACTATAGGTGTTGAAAAGGTCGATATTTTCAGAAAAACATTCACTTTGGAAAATGACGACAATCTCAACATAAAGCAGATTTTAATGAAAACTTAAAATGTTTGAGTTCATGCAGTCTGGACTTCCTGCTGGAGCAGAGTAAAGAATTCATATTTACATTTGAACCAAAAAAATTGTTTAATGTGCTTCTTAACATGTAAGAGAATTTGAAAGTCTGTGTGTCGATGAAGGACTGACCACAAGGCGTTTTTAGTGTTTTTAACTTGAATCAGAACAGACGTCTCCTGATAAAAACTGTTAAAACCTTTCGGAGGCCGAGGGTTTGTTTACCGTCTCTCAGTTACATATTACTTCTTCTCTCTGCGTCATGGGGAGATAATTCCAGACCAGGGCCGTCGAACACGAGGTCCGTGGTGCAAAACCGGCCGGCGAGAGGCTCCGACCCCAACAAACCAGCAAGGAAATTATTTGTTTTTGTGTGAAAATATAGACGTTTTCATCACGTTTTCAACTTTTTAAGTTTAATTTTGCTGCTCCTGTGTCGCATTTTATCGCATCAATCCAGACAATCCTGCACTTTGACCTTTTAAAGGGTCATATTATGGAAAATTCACTTTCTAAAAGTTTTTCCAGCAGCAAGAATCGTCCCCGTACCTGGAGCGACGCCCCAGAAGTGAAGAAAGTGTGTCCTCTCTCTCCCTGTTCCGATTTTGAAGTGTGTTGCTCCAACCAGCCAATCAGAAATCAGACCCTATATAGTGTCATTGGGGGGTTCAGCCAATCACAATCAAGGTAGGCCTCTCCCCCCTTTGACTCCTCCTACAATTAGCCAGCTCTGCTCTGGCACATGGCTTCCCAAGATGGGCATGTGTGGGTGGAGCCAGTCCAGCTCACGCAGACACAGCAAATTCTGAATGTAGCTTCTATGATCCGATATTCAAATGGAGCGAAAATCAAGGAAAATAACTAAACTGTAAATAAAACGTTTTTTTTTTTTTTTTTGTACCGAGACCATGTGAAAGTGACGAAAAGCCGGACGGTAATACGAGAACACTGCTTTGCTCGTCCGTCTCTCAGGTTCACCTGCAGACGCAGCAGGAGGTGAAGAAGAGGATGGTGGGCATGGCCGTCCACGTGGTGAAGAGCGACGGGGTGCTGGCCCTGTACAGCGGCCTCTCCGCCTCCCTCTGCAGGCAGGTACGTGAACTGCCGGCCCTCCGGCGCAGTTGGCGGCTGTGAACGGATCAAAGCAAGTCAAAGTGTATCAAGAACGACGGGGGAGCGAGGAACCGCAAAGACGATATCAAGGGACGGGGGTTTTTTTTATTGTTAATTTTTTTAGTTTTTAAAGTCGTGAAAGTAAAAAAAAAATGCAACCATGTGTTTTTTATTGAGAATCAAAGATGATTTGTGGGTTCAAAAAGTAGTTGTATGGGAAGTTTGTCCTTATTGTAGGATTTTTGAGGAAATTTGACATCAGGTCAGTTTCTCAGGCAATAGTTGATTAAAAAAAAAAAAAAGAGAGAGAGGAGGAAGTGATTCAACAAAATACTGTGATCGATATACTATGATTTTCTCCCTCAGATGTCCTACTCCCTCACTCGATTCGCCATCTATGAGACGGTGAGGGACATGCTGGGCAGCAACAGCCAGGGCCCCATGCCCTTCTACCAGAAGGTCCTGCTGGGAGCCTTCGGAGGTAAAAACAAAACAAAAACAAAACAAACAAACTCTTCCGACTCGCTCGCCAGACGCTCCGACGCAGCTCCGTTTCTTTGACGACAGGTTTCACCGGCGGCTTCGTGGGCACGCCGGCCGACCTGGTCAACGTGAGGTACGAGGGCGCCGAGCGCACGACAAGCCCATGTTTTTATCTTTGGAGGAAAAACTAACGGCGTGTTTTTGACCGCAGGATGCAGAACGACATGAAACTGCCACCGGAACAGAGGAGGAAGTGAGTTTTTAAACTCTTATCTGAGGCACTTATGGGTCATTTCGACTTTTCTAGCGCTTTGTGTGACCGTTGACACAGATTCCCCCCCGGGTGCAACTTTTTGAAAAATGCCCAGACGCCGCGGGATCGAGGAGAAAACGACCAACTTTTAAACGACCATGATGACTAGTATTCCTGCACATGCTCAGTAGAGGCAATCGGAACGAAGTGTCACGATTCCGTGTTCTCCTGGAACTTTGGTGCTTTTATTTTGACAGTCACCGTAATAACAATCCAACTTGCTCGTCTGGCCACGAGAATGTTCCGTGTTCTCCCGTCGTTTATGTTTAGAGTCGATTGTTCTCTGCCACGTGTGTGTGTGTGTGGTTTAATTACAAATACAAACAACAGCACCCTCTAGTGGCCCAACATGAAAAGTACATCATTTTCAAAACGTTGCCGTGTAAACGAGACACTTTACTGGAACCAAAATGCACAAATGATGAGTTTTCACGTGAAACAATACCGTGTAGTTATCTGTTGGTTTTTCTGTTTTGTTTTTGTTTTTTTAAATAAGCTTAAAACTTTTGACTTTCTCGAATCCAAGATCCAGTATGTCAAAAGGTTTTTGACATATTCAGTCGGTGCTGATAAAACAATCCCCGCAGACGACTGAGCTGGACTCTCGTTCTTGTGTCTGCAGCTACAAACATGCCGTGGACGGACTCGTCCGAGTCGCCAGGGAAGGTACAGTATGTCCGGCTCAATCGGGTGAAATGTCTCCGGGTGGACGGCGTCCTGACGGTTTGATGTGCTCTCTGGACCCGACGCAGAGGGCGTGAGGAGACTCTTCTCGGGAGCGTCCATGGCCTCCAGCAGAGGCGCTCTGGTCACAGTGGGACAGGTGAGGCTCTCTTGTCTTGTCCCCGTCCCCCCGCCCCCCCCACCATGTCCTTCACACGTCTACGACGTCCCTCTCCTCCCTCTTCGTAGCTGGCGTGTTACGACCAGGCCAAGCAGCTGGTTTTGGGGACGGGCATCATGGGGGACAACATCATGACGCACTTTGTGTCCAGCTTCATCGCCGTGAGTACATCGCCGCTGTCCCCGTCCCCGTCCCCGTCGGGGCCCCGGCGGCTCTGCTGACTCGGCTTTGTTTTGACCGCAGGGAGGCTGCGCCACCTTCCTCTGCCAGCCGCTGGACGTGATGAAGACGAGGCTGATGAACTCCAAGGGAGAGTACACGGTGAGTGCCGCCATTTCCCTGTCCCGGCTCCAGGACTCCCTCCTCTTCTCTGTCCCGGGCCTCTCGTCACGCCGTCCTGTCCCGTGTCTGTCCCCAGGGCGTCGCTCACTGCTTAAGAGAAACCGCCCGACTGGGTCCGCTGGCATTTTACAAGGTAACAGACGCTCACAGCTTCAGTGGATTCGTGTTGATTTTTGTATTAATCAACGCAACGAAGTCTTAAAAATTGGTGTGGCGTTGGCAGCCAGGCCCCAAACTCCTTCAAAATAAGAGTACTTCTTTATCAAAAATAACAATGTTGGCTTCAAAATGGATGTTAAGTGTTGAGCTGGCTTTCAAAATAAAAGCCTCCACTTTCTTTTTCCAAATAAAAATCCTTGTTTATTAAGAATTACTCCAAAAACCTCAAAAATGTATATTTATGGATTATCTAGATTAGAGTTTAGTTGGGTTTCAAAATAAAGCCCCCATTTTCTTTTTTCCTTAATAAAAGTCCTTGTTTATTAAGAATTACTCTAAAAATGTGTATTTATGGATTAGCTAGATTAGTTTAGTTGGGTTTCAAAATAAAAGCCCCCATTTTCTTTTTTCCAAATAAAAATCCTTGTTTATTAAGAATTACTCCAAAAACCTCAAAAATGTATATTCATGGATTAACGAAATTAGAGTTTAGTTGGGTTTCAATATAAAAGCCCCCTCCACCCATTTTTTTCAAAATAAAAGTTTTTTTTTTTTTTTTTCCAACCTTCAAAATGTATATTTGTATCTATGTTTAAATGGTTCAGAGTGCAAGGTGCCGCTTGCAGCTTTAATTTCCATTTTGGGGTTATAGTCTCATCGTCACAATCCCGAGAAGAGCAGAAACGCCTCAGAGCCTTTAATCCTTGTCAAAACGGGTCCGGCGGCTCGTCGGCGGCCCGTCTTGACCTGGCCGGCGTGACGGAGGAGGTGTAACGGCGTGTTTCTGTTTCAGGGTCTGGTTCCTGCTGGGATCCGCCTGGTTCCTCACACGGTGCTCACCTTCATCTTCCTGGAGCAGCTCAGGCAGAACTTCGGCATCCGCATCATCTCATGAGTCCCGGAGGGGGGGGGGGGGGGGTTAACGTCTCCCCCACCCCCACCCGCCCACCTCCACCTTCCACAGCTTCATCCCCTCCATCCCTCTGCCGTTCGTCAAGATTAGAAGGGAAGACGGAGACGTGTTTCCTCCTCCTGCTCTACCTCTCAGAGCACCAGTGTCTTAAAAAGCCCCTTTTCTGCTACTAGGAAAGTTCTAAATGCTAAAATAATGAGACGTCGCTGACCAACCTGCTCCAGAGGACAATGGATTCGTCCTCACAGACGTCCGGCGGATGGAAAACAGTCGAATACTAACTCTAATAATTTCCAATCGTTAGTTTAATTGCACTTACAGGCCAGTGGCGCGTGCGCCAACACGCCAGATTGTTGCTAAATTGTGTTTTTGTGTTTTCATTTTTTTTTTTCTTTCTTTCTCCGTGGTTGTTTTCTCGCTTCCCGGAGGTTCACGTTGTTGTAAAAGCCGTCGTCCCGCCTCACGTCATTCCCACCAGACCAAACGCACTCTGCTCTGCATTCACAACTGGAAACCAAACAAGCCATTGAAATCTTTTCTAACTTAACTCCTGTTGAATTAATTCCACCGGCAGATCTGGAGGAAGAAGAGGACCAAGCTTGTTGTCGTGATGTCCGAGAGGGTGACGGATAAAAAAAAAACCATAATGGCTCTTGTAGTTTGTTTTAATGGCTTGTGTTTCCTTGATCCCCTGTAGAGAACTGCTGTCCGGTGCAAACACTGTATTTCCATCCGTAAATGTTTCTCTTCTGAGTGTCACACTTCTGACTCAGGATGCAGCTGATTTAAAAGGCACTTTAGCAAAACAAAAAAAACCCAAACTAACCTGTAGCGTAGAACGCAAGCGCTGCTTGTTCCCGTGCTCAGACGCAGTAAATAGTTTTTTGTTGTTTGTTGTCCTCTCTGCTGTGCCTGCTCTGTTAACAAGGGTGCCTTACACTCTCTGGCCTGCAGGGGGCAGCGTTGCGACGTGTTTAAAACGCTTTCTCGATCCCCGCGGTGCATTCAGAAGAAGAGCCTGAAGGGTCTCCGGACCAGGACCTCTGTGCCTGCATGTTGGTGTTCCTGAACTCAGCCATATTGTCTGTGAACGGTCTGTGACTTGTAGCCCAACCGGAGGAACGGTTCTGTGTTAGTGACTTTGTTTTGTAGATCCTGACCCAATGATTTTGAAATTAAAACACTAATTCAACGTGTGTGTGTGTGTTTGTGTGTGTTACGGCCTCGGTGACGTGACTCCAGAGTTTGTCCTCATCAAGTCAAGGACGTACCGTCGCTCGGCTCCCGGGGATTTTTCTCCTGAGGTGCAGCTCGGCGCCGGACTTCAGGCGTAATGACAGATGACGACGGCGTGCTTCTGTCACTTCGCCCCGATGAGCGGCGTTGCTCCATCCTTTATTAACTCAATCCATCACATGGGGGGGGGGGCCCTAGACGCTCGCCTCCCAAAGCCACAGACGCTCGCTGATAAGTAAATTTGTACTTTATATTAATTATTAGTACTTGGTATAATGGGAATTAACATTTTGCAAGTTATCGTAGATTCGTGCACGTCTATTTTAATCACCGTTCGCTGCTTCACGCCTGCGAGGCCACGAGTCGTTGTACCTTGTGCTCATGAGAAGATATTTTAACTGCGCCACTCTAAGATGTCTTCAAGGTCTCTGGCCTTCGGGCCAGAGGAATATCTTATCTTAGGGCATTCCTACCTTCTCAGCTCACATAGAAGTGTACTTACATACGCAGTTAACCAGTGTTAACCTCACTTTGTTGTATGTCGGAATGAGAATGTAACCGCCTACTTCATCGGTGGGAATAAAAACGGGCGACGGAGGGAAGAACTTGGCAGATCGACGAACGAGCTGTGAGGCGACTTCACTCTCTGCCCTTGTGCAAGAAATGTTGATTGTTTTGACTATTATTGCTCTCGATACTGGGGTTGTCACTTTTCTCTCGTTCTTCCAGGTTTTTCACCAAACACTCGCCTCCCTACGCCACAGACATGGACTTAACCCTCTGTTTCCTGTGGAGTCCGGACTGTTCTTACCTCAGAAATATGCTTTAGTGATGTTAAAAAAAAAAAAAAATTTAAATAGTGCTGTCAAAAATTACACCTTAATTTAGTTCACTAATTTGAAACGTTTGAATTTGTTGGAAAAACTTTTTTTTTTTTTTGTAATTAATGTGGTTTTGATTACTTCCGGTATTTACTGTAAACAAATGAAAGTGTAGAAATGTGTGTAGCACAAATTTTATTTTGACCTTCAGTAAAAAAATTTGGTTTTTTTTTCAAACTTTAAATTCTGGTGCTTTAATCAATTTTAATAAAGGTTGTCTATCAAAATGAGAAAAACATTTTTTAGGCCAAAAAGTTTAGTTATCACACACTTGAATTTTCTTTTTGACTTACTCCCATCTTGTTGTAAAAAAACAAAAAAAAAACAAAAACTGTCTCAAAGGAGATTATGGCCAAAGTTCAGTTCACATTCGCCCCCTGGAGGTGAGGCAGGGTACTGCCTGCCTCACCGGCTTGACTTTTCTCTGCTTTACTGTGACGATCAGCAGGAACGATTCTCTCACACGTACATTTAAGACATTATACAGACCGTAGAGAGTCCTGCTGTAGAACAACTATTAGTGTAAAGTTCATATTGTTGATATGCTGAGGAACAGAAACCACAGCGTCACGTGACGCGTCATGGGTGTGATTTCTGCCCTCGATTTCATCCACTAATACTCACATTCTGACATTTTTTACTTCATAAAATGTCAGTAATGTGTAGAGTCATACTGAAAATGCATCTTTAACACAAATCAGTGGAAAATATAATTAATTTGTTTAATGTACATTGACTGTGCGTCACTGTTCTATTGTATTAAAAAACAAACAAATGTATAAAACGACCAGGAAACAGCAAGCAATAGCATGTTTATATAATAATGTAGACATTTAGAGGAGAGAGAGCTTGGAAGGAAATGCCTCTTTGCCTCCACTAATATTTGTATTGCGTACAGTAAATTATGTACTTCTGTTTGTAAACGACTGCGAAGACATAATTTTAGATTAACTGAAAGGTCACAGTGGATCTGAAGGAGATCTCATAATAATAAATCATATTACTTCTTTGTAACTCAGCAAAAATCTGGTAAACATACTGCCGGGAAGAAAAGAAACTTTCAGTCTCAGCTTTAATCTGAGTTTATTAAAGTTTGAGTGTAACTGAAAGTTAAAGTCTTTAAGTTCTTTGTAGTAATTGTCATTTTCACGCATGTCTTTTCTGTCAGGACCTGGATTCAAACCCAAAGTCAAGCTTCAGATACAATACTTCTACAATGTATTCTATTATCATTGAGTCTACTATTTCTACGATCGAAAAGCATTAAAAAAATATTTCAGTCTCAATATCTATGTTTATTTACCCGAAAAACACTGTGGGCTGTACCCACTTCCCACAACAGTGTATAAAACTCAATTAATCTGCAGAAACGATTCACCCAATAAATCAGAAATGCATGAAGTGTGCTGAATTATCTTCCCCGCTTAAATAAAGGCAAATTACACTTTTTCATTAAGTCACTGAAAACCAGGTTAAAAGGATCATCTGAGCTTTAATTTCTCTGTTCAGTGGTGAAGTGGACTTCATCGATTTACAAAGAAATGACCAGTTCAGCTTTAAATGAGTCAATTTAACCCTTTACGCTGCTGGTGCTCGACCGTTATCAACAAATCCAGTGGACTGAACCATCTGGCGTTATAAATAATAAAGAAATAACGATTTAGGTTCAAACACTTGACAAATATCTTCATCTTTAACCTCGTCACAGACGCTTTTGTAAGTGGTTTTGGGAAGATGCAAGTGTGAAGCATCTATCTAAATATAAATGGACGCACATCAGGTCCAATGGTCATTAAAAAAGAAATATAGAACCAGGCATTGAATTAGTAATAATTAAAAAAAATTAACTAATAAGCAGTGAAAGTCAAAGACAAGAATTTTCCCCACCGTCGTGTGTCTGTCAATGTGGAACACATTTCTAATTTATTCTGAAAAGAATAAATGAAACTTTTTAAGTTTTTCATTTGTAAAAATTTTTTTTTTTTTTTAAGAAATACATGAAAATCGGGTTTGCTTTTCCTTCAACTGCACTGTGTTGATTTAATAATCCCAATAAATTGATTTATATTTATGGTTATAATGTGACAAAATGTGAAAATATTCAAGGACACATACACACACAGTTTCCTTTATGACTCATTCACACGTCGGCTGCAGAAGCGAGGAGTTACTAGGAAACGTATTCTCTGGATTTAAGGTCACGGCGATGCGACGTCCATCTCCTGGGATAAGAAACGTGTGGCGCCTCGCTGGGCTCCAGCCTGGGTTGTTTTGACAGAAACAACATTCTGAAAGAAAGTGACACACTGTGAGATTATTAGCATGTTAATAGATTCTTTAAAAAAAAAAAAAAAGAAAAGCAAAGAAAAAGAAATCCACAGAGGCGCGTGACACTGTTGTACTTCTGTTCCAAAGCCGAAAATATATACAATTTTGACTCACCAAGGAGCGGTAGAGTCGCACGTGAATGAGAAGTGACCATTTGTCGTCAAGCTTGAGCAGGAAACAGGAAGTGGAGAGACGCAGAAAGGCTGGAGAGCTTCATCCTGCATCTACACACACAGTAAAAAAACAACATGTGAATAAGTGAATGGGAATCCTCTGAGGCCTCGTTTATGCGACAATGATTAACAAGTCTAAACGCAAAAGTTTCTTTAACGGCCGCTCGTCCTTCCTGCAGAGGCTGCTGGAGGCTAAAGAGCAGGTTACTGCGCGTGCGCAACTCTCCCCCCCCCTTCCCCATCCATCCCTTGTAAACAAACATGGCGGCCCCAGCAGTGGTTTTAATCACGGTCAGTATTCTAGTTTTATCCTCCATATCAGTAGTTTTAATAGTTGAGACTCACCGCTGATACCATCCGATGCGTCATCAGTCCACTAGGATGTCGGCTTCTCTCCATTTTCTTCATGTTTATAGCGTTTTCTTCTCTGCACACACGTCTGTGTGGTTTCATTACAAAATCAAGCAACAGCGCCCTCCATGGCCCGGAGGACGAACTACATCGTCGTTCCCTGTGTCCGCTGCTGCAGTGTTAAAACACACTCCCTTTTTTTTTTTTTTAACGGATTAAGTGTTGTCACGTGAAATGTTGTCGCGTAAACAGCCTAACTGGGAATCGTCTATCTGGGATGAAACCAGCAGATGTTTTGACGATGGACATAAGTTTAATTTATGGGTTAAAAATGTCTTTCCTTCTGTGTTGTTTAATGTGTTCACATTTTCTGATATGTTTTATGTGTACAGTTGCCTGTTTTGTCTGAAACTTTATTGAACTTACGGATTCTGGCCAGGAGACTCTTGAAAAAGATTTTTAATCTCAATAAGGTTTTTTTTTTTTTTTTTGTTAAATAAAAATTAAAACATTCATCCGAACAACACGACTAAAACTCTAAATGAGTTAAGTTTGGTGCTGGTTGACTAAATGCCCAAATATATGCTAATAATTTCACTGTGTTGATTTAAGAAGAAGAAAGATAAGTGTTGCAGTCTTAAAAAAACATATTGCTCTCTATTTTAATTTTAAAAAATTCATTTACACAACCTAATATGCCATTAATCTCCTAACAGGTGGGACCGTATTTATATACCGACGAGGAATTAATGTGATGAAGGGAAAAAAGTCACAACATGATCCACTGCGCACACAATATGTGGTTGATTGTTTTGGAAAACTCATAATAATTCACCAAATTGTGCAGATGGTAGCAAATACTAATCACAGGCCTCTGATTGTTACCATCTGTCAACCAATCAAACCGTCATTCAAAATCCACGAAGCAGCAGAAAGTCGTGTCGTGGAGATATAATACTTAAACTCGACGCCACAGGAAGTCCAACATGACTGGTTTCGTCAGTTGATTCCAGACGATTCAGAAACCAGTTTTAAATTAGAATGTGACGTCTTTAAACGTCGCAGCGTCACCAGAAACACACAGTTCGTTAATGTGAAATGTATATAAATATATAAATGACGAAGGACCCTGGAACTCTCCATTTACAAGAGGAGGAGATGCGATGATTGAATTTTTAATAGGAAAAACACTTATGAACACGCAAACTGCGCTCCCAAGCAACGGACGTTATATCGGCTATACTGAGAGGCCTCAGTATGTGTTGGTCCTTTAGATGATCTGTAGATGAAGCCGCGACGCCTCAAGGTCAGAGGCGTCGCCGATATTGAATTGCATTTTCCATAAAGAGCAGCGATGGTCGGAGGCCGTTCAGCATCTCCCCCACGCTCACGTTTCACCTGGAACCGCGGCTGCAGCTCCCCAATAATGGATTCTCATTTTCATCTCCATGATCAGGGGGGGGGGGGGGGGGGGGGGGGGGGGGGGTATATGATGGCATGTGAAAGCTTCTGCTTATTCTTCTCCATTAAAGCTGCTCCTTTAATGCAAAAAAACAACACGTCAGCAGCCTTTTTAAAAAAAATGATTATAGTGCAAAACACTTAGGAGGGACTGATTTCATGTTTTGTTTTGGTTTTTTTCCTGTCTATTTTGTTTCATTAAAATCAACATTATGTTTCAGGGTGTAGACGGGTGATTGAACTGGGAGTGATTTGCATGTTTAAATGAAACCGCAAACCCAAAGCAGGTTATGATCATTGTGCACTTTATGAAAAAAATACAATAAAATATGCAGACGAAAAGAGAGTGACATGCACTTTAATGCACTTTAGATAATCCCAAGTGTGAACGCTGCAGTTAAAGATCCCAGGCAAAGAAAGAAGTGCTCATGTCACATTTTCCTACATATTTTCAGAAAACGCCTCATTCTCTTTCTCTCTCTCTCTCTCCATCTCCTTCTTGCATTCCTCCTCCATTCTTTCCCCTGCATCCCTTCACACCATCACGCCCATTTAAAAGCAGCAGGGAAGCTTTTGCCTTTATAGACAGACGCCACCTTCCCCTTCACATCCAGAGTGACTGGGCTGCTAATGAGGCCTCCCCCCCACCACCACCCCACCACCCCACCCACCCCAGCCCCCGACATTAATCTCTGAGATTATTATGAGCTACAAGCATATTCATAGCAGAGAAGAACACTTGTTAATCACTGCACCATGAAATAACAGTCAGCCAGCGATGCTCACACACATCTGCAGGAAGGAAGAGGCGTCACATCTGGAGGCACGAACTGTTCAATGTCTCTGTTGAAATAAATTGTATCGTGACCCACGACGGATCAGTTCTCTGTTCTTGCTCTGACGCCCCCCCCCCCCCCCCCCACCACCTTTTTTCCCCTTTTTTTTTTATTCCCATGCTGAGCTTGTTTATAATTGTGCCCAAATCAGGTTGAACAAACAGTCTTAACTCATCTATGGACATTTTCATAGATGAGTAGATTTAAACATGAATAAATAAATAAATACATGAATTAATTAATTGATTAATTAATTAAAAAATGCATGCATACATACATACATAGATAAACAAATAAATAAATTAGACAGATAGATAGACAAATAGGTAGATGATAGATGATAGATAGATAGATAGATAGATGATAGATAGATAGATAGATAGATAGATAGATAGATAGATAGATAGATAGATAGATAGATAGATAGATAGATAGATAGATAGATAGATAGATAGATAGATAGATAGATAGATAGATAGATAGATAGATAGGTAAATTAAATTAAACTAAATTAAATTAAATTAAATTAAATTAAACCCCAAACTGCTCTCAATAGAGGGATCAGACACCTTTTCTGGAATCCGGACCAGATTCCATTGATGTACATCTCGTTCACAGTGAATCTTATAAACAAGTTGGGAAGTGTTTATTCACAGAAACGTCATGAAAGACAAAGAACAATAACTTTAGCACAACAGTTATAATTGTTGTTCTGCTAAAGTTCTGCTACGTTCTGGTGAAGTACAACAATGTAAAGAGATCAAACAGAAACAAACAATTCCCCTTCTCCTTCCGTGGATGGATCCACTGGTTAAAAGAATTTCCCTCTGTGATTAATGTCTATAAATTCTATAAATGTGACGCTGCAAAATGTGAACTTATCAACAACTTTAAGTAACAATATGAGGAGTAACATGTATCTAGTTCGGTCTTCTATTAGTATACTTCAAGGAACCATTTTTTGAAAAGTGTAAAAGCAATGTGATTGTTCGTTGTTCCAGCTGAGCGCCAGGTTTAGTCCTGCATCGGCCCGACTGATATTTCCTGGTGTGAGTTTAACCTGCTCGCCACACACTCCTTAGACAACAGTGCTGTTCAACTAAAAGGTTTGAACTTTGTTTTTCGTCTGCGTTTTCTGGACCTTCTAGTGAATAAAACTCAGCTGCACCATCCAAAAGCAACAAAAACTCAGTTGAATTAACAGAAGAATGTTGTGCTTTGATGATATCAGGCTCTATGATTGAAAGCACGATTTGTAATTTGTGATTTGTGGCGACTCGTCATCATCGATAACTGACCAGTCGGGCACAAAGATCAAAACCAGTCGAACCTTATTTTGCACTTGCAAGCCTTTCCACCTGATAATCAGACGACACTGAGTGAAAATATCTATATATTTTGTTGTGTCTCCTGCTGTTCCAGCGCCGCGTTGCCCTCGGCAGAATCGCACTGAGTCACAATCGGCCCTTTTGATGAAAACCCCCACGTGAATGAGGGAAAAACATGCAACTGCGTCGTGTTGCCGTTTCCACTCGTGGCTGATTTTAATCTGGAACGTTGTGGATAAACCAGGTAGGCGAATGGAGAGAAAGATGGATGAGGTCTCAGTCGTTCCTCAGCCTCCGCCGGCTGCTTTTAGGTATCTGCTTGCTGCATCATATGGTGGTAAATTAACTTTATTCTTAGGATCTGTTGACTCAACAGCGTTTCACGTGACAACACCTAATCTGTTTTTTTTTTTTTTAAAGGACTGTGTTTAACACTGCAGCAGCGGATATAGAAACAACGATGTCGTTAGTCTTCCTGGCCATGGAGGGCGCTGTTGCTTGATTTTGTAATGAAACCACACAGGCCTGGTGCAGAGAAGAAAACGCTACAAACGTGAAAAAAAGGTGGAGAACCGGACATCCTAGTAGACTGACGACGCATCGGATGCTATCAGGGGTGAGTCTCGACTATAAAACTACTGATATGGACGATAAAACGAGAACGTTGACCCTGACTAATACCACTGCTGGGGCCGCCGTGTTTGTTTACGAGGGAAGGACGGGGAAGGGAGGGGGAGAGTTGCGCATGCGCAGTAAGAGGCTCTGTCGCCTCCATCAAGTCTCCGCAGGAAGGATTAGAGGCCGTGAAAGAAACTTTCCACCTCTGGAGCCGGATTAAAAATTGGTGAGTGCAACAAAATTATACATTGGTGTTTTCAACACAATTCAAATAACTTTATGTATCCCCGTGAGGCAAAAAGAAAGACACTGAGAATAGCATACAAGTAAATAAATATTTCGCTAAATACAGTAAGAAAACACTCCACTAAAAATGTAAATACATTTTTTTTTTGCATTTTGTTTGCATCTGTTGTCACATGTCACACAAGTGGATCCAAACAAGGCAACAATCACACCAGTGTTGGTTTTAACAAACTCAAACAAAGCAAACATGAAAGGAGATCCAGTATCTAGTGAAAACAGCAGCAGGAAAGACTCATTATTTACTTGCAATGTTTGATACCACAGTCAAATGATAAATACATGAGAGGTAATCAAAGTTATTGATTCATAATTGAAAGTCTTGCTGCAGAACATTGTTTTGGCTCCGCTATTGATTATGTGTCGTTCACTAGTTTGGGTTTAGAAAAAAAACATTTTTATCTTATTGAGTCACAGATGAAAATATGACTTTGAACCTTTCCAACCGCTCCTTTTAGGAAACTGAGGGAGGAAAGTAGAATTCCTACTTTAATTTTTCAGGCAGGTTCAGTCGACCATCACCTGCCCATTTGTGCCTTTGGGAAAACCTGGAATTATAACCGTGGATGTTTGCATGTGAGTGTGAGTGTGAGTGTGAGTGTGAGTGTGAGTGTGTGTGTGTGTGTGTGTGTGTGTGTGTGTGTGTGTGTGTGTGTGTGTGTGTGTGTGTGTGTGCGTGTGTGTGTGTGTGTGTGTGTGTGTGTGTGTGTGTGAATAATAGTCCGCTGAAGAAGTAAAGCTAATTATCAGCATATTTGATCTCCATATAAATTAACTAACAACCAACGCGTAATGTTGAAAGTCAGATAGATCAGCCAAACGCAGATTAAACAAGATAAACATGTCACAATCACGATGGATGGATGGATGGATGGATGGATGGGATGTTTGAGGGAAACACAATGTGCAGTCACGGCTCACAAAACATTACGATTCACACACATTCATAAATAAATCTGTGCTAAGATGCTTGTAATTCATGTTATTCTGCAGAAACCTGCTGCAGCTGAGTGCAGATCCACACCTCCACCCTCCACTCCTCCACCCCTCCACTCCTCCACCCTCCACTCCTCCACCCTCCACTCCTCCACCCCTCCACTCCTCCACCCCTCCTCCACGCCTCCACTCCTCCACTCCTCCACCCTCCACACCTCCACACCTCCGCCCCTCCACACCTCCACTCCTCCGCCCCTCCACCCCTCCTCCAAGCCAAGCTTTTAATTCTGAGTTTACCGTCTTGTCATTTTAAATATGTCTTAATGAAAGATCACCATGTCGAATCTTATGCACTTAACTCTTGAAATGACTTTGGATTGTAAAGTCAATATTTTAATATCTGGCATTAGTCGGAGAGGAAAACAGCTGGTAAAGCTTCCCACGTGAAGACCTGCTCAAACAGGAAGCTCAACTGAATACTTTCACAATGAAGGCGAAGAAGAAATTTCAAGTTTATATTTTGAGCTCAGCTGAAATCTTTTGAATCTAATATGTCTGTTATTCTTATTCTTATTCTTATTCTTATTCTTATTCTTATTCTTATTCAAGTCATGTGCTTTAGTTTTGATGGTAATAAACATATTTTAATATACATGTCATTGACACAGACATCCAAATACAACAAAACTACTTGATGTAAATTATCCATAATTTGTTTGTTGTGGTAAAATTTACACGTAGGTCTGAAGTCAATCGACTTATTAATTGTATTATTATTATTATTGTTTTAGATATATTGTTTTCACTCTCATACCTGATGCTTTTCTATTATTGTTGTATTGTATTGTTGTAAATTATTAACATTGTGTTTTAAAAGCATTTTCAGACACTGTGCACATTAGTCCTACATAATAAAACACTCACTGGTGAAATCATGCTGTTGTTGTTGTTTTGTTTTAATATTCAATCTAGAACCGGTGCATCAAACATAAGGCCCATGTTAAAACTGGCTCCAATCTGGCCACATAAACCACCCATTAAATTGTAAAACTGTCAAAGAAAACACAGAATTATTTATTTATTTTACACTGGAATGAGTTTTTTGGGACATTTCACTGTATTTTGCACCAGAGGGTTTCATTAAAATTGGATTTCTGTTGCGATTGGAGTCATTTTCAGTCAATTGTTCAGTTTTTAAAAGAATATAAACATCAAAAAGCAGGATCAACAGTGCAGATGAAGTAATATTGTGAACCACCAGTGCTCAGGGGTAAGGATTGCTTCAGTTTATACCAGAGGTCTACAACCTTTATGACTAAAACAACTATTTATGTCACTTCTACCCCATATAGTTTTGATATGTGAAGATAAACTGTGGCAATATGGGATGATAAATATTGAATTTTCATACCTAACTTCAGAGAGTGTTTTTTAAAAACCTGTTTTTAGCACTTTCCCACTCCCATTTCTTGTGGTTTTAGCCATTTCCACCCCAATTTTATCCATTTTAGCTGCGCCTTAACTTAAAAATCAAGGTAAAAAAAACCAAGCTGTATATTTATTTATTTATTTGTTCATGTTATGTTATGCCATTTCACAATGTATATATATGTATTTGTCATCCATACATGAACAAAAAGGAACAGAGAGAAGATTAATCTTGTGTTATCTGTTCCTATTAGCAACTTTACAACAAAATCAAATCAATTGGATTCCCTATCGTTCCACCCCGACTCCTCACCGAGTCACAGAACAAAAACAGCCTCCTTTTGCCTCACAGTTCTACAGTTACAGTCAACTATTTTCAATTTGTTTTCATCGTCTCTCAGAATTTTCTCTTTGTTTACATTTTCTTAAATTTGTAAACACTTGAACAACATTTAAATTCCACACTTAAAGAGTTCCACAGTGTTATTCCATAATCAGATGGACATTTCTGTTTCAACCATCCGTCTGTGCAAACATTGTTCTGAAAATTATATTTTGGGGAACAAAATTACTTTGAACATCGTTAGGCAATTTTATTTTTGTTTTGCTTTCCACGTAATAATCAAAATTTTTAAGTCGACAAGGTCCTTAACTTTAAGAAGTTTATTTTCAATAAATAAAGGATTGGTGTGTTCTCTATGACCGATGATTCTAATTGCTCTTATTTTGCAACAGGACTAAGGGCTCAGTGGTACTGCTATATATTAGGTATGAATGAGTGAAATCTTCAGGAAGCCACGACGGAAGGGCTTCTCGATCCAGCGATTTGTAAGGTAAAAGTCGACACAGGAAGCACTTTGGTTCACTGCGGTGCGCTTCGTTATCCGCGCGTCAGAGCGGCTCTTCAGTCCGCAGCCGCAGCGGGACACGGCCGAGGAGAAGTGGAGACACAGAGGAGAACATACCGCAACGCAAATAGTTTGATTCTGGACCGCTGCCTCCCAGGAAGGGGAAAAAAACAACAAACAAACTACTTTTTTTCTTTTCTTTTCTTTCCTTCGCCCCTCTTCACCCCCGGGTCTCTCCCCCCCACGGACGCGTGATGCGCCCCGGCTGCGCGCTCCGGACCGGACCGGACCTGCTGGGCTGAGATGAGCAGCGGCCAGGTTGAGGCTGCCAGGGGCGCAAGAGGAGGTCTGGACGCACCGGTAAGAAGGTTTTTTTTTTTTTAATGAAATATCCGCCTCTTCTTTCACGCGTTACAACTTTCATGCTCTTTCAATTCAAGTCTATTTAAATTGACGGTGTGACTGCGGGGAATTCTCAACTTTTAAAGCCCGTTTGAGTCTCATTTCTCTTCATCACACAGTGCTGTTGGGTTTTGGATGCAGTTTTCTTTTTCTCTTAAGTAGTGTAAGAGTAATATGACGTGCGCGTGCGGGAGTCGGATGCTGAAGGCGCGCGCCGCCTTTAGCGCGTCGGACGAGGCTAAAGTCATTAAATCTTTCTTTTCCATCAGCAGTTAATCGTGAGCGTGACACAATCAGACCTGCGCTTATTACGCTGCTTCAAGGTTAAATATCCGCACGTTTCCTGTGAGTGAAGAGGCGAAGCGGAGGATCCAAACTGTGCTCGTTGTCTTTAATCAAAGTGAATGGAAAGCTTCTGATCAACGCTTGTGATCCATGGAAAGCAGCTTTGACTGAACCGCCGAGCTGGAAGATGGTGTGATGAGGGTAAATACAATGCTTCTAAAGGGCTTCATCGCTCCATTTAGCCTTTTTAATCTTCTTCTTATGTCGCAATGTGACTTCACGTGTGAAATTCTCCAAAGGGGAAAATTCCACACTATAACCTTATTTTCACAGTTGTGGCCATTGTTACAAGACACGCTGATTAAAAAAAACAACACTTTTTTTAATGTAACACTTTCAATTAAAACCAAAAATAAAATAAAATGGTGTATTCAGCCACAGCGAGGGCTTCGGCGTGTAAAGACGACTTTGCTTTGCAGTGTGATTGTGATACGTCTTCATATATTTACAAATGAAAAGCAATCCTTGTGGTGATTACCAAACTGGAGCCTGGAAGTGACGTCTGAGTAACATGGTGGCGTGAGAAATCCTCCGCTTTGTGTTCATTCACCTCATTATTATTATTTCACGTGTCTGCTCTATGCAGAATATTAACCTTTATAACTGCTCCACGTTGTGGTATTCAGCTCCCATTCAGCTTTCTCTCTACTTGTCGTCCTTTTGCTCCCTGCTGTGTTTTCTTTCACTCTACGAGAAGTGAGGTGGTGGTTGTTGTTGTTGTTGTTGTTGTTGTTGTTGTTGTGGTTGTGGTTGTTGCCAGAGGGCTTCACCCCCAGTCACCTGGCCAGTCTTCTGTACTGGCATGACGGCTGCAGGTCTCATTTGTCTGGCCAGGATGGGAGCAGGGGAGCATTTTCCCCCAAAAAAGAGGTGGATATTGATTGACAGGACAGCAAAACATGAAAGAAGGTGAAGTGAGCCAATGTTTTTTTTGTTTTTGTACATGAACTTCGCCGAACTTCTCGAGTCAACAAACACAGAGGGTCGTCGTGAAGAAGCACCTCTTTTTTTTTTCCCCCCGGCAGGACTGTGACTTTCTCTCCATTGATACGTTGACGTATATCCGAACCGTCTCTGGTCCGCTTTGGTCACCGAGGCTTCGTCCTTTGACGTGAAGGCGAGCCTCCCGATGGACGTCGTCTCAGTTAGTCTCCTCGTTGGCTTCACTTCATCACACATGTAATTAAAGATAAGTGGATGAAGCTTTAATCCTTTCATTGGCTGTCATGGAGACTCGTATTCAGAGGAAAGTCACCTTTACTCAACAGTCTGCAGTACATGCATATAGTCTTTGATTATATATATGTATATATATACATATATATACATATATATATGTACTACAGTGTTTCTTTGGGCAATTTACAGGCCAATTATGTTCAATACTGTTAAAAGAAAGTCTCGTCAATGCATGTGAACTCCGTCCTTTCCTCCTGTTCTATAGTATCTGTTTCATCTGAACTGCTGTGTGGCAATTGGGGGTGGGATGGGAGTGGGGGGGTGGTAGGGGGGTGGGTGGGGGTGGAAAGCTGTCCAACACACTGAGACAGACGATCAATCAGCCACACCCACGTTCACACCAATATTAACCGAACCCGTCTGACACTGTGGGAGGAAGCCGGAGAATCCTGCACGAGGAAATCCATCACGGTCCGAACGGAGAACCTTCCTGCATCGAGGCAATCTTGTAAAGCGACCGTCACCATCTTCCGTACATCGGTGCTCGTCCTCCAGGTCGGACAGCAGCCGGTCTCGGCAGGGGTGGGGGGTGTGGGGGGGGGGTTCTAGTTCCTTCTACTTTGCGTACGAATGATTGTCGGCAATTCGTCATTTGGCCGCTGGCGTTCCCTCCGTCCCGCTGAGTTCTCGATCCTCGCTGTCCGTCACCCTCTGGAACGCCTAGGCTCACGGTGCCTTAGTGGGAGACCAGGAGGAGACGACTCCGCTCATGGACTCACGTCGACGTCTGTTTAGAAAACTGCAGAATTTATCTTGTGACTCGGCGACGCGAACATTCCGTTTACGTGACGTTTTCAGTGAAAATACATGTTTGTTTTTTTGGGGAATTTTCATTGGAGAAAAGTTTTAAAAAACAACGTCTGTTGACACCGAAACGTCAGAAATTGTGAAAACGATGTTGTTCTCATGTTGGGCCACTAGTGGGTGCTGTTGTTTGTTTTTTATAAGACATTCTCGTGGACGGACACACCAAGTTGGATTATTACGTTGACTGTCAAAATAAAAGTACCAACTCCCAGGAGAATATGGAGTCATGACACATTATACTTGTCGTGCGTCTACAGAGCACGTGCAGAAGAAGTATTTACTGTGACCAGAAGCAGCGTTTCAGCAAAGTTGCACCCTGGGAGCCGCTTCCAAAAACTTGTGTTTTCAGCGTCTCTTCAGCAACGTTGTTGTGTGGAAACGGGTCTCGGTGTGACACCAGAGTGTGTGTGTGTGGTTGTCTCACTCTGTGAGGACCTGTCCACCTGTCCAGGGGTGTCCTGCTCTCCGTCCAGAGCTTGACCCCCTGGTGGCAGAATCACAAAGACCATGTAAAAGCCTGCCTTGCATATTTCATGTATGTTTTCTTTAGTAGGCTGCGACTCTGTGTGTGTGTGTGTGTGTGTGTGTGTGTGTGTGTGTGTGTGTGTGTGTGTGTGTGTGTGTGTGTGTGCACTTAACTTCAAGTTGCATTTAAAAATTCCCTCCTCAGTCATCCCAGGAGAGAATTAGACTTCCTGCTGAGTGACTTCCTGAAATTCAACATTTTACAGTCGAGTCGTTCTTTCTTTCAAAAAAGAAAGAAAGAAAAGTATTTCGTTGTAGCTTCTTTTTCCTTTTTTTCCCCTCTGGTGGCGAATCAGGCGTGACGCCATGTTGAAAGGTGTGTCGTGTCGGACTGTGTACATTTTTTTATGAGTGTTGAAAGAAGAGCTGCTCTATAAACACAGTGGTTTATTTAATCAACACTGACCCACACTGGTTTGTGACGTGTCTCAGACACACACGCACACGCACACACGCACACACACAATTTTAGAATAACGTTACTGTTAGTGTAAATAGTGGAAATTAAAGAACACGTCAGAACAATACAGGTCATGTCGAGGCCTTGAACTCGTTTCACAAAACATTTATTCAAGATCAATAAGTGAACTTGTGCTCAGCAACAGGCCACACATGACAGATCACACACAAACATCTGAGAGAAAGGACATCAGAATTTTATCCACAATCAAATCTTGTTTGTCTGACAGTAGAAATGATGTCGTTGTCAAAGTAATGACTCTTATTTGTTAGTTAAGCGCAGGACTCGATCCAAAGGAGGCTTATGTCGCAGCAAAAATGTAGATTTGACAAAGTGCAGGCGCACATTGTTGTTGGTTTGAACACACGAGCAACAATAGCAAAGTGAACATTTGTATTCGGGGCACAGACTTGATTCAACCCTGCGGCGCATCCTGAGAGCGAAGCTGCCAACTGTCCTCCATCACTGGCTTTACTCCATCACTTCCTCTTCTTCTGCTTTTGTCGTCTGATAACCAATAAGAATGAAGCAGTACATCTAAACGGCAGCAGAGCTCAGCTTTGTCGCTGAGCGACGTCTTAAAGTTGAAATAATTTACGGTTTTGCAGGTGAGAGTGGAAGCAGCTTCTTCTTCTTCGTTCAGACGGAGTCGGTTCATCAGCGACACCGAGAGCTTCTGCTTTGCTGCAACGGCTTTAATCATGGAAATGGTTTTATCATTTAATACGTGTTCTTCGCCACACACAGTGGAAGATTCATAATGTGGCAGGAGCCAAAACGTCTTTAATAACCTGGCGATGGAGGATTTCTGTCGGCCGTAAAGCAGATTGAATATTAAATACACCTCATAAGAAGGAGCCGCCCTCACCTGCTTTCTTAAATATTGTTGATTTTCACTATTTGCCTATATGCCTGTCCCGGCTCTGCACTCCACCAGTTAATGTGTTCACTCTGGCCACGATAGATCTTATTCTAATGTTAGAAACAAAGATAACGCCTATCTTTTTTATTAATATTTAACTTTTTTGGGGGGGGGGGAAGACAGATTTAACTACAAAAATACGTGTTGTGTGCAGAAGGAAACAAATAGTTTCAATAAAGTATATATATATATATATATATATATATATATATATATAATACTGGTGACACAAAAGTTCATTTAGCTGATATGTTAGTTTTTGAAGAAAATTAGATTTGTTCCAGCAGCTGCTTGCGCAGATTAAACCAGAGAAATTCATCATTTTTTATTATTAATAATCGTAATTCAATCATTACGCCCAATTTTATCTCGAGTGAACCGGACGGGTAAAATAGTGCCATGAAAACCTTGAAATTCAAGGTTTTTCTTTGTTGTGGCGCAAAGTTTGCCTGATGAAAATCTCTATATTTTCACACAAAAAAACCTCCAAACTGTTACTAAGGAAAATGACTGAAATATCAACACGAAGCCAGTTTGAATGAAACCTTGTGGTGTGAAATGCAGTGAGATGTCAAAAGTTTCACCACCTGCTTGTTGGTTGAGCCAGTCGGTGCGCTCATCTGGCCAGATGTAGCTGCAGCAGAGCTTTTTCCCTGTTAAATATAAAATATCTGTGGGGGTTTTCCCCCGGACGACGTCCATCCGCCTGTTCTCCACAGCGCTTCGGTCACAGGACAAACGCAGAGAATCAATCCAAATAAAATAGACTATTTAAAAATAAATTCACTTGTGGTGTTGCTGTTATTCAACTCGCGTGATCCTGAGTGATACTACAGGGGCATGTGATAAGGGATTCTATTATTGAATATCGTTTAATGGTGAAATGAACATTTGAGACAACAGCAGCTTGTTAAGTGACTGTGTGTGTGTGTGTGTGTGTGTGTGTGTGTGTGTGTGTGTGTGTGTGTGTGTGTGTGTGCAGAGGCATGGCGGGTCTTTCCGTTGATGCATATCTCGGTGATTGGAGTTTTTTTTTTTTCTTTCTATTGTTGCTGCCCAGTGAGTTTCTCTGACTGACACTGAAATTAAAAGTCATGAGTCGCAGCATCACGTTTATTACACCGTCGCTCGCTTTGCTTGTGTTTCCGTCACACACCGAGCTCTTATCTTCACACTTTCGCACTTTATTCCCCCCCATTTAGACGTCACACAGACGCTTAAATGTTCCCTCTGTTTGTTCTGCTGTATGACTTTTCTCTTCCCCTCTTCCTTTATTCAATTATCTCCTCACACTCTACATTAACCGTCCACGATGTGCGCCCTCCACTTCGCTCTCAAATTACCACCCGTCCTCATCTTCACACCGTTTCTCTCTCTCTTTCTTGAAGCGTAAAATTGAAAGTGTCCCGCCTCCGCCTCCCACTCATTTCTCAGCCCTTGGCTTTCATGTGACCCTGCGTTTTCAAACGTCACACTCTCAAAACATACGTTGAGGTATATTTTAACAGATTCGTCTCGTCCATTTCAGCTTCATCTTGTCTGACGAGTTCGTCAGACGGCAGATCTGTCTGTTGTTCTTAATTCAACGATCGTATTTCTTTTGATTCGAGTCAAACAGAGAAGACGTCTTCGTGTTTCCGAGCAAATTCTGATTAAAGGGTCCGTCCACACTCAGGAGACCTGGCTCACCTGAACCAGATGTTTCTGGTCTGTCGTTCATAATGGGGCGGTTTTAGAAATGTGAAAACAGGTTTTTTTGAACACGTGGTCCCAGAGTGGGGAGATTGTAAAACCCCGGCTCGTGTCGTCGGACCTCCCCGGGGTGAGGACGGCAAAGACGGCAAAGACGGTCATCTGTGGAAAAAAGATGGGGTAAAGTTCTACATTTCTCTGTCTTCTTCTGCTTTTTTGGTGTGTTCGGTGAGTCACAGCGCCCCTAAAGGCCTAGCATGTGTACTACACGTCTTGAAGCCTCGTGTTGAGTCGAGTTCGTAGTGACGTGTGGACAGAGGTTTTTAGGAGAAGGCCGGGTAGAACAAAGAGCGATTCTCTCGTCGTGTGGATGAACCCTGAGACTGGCTGATTTAGCCGATTCTGGTACAACATCATAACTTGACACGCCCTTACTTTATAAGGTTACCAGGGCGGGACGGTTTTAGTTCAGAAACTTAATCTTAAGTGTTTGAAAGGTTCCTCTGGGAAGAAAAAAAAAACCTTCAGGAAATCAAAGCACAGCAGAGAAACCTGTTGGGACAGACTGCAGGCTTGAATAAAGGGAGGATGAGGAGACGCAGGCGGAAACACTCGAGGGGTAATGAAAGATCAAGGAAAGATCTCATGTTGCCTTTGTTGTAAGCTATGTTTACACATAACCTAAAAACTGATATTCCTCTGCGTTTGGCCCCTGCTTGTACCCTTAAACTCTTTGTTTGTTTTTTGTAATCGTAGTGGAGGAAATATCCGTTTTGGTACGTGTCAACATGGCCTTCATCTAATGTCTCGTTTTACGTGACGTTCCAAGTGAAAACGTATCGTTTTTTTTGGTTTTTTTGCATTTTCCTTCCAGAAAAGTTTCACATTTACAAAGCACCGTTTTGAAAACTATGTCCAGTTGAAGGCTGCCACAAACAGCGCGATTTCCGGCCGTCTGAGACGAAAGATCGGCAGAAACACTGAAAGCGACGTAGTTTGCATGTTGGTCCACTAGTGGGTGCTGTTTTTTTTGTTTTTGCAATGAAACCACACACACACACACACACACACACACACACACACACACACACACACACACACACACACACACACACACACACACACACACACACACATGCAGCAGAGAACAATCCGCCCTAAACATTAATAATGGTAGAACACGGAACACTCTAGTGGACAGACAAACAAGTTGGATCGTTATTACAGCGACTGTCAAAATAAAACTACCCGAGTTCCGGGAGAATCTGGACTGGGAGTCGTGACACTCGCTCTTATTGTCGCGTCGACTGAGCATGTGCAGAAAAATTGTATTTCCTGTAAACGTCGGAACATTTGGCCTGAATCAACACTGATCTTCTGTTTGCACCGGACCGACTCGTCAATCTATAAATGGAAAAGACGTAAACGTGTGTGGTGAGTGTCCGGGGTTCTTCCAGGCACATAAATGATTTCCGTCCACACACAAGTCGACCCCTCTGCAGGCCTGTCGGCACCGTGACCTTACGCCGTACGTCCACCTTCAGCGAATGAAGATTTTTCTCATTGTTTGCATTCCTCCGCCGTCGGGGCTCGTGTGGCGTCATGCGAGCGGGAGCCACGCTTGTTTGTAACGAGACAGGTGAACGTTTACCCTCCGGGGGATCGCTTACCTCTCGCCGCGGCTCTAATGTTTTAGTCATGCCGCGTGTCTGTCGTCATGACTCCCGTTGTGAGGCGACCGTCGTCCCGGCTCTCCGTGGGACAGCTGAAGCTCAAACGGCGCCATCCATCATCCGTCGTCCAGACGTCACTGGACGGTCACAGAAATGAGCGGACGGCGAAGGTGGATGTGTTCATTCTAGGGCTGCAACTAACGATTATTTTAATAATCGATTAATCGGTCGATTATCTTTTCGATTAATCGGTTAAAAAAAAACAAAAACATTATAAATTGTAGAACCAGTTGATATCGAGCGAACCGAACACCAAATTTGTTATAGTTATTTAAAAGAACATGAACCGATACAAAGACAATATAAATACATATATATACACATGTATATAAGACGTGCAAAAGATAATGATTAAATAAGATTTAATGTCCTTCAGGGACCACAAACAGTCCAGGTTCATCCTGAGTGACCAGACTGGTCAAATATTACTATAATAACCTTTAAATTTACTCTCCAGAGTTTTTCTTTGTTGTGGTCACAGAGTGTGGAATGAAATTATCTGTATTTTAGACAAGATCAAACAAGTTTGTACTGAAAATGCGTTTGCGTGAGGAAATCCTCCGTCTCCCCGTCGGAACAGTCGCGATTTAAAGGCAAATAAAGAACCAGAGGCTCAAAACTGAAAGTACTGGAGGAAAGGTGGAGAACGTGAACATATTTTTGGGATCGTTGTGTCATGGAAGGTTAAGGAAGGTGACGTAAACGGCTCCGCAATCGACAATGAAATTAGTTGCCAACACTTTTAATAATCGGATTTTATCGATTGGTTGTTTTTGCAGCCCGAGTTCATTCAGACGTTTCATTTGTCTGCGGCCGGAAACTCTGAAAGTGACGTGTTCATATACTAACTAAGTTGTCTGCTTCACTCAAACACACAGACAAACTGCAGCCACGTCGTGTTGTTGTGGAGAACTTTACACTCTGGAGACTCGCAAGCGCTTCGAGGTTGAATGTTAGATTTTGTTTTCGGAGCTTCCTGAAACTTGCCTTGAAAGTTGGAACTTAGTAGCTCCTGAATGAAACAATTGTTTGTTTGTTTGTTTTTTTTTTTTTACAGATTTGATGCAAACCTTGAGTCAGTCGGGCTGATCAATATGAGAAGGCGAATGTATTTATGGATCGCGGCACCACCTTCACCACTCAGGCTGCCAATCCTCTGTCATGAAATCTTTTTGAAGATTTGTTTGGGAGAAGCCTCCTGTTTTTTTTTTTTATTGATTTTTCCATTGGGAAGTCACTGCAACAGACAAAAACAAAACAAATCAAAACATTGAAACGTACAACAGTGGTCATCTCTCAATTGGATTAAACGATAAAACCAATGTGCATCAGAAGCTAAGTACTCCTTCCCTATTAAAACAAGTCATTCACACCACAAACAACAAAGTGGACAAGTGTGTGTGTGTGTGTGTGTGTGTGTCTGTGTGTGTGGGGGGGGGGGGGGGTAAAGAATTATAAATAAACTTAGTCGTGGATTTCCTAACTCTTCGTATTTTGCTTTGGAAACTTTACCGCGTTTGATGAAACAACCTGACGGGAGGCGACGGCGCCAGCAGCGGCAATCACGCCGTCAGACGGGCGAAATGATTTTTTTTTCACAAATTTCCTGCCGTGATTGAAGAGCGAGAGGATTATTTGACGCCCGCCGTCTGCGACCCGTGCCGGGGCGCCGACAGCTCGGCGACAGCAGATTGCACTTTGTGGATGATTTCTCAGTGACGCTCTTCGCGGTGCCGCCGAAAATCCACTGGATCACACGCTCCCGCCTCTCCTCCACGTTCAGCTGTTGTTGAAGTCCAGCTGTAGTCTATTTGTACTTCCAATCAATAACGTCCCACAGACCTGGACTGGAGGAATTGTGTCGTGGACGATATTGGTTGTAGACCAACCTGATGAAGCGCCGGCTGTGTGTAATATGAGAGACAATATCTGAGGCTGTGCTTGAAAGTGCAATAACGAATGATTGGAGTCGCATTGATTCCTGCAGGAGAGGTTGTTTCCTCCAGTGCTGTGAGCCGGCGCCCAATGAGGTTCACTTTGTCATTTCAACGTCACGATATATATATTTTTTTATTTCACGGTTAAAAAAAAAGAAACTATCATCCAGACGGTCGTCGTCGGCAGTCGGTTCCGCGTTATCTTAACATATTCTGAGTTCTTCTGCCACATCGAGGTTTTCTGGGATGGATAGTCTGCAGCCAAACAACAACTGGGAAAAGGAAGAGTCAGTAATAGTTTGAGGAAGTGGGATATATTCGTATTTGGAGGATTAAAAAAAAAAAAAAAAAAACAGGAATTTAGTCTGTATGATGTCTGAGAATGATCCTGTATGAGGCTATTATTGCACCGCTCACCATATTGTAACACCCTTGCTTTCCGATGTGCAGCAGAACGGAGCCGACTGGACTCTCATGCATACTTAAACAGATGTTTCTGTGTCCAAGGCTTCCGTTAGATTTCAGATCTGAAATCTTGCTCCGCAGCCCGAATCCAGGGCCGGCGGCGGCGGGCCGCCTGGGCATCGATCGGGAACGATAACGAGTCAGTTCGCGCCGCCTCGACAGCAGTCCGTTGTCTGAAGTTCAATTCCCCGACGAGGCTGCGTCCCGAAGCACGATCGGACCTGGATCGGGTGAAGGAGCGTCGCTGACCTTCGTCCTTCGCTGCTGCAGCCGCCGTACAAACCAGTAAACACCGACATCAGAAATGAATGGCGACGTAAAACTCCTCTTCTTATCCTGCTATTCGATGAAACCAGATTGAAAATTAAATTCACACAGCGTCAGATATTTGTGGGCGACCGTAGCTGCTGTCGCCACACGTTTGTTACGTTTCCACGTCGGAAGATGAAGTGATGCTAATGTGGAATGCTAGCAGATGCTAACAAGCACTTACTTCAAACTCCATTTGAAAAATCATTGTCCCCAGCTGTTTTTGGGGGATTTCTTTCCAAACATATAAATGTCTCAATCGCGAGCGCTCCGTCCGGGTTTGTGACGTGTTTTTCTTGCAAAATCACCTTGGCGCGCCGCGTCGTTTCAGCTCGTTGTCGTCGCGCCAACCACACGCAGCAAACGACCCCAAAGTGTGTTGGATTTGTGCGGCGAGTTGTGAACTTATAAGACCGTGAGAATCACACGGGAGGAGCCTGAAGACTGGAGCGTTTGCTCAGCAGGTCAAACAATCCAGCTCCATGACGACAAGAACTTATGTCAGTCCTTCGGTCTGTGGAAAACTCCGCACGCCTTCGACGTCCGTGCTTTCCATCCCATGGCCGCCCCGCAAGTACGGATCTGGTTGTGTTTGTCGTCGCCGATCTGACGTTCAGACTGAAGAGCACAAATGATTCTGCCGGGAATGAAGTGACTTGATGTGAGTGATTGTCGAATCAGGTTGAACCTCTTGAACTCGGTTCCGACTCGTCCTGCCAGAGTCGCTGATTTACAGAGAGGAGATGATTTCATGCTCTTGATTCGGTGGAACGACTGAAAAACTGCACAGATCCTCTCTGGATCCACACAAACAACAGTGGGAACGTTTCTGGCTTTTAAGAGGCGACGCGGGACGTCGACGTCGCCCCCTGCTGGTCTGACGCCCCCTGCTGGTCTGACGCTCCCTGCTGGTCTGACGCCCCGTGTCTCTCAGGAAATATCTGCAATGGAAAAGCTACTTAGGGGTTAAAATGTGGTGTATTTTTATACGGATGGTTTTTATTTTGTGCTACTGTATTCATGTTATTGATGCTAATATGAAAAGATAACATCCTCAAAGTGTCATGTTTTGTTTGTTTTTTTAAACACAAATGACTAAATGCTCATGAGTGATGTTGACTCATCTCTATTTACAGCAGTCGAGTTTCACAGTTTAACCATCCGTTGAATGATATTGATCTTTTTTGTGTTTCTTCGGTAGATTACGACATATTAGCGGCACGAGAAATCTTTGAGAGCAGTCGTGCATTCTGGCGTGAGCGTGTTTAATTAGTGTGACAAAGTTCTGAATGTGAAGAAGGCCAACCGCTGATTTAAAACCCCTCATTTAACGTGATAATTGAACTTAGAGGTTTAGTCAAAGTGACGGCAGTTGGGGGATTCTGTAACACCATTCAGACACAAGGTGATTCATTACGGAAGAGCATTAGGGCCACTTAAGAAAAACTAATGGAAAGGCTAAAAAAAAAAAAAAAAAAAAACCTCATGTGCTTTGGAAAAAAAGTCGAGATTTGTTTTTTCACAGAGGAAAAAAAGTATTTTTACACAGTCTGTCCATCGGCATGCCAGCTCGTGTGACTGCATCTACAAAATAGATCGCAGGCGGTTTAATGAGGTGGCGAAAAGTTGCTCCAGAGCAGAATTTAGCTCATAAACCCAGTGCAGTCATCAGTGTCAGGACTATAAGAGACGGTGCAGCCTGCAGCGTTGTTCTGTTACAGACGTTTGTCGAGTACGAAGGACAAATAAGGCATTGATCCCGGGGTGGTTATAAAATGTGTTTTTATTTGTCAAGAAAATCTGGTGTAAAATCACACGCTTATAAGAAATAAGCAACCCTATATAGTCAGAATGAAGTGATATAATGTGATTTCACATCCACGGGCGAATGATGATGGATGGACAGAAAAAAAAGCTAAGTTTTTTTTTTAACCTCTGAAAAAAATAATCTCAACTTTTTTTCTGACGTGCATGAAGGTTTTTTTTTTTTTGCCAGCACATTTTTTTTCTTCAGTTGCCCTAATACTCTTCCGTAATTCACAGTGCTTTACAAAGAAATAAAAGATAAACATCAAAACAAAAGCAAGTAAGAAAGGAAGAAAAATTCAAGCATTTGTTGGGTTCATTTGAAGGTTTTAACAAAAGAGGACTTTTATTTTGGAAAACATGGAGGTCAAAAGTGGGCGGGACCCAGCTAATTAGCTAGTCATTTGTAACCTGAGCATCCCCATTAGGCCACCCACCAAATATCAGCTCAATCGCACAAACTTTGTTAGCATGCTAACTAGCATGCTAGGCTGTGATCTACCTGAAGATCACACAGGTTACTCCCCGGGTGTCCCTGGCCTGGAATCTGGTCTTATCTCATATCTCAATCGGCTAAGCCAACTAGCTTAGCATTGGCATTATAAAGCATTAGCACTATGTCACAGTGCACATTAGCATGTTAGCTCATCCACAAAGCACATGACAGCAGGGAGTCCTTGTCAGAGTATTGATTTATTTAGACATGTTGAGTTAATTTTAAAGACACTATTTAGTTTTTTTTTATTATCGATCCCAGATTCCTCAGTAAAATCGCTATATTTTGATGTGAAGAGGGTTTTGTGTTTTTTTGTTGTTGTTGTTGTGGCTCGAGGCCATTCAGAGCTTTACAGACCAGAGGAAACATTTTGAGGTCAGTTGTTTGACACGCAGGCAGCCAGAGCAGGTTGATGTGCTCCACCATCAGAGGATTCTGGTTGCAGCTGTTGGACAGATGTTTTACTGAGACCTGTAAACCCTCCACGGCGATGAGCCAACCCACTGACTTTCTCGGGATCTTGTTGGGCCAGAAATCCTTTAATTCTTGCAACATGTTTCGGGCCTGAGTCCAGAACTCCACCCTGAGTTCTGTCCTGAGTGACACGGACATGAGGGACAACCTTTAACCTTCCAGAGATGATGGACGTATTTGACTCTAAAGAAATGTTAAAGACCACAAAGAGATATTAATTACATTGAATTGTGTGGCGCTGTGGATACTTCATCATCTTTCTTTCTTTCTTTCTTTAACTGTGCACACCAACGCAAAACTCCCCCAAGGATCCGACCGCTTCGTTTTCTTCTCTTCTTCAATTATCTTGTTTTCTCTGTTGTTTTCTACCAAACGATTTTTTTCCCTATCAAACCTGCCAGACCACACTCGGGGTCAGTAACACCTTTTGCTTTTCTCTCTCAGCGTCTCCCCTCGCCTTCGGTTCACTCAAACAAGCATCAGAAAGCGTCTTCCTAGCAGGTGTCCAGACTGTTCTTGATCCTTCAGGCCGGTGTTGACAAAGCAACACACACACACCGTTGCTTGATTCGGCTCTGTATTGGTTTTTCACTCGTCAGACCTGCTGAGTGTAAAATGTGTAGAGCAGCAGGCTTGAACTCACCGGCGTGACACTCGTGTTGCATGACTGTGATTCTGCAGGGATCCAGATTCTGAATCCGAGATTCTGCCGCGGAGGCACAGAACGAGCCGCTTAGATGTAGGCAACATCTAAGCTTTTAAGGCCCCATCCACGCGACGAGAAAAACGATCTTTGTTCTCCTCAGCGTTCTCCAAAATAAACCTCCGTCCACACGTCACTATGAACTCGGCTCAACACGAGGCTTCAGGTCCTGTCGTACACATGCCAGGCCTTTAGGGGCGCTGTGACTCACCAAGCACGCAGAAGAAGACAGAGCACATAGAACTTTAGAAGTAGATTCCTGATAAACCTCTATATAACTCTAGTTCTAGAGGTCTATGGCCCTGCTCCTCCTGTTACTAGCGCAGTAGCTTCTAGTTCTATAGGTCTATGGCCCAGCTCCTCCTGCTGCTAGCGCCAGTAGATTCTAGTTCTATAGGTCTATAGCCGAGCCGGGGTTTTAAAATGTCCCCA
>NC_137652.1:4186350-4203850 GCF_963422515.1 Blennius ocellaris | reverse complement strand
TAAGGGTTTCATTTAGTTCGACACCGTTCAAAGGAGTCGTGCCTGTTCTTTTATTTGTGAATGAATGTTGTCGGGTGGCATCGACCAGCTCGGACGTTCACTTTGAGAGGCGAGGACACGCCGCTGTCATGACAGTACAACCTCTTCTCTGACGAATTGGATTTTCTGAAGCAGCAACTGTGAAAACCAAAACCAAAAGAGTCTCAGGACGGTGGAATTAGAGGCAAAGATTACAAATAGAAATCATAATGAGACCCTGTAAGTTTATGGATAAATCATGACAATAACATTAAGTGCGTCAGTATTTTGTTAAGATTTAAATATTGTAAACTTTTTAAAAGGACTTTTGACTTGTGCCGGCACTTTGTCGCGATCTGAAACACAAATACATCTTTTTATTTTTGGTTTATTGCTTCATTTATTTGGATAGTGTGGGATCTCTGTGTTCATGTATAACTAAGAGCCACTTTGATTGTGTCATCAGATGATCACACACATGATCACAGTGGATCATCACACTCATGAGTTACACCCAAAACCCGTGTTGGGTAACTTGTAATTTAAAAAAAAAATGATTATAGCAGGTGTGACACCTTTTAATGCGGAAATTAAAAATGGCAGGAGTGGAAACAAAATTACTAGATTAAGATGAGTTAGTTTGAGACTTGACAGATAAATAAATTAATAAATCAATACATCAATAAATAAATCAATACATCAATAAATAAATAAATAGACTGAAAAACACAATTCTAACTGTGTGAGTTGGATGGAAAGGCGGATGACAAAATGCTTTATTGACGTAGTGGAAGATTAAAATCTATTATTGTTATGAATTTTTCCCTATTTATTTATTTATTCATTCATTTATTTATTTATATCTAAAGTCCCCACATCAGTCCCTGTTTCTAACGTAATTTAATCGATGTACACTGGAAAAAAAGGAATAATTCTCAGTCATTTCCACAAACACAACAATCACATGTTGATTTCATGTCATTTAATCTCGTCACACTTTTACATCCGTTCATAATAAGTAGATTCAATCCCATTCATTCATTTTATCTGAACATGTATCAGAATGAACCGTTTCACAAGAACGTCGACCTGCTCATGGTTAAATCAGTGTAAACTGGAAGACTTGCACAGTTGATCTCCTTTTTCTTGTGTGTGTGATTTGGATCCAACAAACAGAAGATAGACCTGAGAACAGGCGATGCGGGGAAGTGAAGCAGCAGTTCAGACGCCGTCAGTTACAACGTGGGACAACGTTTCACTCGTCGAAAACAGAAACACAGTGATTACAGCCTGTTTCCACCTATACGCCGTCTAATTGCTGCTTCTCATCACATTACATTAGACGTTATTGATTTAAACGACATAATTACGAGGCGCTGGTAACGCCTAATGCAGTTATTCAATAACAGCGTGGCCCACATAGAAAAGCGGAGCGACCTTAATGATAATGGGGAACTTTCTGCCGTCAGTTTAAAACGTTTCAGGTTAAAGTCCTCAGTGGGATTTTTCACTTAGATTTTTTTTTCTTTTTTTAAGCAAACTCTCACTTGACTTCATTTAGTCTGGGGTTGCTCTTTAATCTTCCTATTTCTTGCTTTTTTTTAATTAATTTTTTTAATTTCCTGGTACAATCGCATGTGTTGTACTGCCGAAATGGAAACGTGTGAGATGAGAGGACGGCGGCCTCACTTCTGACTCTCCGTTACAAAAAAAAAAACGAGTGTGGAGCTCGTGGACTGGATGAAAAATAGAAAAGCAAGAGGAAACTAGGAGACCTTGAATGGACCAGGTGTAAATATAAGTCGATGAATGAAGAAGAAAAAAAAAACAGCGACTCCTGATTAGGGTTGCAAAGGGGCGGAAAATATCTGGAAACATTCTGGGAACTTTCCATGGGAAGTTAAGCTGGGGAATTTTGGGAAATATTCCTTGTTTTGAAACACGGCAACTTCCGGTCACACAATATGATAAAAAACATCCGTGTTTTTGTTTCTGTTCTCCAACGATTTTATTGTTTGTTTTGAGAAACAGAAAATGAAACTCAACCTGTTTTTAAAGCTTTTCTATTCTATTCTATTCTATTCTATTCTATTCTATTCTATTCTATTCTATTCTATTCTATTCTATCTATTCTAAAGCTTTGTTTGTCCCTTCTTGATTCTGATAAAGAAAAATGCATTGAATTTCATTTTGGATTTTTGAATTTGAAAATCAAATAATGGCTCATTTTAACTCCAAGTGGAAAATCCAATGACCAAAAACATACCCGGACCCCTGTTGAGGGCCAGCCTTCAATTCTGTAAATTCCCGTTTTATTCCCACAAATTCCCATGGGAAGTTTCCAACTTTGAAAATTCCCGTAATTCTGCAACCCTACTCCTGATTGACAGATTTCAGAAATGAGGATTGTGATTCAGACATTTCTAGCACATGAGAACTCTCCGATAACTCTGCTGCTGCTGCTGCTGCTGCTGCCCAGGAGGAGATCATGCAAACTCTGCACAGAAAGGAACCAAAGTTCCCTCATGGTGAGGTGAGAGTGATCATAATTTGTTTAGTGAGTGAAGATCTCACACCTCCTTGTTCCCACCGGGGCAGAAGAAGAAGAGGTGTGGAATAATGACGCAGAGTCCTCACGTGTCCTCCGGGGAAATGTGAGCGTAATGGAGCGCTCAGAGGGAAATACATGCGTCCGCACTCAAACACGCAGTGTGTGTGTGTGTGTGTGTGTGTGTGTGTGTGTGTGTGTGTGTGTGTGTGTGTGTGTGTGTGTGTTCAAAGGTAAATCAAAGGAAGGTATGTGTGTGAGTCCTGCAGGCTGATTGTGTTCATTCAGCGACAAACTGAAATATACACACACACACACACACACACACACACACACACACACACACACACACACACACACACACACACCCACACACCTCCGTCTTCTCCACGTGAGATCAATGAAGGATGAATGCAGTCGTGCAGCGAGCCCATGCACGGAATGAAAACAGAATAAAGAAGCAGTTCCCGGGTTGTGTATATATATTATATTGTTGGTTTGAGGATATGAGAAGATGACGTGAACTGCAAGACGTCCAATCAGGAAAAGTTCGGTCCAGAAAAGCAGGACTGGAAACAAGAAGGGTTTGATGTTTGTAATTTCACGCCCAAGATGAAATCGAATTCCTTGACGCTCCCAGAATGACACCGTCGTTTTATAGAGAGATCAGCCACAGCATTATAACTGCGCTCTGTGTTTCCCGGGTTTTCTGAAGCATTTCTATCGGAAGCAGCGCAAAAACGTTTCACAGTCGTTTGAGCTCCAGGAGCTCGTCTGGTGAACCGGACCTCTGGATGCACCGACACAGTCGCCTTGACATCGTAAATGGTTTTCTCGTCAACATCGTTCACAACCTTTCACGTTACATCTTTATAACTCTCCAGCTTTCAGGATAAAATCTTCACTTGCTCGTCCACGTGTTAGTCACTACTACTACTACTTTTATTCTTTAATGTAATTTCATTTCATTTAATTTCTATTTCTATTTCTATTTCTATTTCTATTTTTATTTTATTTTATTTTATTTTATTTTATTTTATTTTATTTTATTTTATTTTATTTTATTTTAATTTATTTTATTGTATTGTATTGTATTGTATTGTATTGTATTGTATTGTATTGTATTGTATTGTATTGTATTGTATTGTAATTTAATTTAATTTAATTTAATTTAATGAACAATTCATTTATTTATGTATTTATTTATTAAATAAAGACAAGCTGCAGCAGGTGATCAGAGAGAGTGGTGTTTGTTCCACTGGTCTTCTCGATGCTGGTATCTTGAGCAGCTGCTCGCCGAGCTTCTGGAACAACGAGCCCTTCAGAGCGAGACGGAAACGTTCAACGAGCTTCTTTGATCAGCCGACTTGAGAAAGCCACTGCAGAGAGAAGTGCACCGCTCGCGATGGAAATCAACCTTTTCCTTTTGTGATTTACAGATTTATTTACTACCGGATGAAACGATGAAACGCATTTCAGGCTCAGCTGGTCGGGGTCGTATGTGTGTGTGTGAATGCACGAATGTAAACAGCAGGGCGAAGCGCTTCGGGCTGCTTTTAGCCGCTGACCGATCGATACGGGACTTAAGAATAATAACGGTCATAATGGTTCGGGTCAAACATCAGAAAGTCACCTGTCATGGTCAGACGCTGGCTGGAAACCAGGGAATATGCTCAAGTGTGTGTGTGTGTGTGTGTGTGTGTGTGTGTGTGTGTGTGTGTGTGTGTGTGTGTGTGTGTGTGTGTGTGTGTGTGTGTGTGTGTGTGTGTGTGTGTGTGTGTGTGTGTGTGTGTTTAATGTAAAACACCCCTGAGGTCAATAATACTATCAGTTCGTAATTAGCTGCTCTCCGTTGTGGTTCAATGGAAACGGAACAGGGTGACAGACTCACTGTGACTCGTCACTGAAGGTTCTAGGTTCTCGTGTGTTTGTTCTCTCCTCAACGTCACGCAGGAATCTGCTGGCGAGAAAGTCCCGACGTGAAGTTACAGGTCAAAACAGAGCAGATATAAGACGGATTGTTTCACTTGCCAGGTGGAGTTTACGGATAAATGATCCGAAGCGCATTGTTTTCGTTCAACAGCAATGTTGCAAATACCAGTGAAACGCTGAATGTTGAACGATGAACCTGAAACGACTGCTTTTAAATCAAGTTTGTTGTTTTTTTTCTGTGTGACTGACGAGGAAACGCTCTATTACTGTTTGGCTTGAAATCCTACTTATTGCAGAAACAATGTGACGTTGAAAGAAGCTTTACTGTCACCCATAATAAAACTTTGTTGCATTAGTCAGGGATATTTGAATAAATATAAATATTAGAGTGGATCTTGTTAAGAGCAAATGTGAAATAATTTTCATTTTATGACATTTTAAATGTAATCAAACCAACAAGGTGATGATTAAACTAAACTATACTGCGCAAACATGTTTTATTTCCAGTAAACTCCATTATTTTTGTACAGTTATTTTGTAATACTACATTATTGGGTTCAGTTGTTACAGTTTCAAGAAATGTTTTAAAATGTGACTCCGGGCCACATGATAATCAGCAAGTATTGTATAGAAACGTAATAAATTACTGGCCAAAATGCAGAAATTGCTTTGGACAAGTACATCAATATAACTTGAATGATGATGGTATTTGCAGTTTTATACTTTGCTGCAGCTTTTTAGTCCAAATGAGATGAGCTGAACAAATACAAATACACTTTTCTATTCTATTCTATTCTATTTGCACGAGATTGGTATATTTACATTCCAGCTGTCAGTCGTCAAGGTCTCGTCACGTCGCAGCATCCACTGTTGTCGTGTTGTGTCGTCGTCGTGGCAACAGTAAATATGTCGACAACGAGAGCAGTGAGCAGTGTCGTCAGGAAAACTGGCCGCCAGGGCTTTTGCTTAAAGCCTGTCAGAAGATGTGTCCATAAAAATGTGTCTTCTTGGTCTGATTCGTACGGGATTAAGATCGCAGACGTCCGCCGCAATCATTCCGAATCACCGTCGGTCCCTCGGCAGGCCTGTCGATTACATTCTGACCTCTGGAGACCAGAGACACTCTGAGCCATGCAGAACCTCTCCTCCCTCGTGCCCATTCTTTCACTCCTCACGTCAAAGGAGAGAAACGCTCACAACGCGGATTTAAAAGTCGCCTCGCCTACAAAGAGGAGCCACGATAATGAAGAGGTAACTGTTCTCTGCTGAAGAAGCTCGAGCAATTTGATTAAAACAACAACAAAAAAAACCCAGACTGGATCAACATCGCGTCACGTAAACAATTGAATGGGATTAGAATGGATTGGGAGGAAGTGGTGTAATCCTGTTAATGATACGATCAGAGTCCGGCTAAATGACGCAGCCGATGTCTTTCTTGCAAGCGTTGTTCGCTTGTCTGTTCGTGTTCGGAGAGACGGCGCCCGAACTCAGGCTGCAGCCACACGACGAGAAAAACAATCTTTGTTCTCCTCAGCGTTCTCCAACAAAACTTCCGTCCACATGTCACTATGAACTCGGCTCAACACGAGGCTTCAGGGCGTGTAGTACATATGCCAGGCCTTTAGGGGCGCTGTGACTCACCAAACACACCAAAAATGCAGAAGAAGACAGAGCATTATAGAACTTTAGAAGTAGATTCCTGCTCATAAACCTCTATATAACTCTAGTGCTTTAGGTCTATGGCCCTGCTCCTCCTGTTGCTAGCGTCAGTAGCTTCTAGTTCTATAGGTCTATGGCCCTGCTCCTCCTGCTGCTAGCGTCAGTAGCTTCTAGTGCTATAGGTCTATGGCCCTACTCCTCCTGCTGCTAGCGTCAGTAGCTTCTAGTTCTATAGGTCTATGGCCCTGCTCCCCTGCTGCTAGCGTCAGTAGCTTCTAGTTCTATAGGTCTATGGCCCTGCTCCTCCTGCTGCTAGCGTCAGTAGCTTCTAGTTCTATAGGTCTATGGCCCTGCTCCTCCTGCTGCTAGCGTCAGTAGCTTCTAGTTCTATAGGTCTATGGCCCTGCTCCTCCTGCTGCTAGCGTCAGTAGCTTCTAGTTCTATAGGTCTATGGCCCTGCTCCTCCTGCTGCTAGCGTCAGTAGCTTCTAGTTCTATAGGTCTATGGCCCTGCTCCTCCTTCTGCTAGCGTCAGAAGCTTCTAGTTCTATAGGTCTATGGCCCTGCTCCTCCTGTTGCTAGCGTCAGTAGCTTCTAGTTCTATAGGTCTATGGCCCTGCTCCTCCTGTTGCTAGTGTCAGTAGCTTCTAGTTCTATAGGTCTACGGCACTGCTTCTCCTGCTGCTAGCGTCAGTAGCTTCTAGTTCTATAGGTCTATAGCCATGCTCCTCCTGCTGCTAGCGTCAGTAGCTCATAGTTCTATAGGTCTATGGCCCTGCTCCTCCTGCTGCTAGCGTCAGTAGCTTCTAGTTCGATAGGTCTATAGCCATGCTCCTCCTGCTGCTAGCGTCAGTAGCTTCTAGTTCTATAGGTCTATGGCCCTGCTCCTCCTGCTGCTAGCGTCATAGCTTCTAGTTCTATAGGTCTATGGCCATGCTCCTCCTGCTGCTAGCGTCATAGCTTCTAGTTCTATAGGTCTATAGCCATGCTCCTCCTGCTGCTAGCGTCAGCCGGGGTTTTAGAATTTCCCCACTGTGGTGTGGACGAACCCTTAATATGGTGAAACACAAGGAGCTCCGTGAACAAAGTCTCAGTGCAAAGCATCATGGGATTGATCCACTGGCTGGGATGGATGATTGAGTGCATGTAAACATCAATCTGTTTTGGGGGTTTTTCTCTTTGTATCAATTATGTGACAAAATGAAAAGTAGCTTATTTCTAACGTGTGAAAGCAGCAGGTTTCTTTTCTCTCCGATAATAAGTCTAATGTCCCCCCAGGGTTTTTTTTTTTTGGGGGGGGGGGGGGGGGGGGGGGGTGGGCTGTTAATAATTCTCCTTTAATACTCTATGACCACAGAAAAAAAAAAGGAACTGAGACAAACAATGTGTTGCTTCCGAACACGAGGAACGGCTTTACAGGATCGATGCACTCTGGTTTCTGCTGCTGTCAGCAAATCCTCCAGGACGCCTCAACCAATAGCGTGTGTGTGTCTTTAACAACGTGTGGGTTTGACGCCAGGAGACACACCAGCAGCTTGTGGGTTCAAAATGAAGGTGTAGAAATGTGCAAGATTCCAGAAGAGGATCAATAATTACAGAAAACAGCAGAACAGGGTTCTTTGACATTTGTTGTTGGATTCATTTTCACTCAGTTTAATGAATTATTTTGATTTTAATAACTACTTGCATATTTCTTCCTATTGTCAGAATCTCACTGTTGTGTGTTTTGTTGGTTCTGTTCTTTGATTCACCCTCTTTTCTTTTTTATCCTTATATAGTCTTTTGCACTGTGTTATTAGTGTCACTGTCTCTGGGAATCCATGGTTGCAGGTCACGTTATTCACAGACTGCAGGAGTTTTATCTCCACGATCACTGCGAGACGCGATGAAGAGCCGCATTGTTGCCGAACTGCTGTGAGAAATGAGGGGAAAAGAAAACACAGAAATCCTTTTGCTCTCTTGCTTTTTTTACGGTGGTTTTTACTTTATAAACAGTCGGATATTGGGTTTTCTCTGTAAAAGTGCCCTGAAATTACTTTCTTGTATTCAACGTTATATCAATAAAGTTAATTTAATTTAATTGTATTGAATGTAATTTAATTTAATTTAATTGTATTTAATTGTATTTAATTATATTTTATTTTATTTTATTGAGAACAGAACACTTTGGTAGTGATTTTAGTGTTCGTTTCCATGACAACTCGTGATCAGAACCACTTACAAATGCAACATTTTAAGAACGGCTCCTAAAGTGGAACTTTTTTTTTTCTAAAATGACAAAAAACGATACGACTCGTCGTCGAGTAAACAAAGGAACTCGCGACTTTCTGCAAACGCTCCGGCTCTGACGACTTGTGTTGAAACTGCATTCTCTGTCTCCATGGAAACCGTGGACAACATAACTTTTCTGAAATGATGTATGCATGCATGCCGCATGCCGCCGTAGTAACTAGTAGTTCTGCACATGCTCAGTAGAGGCGATCAGAACAAAGTGTCATGACTCCCAGTCCATGTTCTCCTGGGACTTTTATTTTGACAGTCACCATAATAACAATCCAACTTGGTCGTCTGTCCACGAGAACATCCGTGCTCTGCCGTTGTTATTGTTTAAGGTGAATTACAACAAACAACACCAATTAGACATCATTTTCAAAACATCGCTGTGGAAATGTGACATTTTTCTGAAACGAAAACACAAAAAATGAATGCATTTTTTTTTTTTTAATAATTTTTTATATATAATTTTTTTATAAAACACAAGTGAAGCCTAACCCTATTTACTGGATGCACACACACACACACACACACACACACACACACACACACACACACACACACACACACACACACACACACACACACACACACACACACACTCACACACACTGAAGGTGTTCTGCAGCGGAGAGACTGGAACAGAATGGAATTTGAAACGTTTTAGCCAAAAATGTTTCCATGGTCAAGGTGTTTTTTGCAGAAACGTTTCAGATTTCGTTTTGTTCTCCAACTGCGCGGGTCAAGACGAGTCGACTGGCGAAACGACGTCGCTGCGACGACTTTCATTGCCGAACCACAGTTTCTACACGTTTCCAGTGTGACTCGCATGAACAAAGGCATGAGCGCAACACAAACTGTAAGAATATTCACATTGCATTGCATCTTGGGAGCAATTTTTAATCCCGGCTTTTAATTCGCATACAGCTGCTTTACACGTCCAGTAATTCACGTACAACTGTTTTACACGTCCAGTAATTCACGTACAGCTGCTCGCTTCAACTCGAGGGATGGCAAGAGAGAAAAGGACGGAACGTGAGAGGAAATCAGACGTTGGATCACAAATTCCCAGGAAAAATGGGGTTTTAACGATGAAAGATCCTCCTGGATGCTTTGAGAAACGTGCACAGCATGAATTTAACTGTTATAGAGACTGTGTTTGCTTTTTTTTTTTTTTTTTGTGTCTTCATGAATGGAGAAAATATTCTCATACACGACTGACAGATTTGCTCTGATGTCTGTGTTGTTGTGCAAAGTTGTTTTTCCTCTGTTTTGTACCAGATGTCGGAAGAATTCAAGATGTTTTCCCCCCAAAAAAAATGTGACAAAAGGAGGAAAGTCACGAAGCCCATTTGAACCGAATGTCAATTATTCCTTAAATGTTGTGAAATTAAATGCAAATTAATGGTGCAAATGATCAAATACATGCATTTTGATTTACAAGGTGAATTTTAATTTTTGTTTCCCGTCGGTTTTCACACGGGGTTTGTTGTTTTAGGACGTGAGTGAATTTCTACATAACGTGCTTCTTGTCAGTCATTTCCATCCAGTCCAGATGGATGGATGAATATAAATGAACGAGTGAATGAACGGACGGACGGATGGATGAATGGATGAATGAATGAATGGATAGATGAATGAATATATGAATGAATGAACAAATGAATGAATGGATGGGTGGATGAATGGATGGATGAATGAATTAATGGATTGATGATGGATGAATGGATTGATGGATGGATGAATGGATGGATGGATGGGTGAATAGATTGATGGATGGATATTTGTTTGAATGAATCAATGAATAAATGGATTGATGATGGACGAATGGATGGATGGATGTTTGGTTGAATGGATGGATGAATTAATTAATTAATGGATTGATGATGGATGAATGGATTGATGGATGGATGGATGTTCGGTTGAATGAATGAATGAATAAATGTAATGATGGATGAATGAATGGATGGATGAATGAATAGATGGATGAATGAATGGATGGATGGATGTTTGGTTGAATGAATGAATGAATAACTGGATTAATGATGGATGAATGAATGGATAGATGAATGAACGGATTGATGATGGATGAATGAATGAATAGATGAATGACTGGATTGATGATGGATGAATGAATGAATAGATGAATGACTGGATTGATGATGGATGAATGAATGGATGGATGGACGAATGGATGGATTGATGGATGGATGTTTGAATGAATGAATGAATGAACGGACGGATGGATGGACAGACGGATGGATGGATGGACAGACGGATGGATGGATGGATGGACAGACGGATGGATGGATGGATGGACAGACGGATGGATGGATGGATGGACAGACGGATGGATGGATGGACGGACAGACGGATGGTGTAACACAGCTCTTCTCCTCTCCCTCATATAGGCCACAGGGTGAGACGGGGCCTCATGTGTTGGGCGTCCTCCGTCTCCTCGTCCCCGCCGACCCCCACCCCCCCCGCAGCAGTGGGATGTCCCAGGTGTGTCTCCTCTTGGCCTTGCTCATGTTCTGCGGCTGCACAAAGGTACACGACTGTACGAGCGCCACCGACCGCGATATGAGCGTCTCACGCCATTAATATGCCTTTTTTGAACCCCCCCCCCCACCAGGTCTCCTCTGCTAACTCTCTGGAGCTCGTAAAGGAGAAGTGGAGCAGCTACAGGAACCAATGCCTGGACTACCTGAACGCCACCCCCGCCGCCACAGGTGAGGCCGTCTCCTCCCAGCCGGGGCGACGTGGACACAGTCAAACCGACGCTCCTCCTGTCCGCAGGGCCGGTGTGCAACAGGACGTTTGATTTGTACGCCTGCTGGCCAGATGGAGCTCCGGGGACTTTGGTCAACGTCTCCTGCCCCTGGTTCCTGCCGTGGTACCGCAAAGGTGCGTGCATGAGGACGATGTGGAGCGTGTGGGTGAGAACGGCTGGTTTTCATCCCAGAGAAAACGATTCCCACTTAGACGACTTGTGAAAATCAGTGAATTATTTGTAACATTTCAGTGACGTACACATAAAGACACACAGTCCCTTTGAAAATGTGGTATCAGAACCAGCTTTATATATATATAATAGAAAATAAAAATAAAAAATTATATTTTTTAAATTTATTTTTAAATTTTCTTACCTACGCACCGATTTCAAATTGTGTTTTTTTTAAAGTAACAATACATTGCTATTCATCCGAGGTCACTGAAATGTTACAAATGATTCACTTAACATCATGCTTCTTTTTTTTTTTTTTTTCACTTCCCCTGCCGTCATTTTAAAATAAGTCGTCAAAAAGGGAATTGTCTATCTGGGAAAAAATCCCACTGTCGTCTATCTGGGAATCGTCTATCTGGGTAATAAAAACACTGTCGTCTATCTGTGGAACAAAACACTATCGTCTATCTGGGAATCATCTATCCGGGGTATAAAAACACTGTTGTCTAACTCGGAATTGTCTATCTGCGGAATAAAAACAGTGTCGTCTAACTGGGAATCGTCTATCTGGGGAAAAACGCTGTCGTCTAACTGGGAATCGTCTATCTGGGGGAAAAAACTGTCCTCTAATTGGGAATCGTCTATCTGGAATCGTCTATCTGGGATGACAGTCTACCTGGGAATTGTCTACCTGCGGAATAAAAACACTGTCGTCTATCTGGAATCGTCTATCTGGGAATCGTCTATCTGGAATCGTCTATCTGGGATGACAGCGGCCAGTTAGGGTGAAAACCAAGCAAAGCCGTCATGAAACACTGTTTTTAGCGTCAAAGCTTGTTTGTGTCTGTGAAACACTTTTTCCATGAAAACACGACAGAAATCAAAACTCAGGACTGAACAGACGGGACAAAAGATCAGGAGGAGCAGAAACCCTGAACACACAAAGTGTATTCAGGCAGAAGTCAGCCGCTGCTCACACTTCTGGCGTTTCAGAAAAAAAAAAGAGAGAAAAGCGAGCGCTTTTTCCACACCGGATGAAAAGAAGCCAGAAAACGACCCGCTGGGCACATTTTGACACAAATCTCCCACAGCCATGCTGAGAATAGAAATAAAAGAAATACAGTGCATGGTGAATAAAACTGTAACACCATTTTACATCTTTATTGTAAACGTGTAACCACTGAAGATTTGTCGCGCATTTTATTATAACCTCAGTGACACTTCATTAGTCCACACAAAAACGTTTTATTCAAAGTTTATTCCCCCAAATCCAGCCTCTCCTTGATTCTCCCTCCATTTCAATATTGGATCCTAGGAGCTGCATTCAGAATCTGCTGTGTCTGTGTGAGCTGGACTGGCTCCGCCCACACACACGCCCATCTATGGGAAGAGGAAGGAAGTACTTCCTCTCGTGGCGCCATGTGCCAGAGCACAGCTGCCTAAATTGTGGGAGGAGTCAAAGGGGGAGGAGCCTACCTTGATTGTGATTGGCCGAACCCCCTGATGACACTATATAGGGTTTGATTTCTGATTGGCTGGTTGGAACAACACACTTTTTAAAAACCGTAACAGGGAGAGAGAGGACAGACTCTCTTCACTTCTGGGGCGTCGTTCCAGGTATGGAGACGATTATTACTGCTGGAAAACCTTTAGAAAGTGAATTTTTGCACAATTTAACCCCTTTCAGATGATTTAAAATACAACCAACGACACAATCATGTTGCATTAACTTCTCTCTTACGAGCTCGAGCTGAAGAGTTTTATTAGAGGCTGATGTGACGGCACGGGTTCCGGCGTGTTCTTTGTAGAAGTCGCTCATTGTTGCTCAACGTGACTTTCGTGTGATGTGATATTTCCTCATCGAATACTAACCGCCCTGTGTGATCCTCCCGACTGGAGCTCCTGAATGGACTCTTTCCCACGCAGCTCGTCAGCCGTCCTTCACAAGCAGCACAGTGAAACCTGCCTGACGTCTGAACCGAGTATTGAAAACGAGCCGCAGCGTGGGTTCAGAAAGACATTATTTCGGCCCTGAAGGCCACGTATTAGTCAGACCCGTCACGTTTTACCGACCCTGAGGCGTGTGACTGAGCTTCCGCTCACTCGTCACGCGGCGCTTTGGGAATCGGTGGTTTTTACCGTGGGGGGGGGGGGGATTATTCTTATATCTTCATTCTTAACCCATCAGATTAAGGAACACGGTCAATAAGCTGTGACGTCTTCATGTCTGAGGCTTTACACTCACCAGTAAGGAAACTTAAGAGAAGTCAAATAGGATTCAAATAGATGAAAACAAACCACAGTTTTTTTTTTTTTTTAATAATAATAAAAAAACAAGCAGTATGTGGCAGTAAAAGAGTCACAATAATGAGCGTCGGCTCCTCCTGACTGATCCCAGAATGTAATCTCATGTGTGTTTGTGTGTGAACAGTCAAACAGGGTTTGGTCTACAGGGTCTGCAGAGACGACGGGGAGTGGGAGAAGAAGAACACCAGCGAATGTGAGGACGACCCCGGGGAGGTGTGTGTGTGTGTGTGTGTGTGCGTGTGTGTGTGTGTGCGTGTGCGTGTGCGTGTGTGTGTGTGTGTGTGTGTGTCCGTGTGTGTGGATACTCTTTGATCCATCAGATCTGTTCTGAATAGGGCCGGGCGATTTGGCCTCTTAAAAAAAAATTATGATTTTTCAAAGAAAAATTTGAGTTTCGATTCGATTTTTGATTTTTTTTTTGTCAATGCACTAAAAAACTCTCTCTCCATCTCTCTCTCTCCCTCTCTCTCCTTCTCTCTTTTCCTCTCTCTCTACCTCTCTTGCTCTCTCTCCCTGTTTCTCTCTTTCTCTCTCTCTTTCCCTCTCTCCCTCACTCTCTTTCTCCCTCCTTCTCCCCCTCCCTTTCTTTCTCTTTCTTGCTCTCTCTTTCCCTCTCTCTCCCTCACTCTCCCTCTTTCTCTCTCTCTCCATCTCTCCCTCTCTCCCCCCACACTCTCCCTCTCTCTCTCCCCTCACTCTCTCCCTCCCTCTCTCTCGCTCTCCCTCTCTCCTCCCTCCCTCTCTCTCTCTTTCTTTCACTCGCTCTCTTTCCCCCTCTCCCTCTCTATTTCTCTCCATCCCTCCCTACCTCCCCCGTCTCTCTCCCTCTCTCTCAATCCCTCCCTTCCTTCTTCCGTCCCCCCCTCTCTCTATTGCTCCCTCTCCCTTTCTATTTCTCTCCATCACTCTCTCTCACTCCCCCCATCCCCCGTCTCTCTCTCCCTCTCTCCCCCCCCCCACTCTCCCTCTCTCTCTCCCCATCTCTCTCTCTCTCTCCCCCCTCTCCCTCCCTCTCCCCCCACCCCCCACTCTCCCTCCCTCTCTCTCTTTCTCCCTCTCTCTCTCTCCCCCCTCTCTCTCTCTCCCTCTCTCTCTCCCCCGTCTCCCTCTCTCTCTCCCCCCTCTCCCTCTCTCTCCCCCCGTCTCTCTCTCTCTCTCCCTCTCTCTCTCTCTCTCTCTCTCTCTCTCTCCTCCCTCCCTCTCTCCATGCAGCAGCGTTATGGCCGCCTCCTCAGCCAGCTGCGGGTCATGTACACGGTGGGCTACTCTCTCTCTCTGGGGGCGCTTCTGCTCGCCCTCGGGATTCTCATCACTTTCAGGTAAAATATGCAGAGAAGGGATGGAAAGGAGCGAAGGCAGAAATGTGAAGCACGTGACTGCAGAATATTGTGCAGCTTCGTAGCAACGTTGTCGTTTTGGCAAGAAGGACGGACAAGTTTTTACACTTAAAGATCAAAGTGGGAGGGAAATGGAAAAATCACAGGCAGTAATGCAGATGGAAAGAGTTCAAGAAGAAACAAGACGCGAGAGAAATAGATGGGAAAAAGCAAATTAAGTAAAGTTGAACAAAACAGTGAAGAAAGACACAGAAAGTGGAAAGAGTGTCCACGGTAATAACCACATAACTAAATATTGATGAATCCTTCAAGAAAATGTTTCCTCTGAATAATCAACCTCACATTTGGACGTTGAGCGTTTTTTATTCTTTAATATCAATGGAAGTAAACGTATAAAAGCGACACGCAGAAGAGGAAATGTGGAGAAAGTCACTAAACGTATTGTATCTGTGTGTAAAGACGTGATGAGAAGTCGATCAACAAGGAGGAAGTGTGTTTTGTGCTGCACTTTGATTGAACCGTCTCTTCTTTTCTTTTCTTTGTTGAACAAAGAGACAAAGATGGAAAGAAACGCAGATTGTTCTCGCCCTTTAATGAAACCAAAACAAACATGTAATAGTGTGCGCGTGTGCGTGCGTGTGTGTGTGTGTGTGTGTGTGTGTGTGTGTGTGTGTGTGTGTGTGTGTGTGTGTGTGTGTGTGTGTGTGTGTGTGTGTGTGTGTGTCAGGAAGCTGCACTGCATGAGGAACAACATCCACATGAACCTGTTCGCCTCCTTCATCCTTCGCGCCGTGTCCATCCTGGTGAAAGACGCCCTGCTGACCCTCACACTCGACCCCGGCGGCGGTGGCGGCGGCGGCGACTCGCAGGCCTGGGTCAACATACCGGTCAGAGTCACATGCGTCACACGCCGCCGCACCGTCAGGCTTTTTCTAACGACATCCGCAATACACAACCTCTGTGGTTGATTCAAGGTCAAAGGTCAAAACAACAAGTCGACTTCTTACAGGTGGTGAACGAGTGTTAATCTGCTTATGGAGTATAGAGTGGACTTCACCTGGACACAAACACACACACACACACACACACACACACACAAAAGGCATTTGTGATATGTTGTGTTGTTTTTCTTTGCGTTGTGTGTGTCGTTTTGTGTCATGTCGCGTTGCGTTTTGTCGTTTTGTGTTGTGAAGTCTCATTTTGTGTCGCGTCATGTCATTCTGTGTTGTTTTGTATTGTGTCATGTCTTTTTGTGTTGTTTTGTGTCGTGTCGTGTCATTTTGTGTTGATTTGTATTGTTTCGTGTCATTTGGTGTCATGTCGTTTTCTGTCGCGTTGCGTCGTGTCGTTTTGTGTCGTGTCGTGTCATTTTGTGTTGATTTGTATTGTTTCGTGTCATTTGGTGTCATGTCGTTTTGTGTCGCGTTGCGTCGTGTCATTTTGTTTTGTGTTGTTTTGTATCGTGTCATGTCATTTCGTGTTGTTTTGTATCGTGTCATGTCATTTTGTGTCATTTTGTATCGTGTCGTGTCATTTTGTGTCGTTTTGTATCGTGTCGTGTTCACTGGAGACGTACGTATCTTACATAATGTTGCTCAAGCAGTAAAAAAAGATATTAGACAAGCTTTTCAAGGAGTGATGGTGGAAACCTCGACTCATTGCATGCGTGTGTGTGTGTGTGTGTGTGTGTGTGTGTGTGTGTGTGTGTGTGTGTGTGTGTGTGTGTGTGTGTGTGTGTGTGTGTGTGTGTGTGTGTGTGTGTGTGTGGTGTGTGTGTGTGTGTGTGTGTGTGTGTGTGTGTGTGTCTCCGGTGGTCAGGCCGTGACGTGGTGCCGCGGCGCCATGGTGATGATGCAGTACAGCGTGATGGCCAACAACTACTGGCTGCTGGTGGAAGGCATCTACCTGCACAGCCTCCTCGTCATCACCGTGTTCAGCGAGAGGAAGTTCTTCTTCATCTACCTCGCCATCGGATGGGGTGAGAAAACCTGACAACTCAAACGAGATACGGCATTACACATGTTTTCCAGCACAAATTTCATGTGATCCTGATTTAATTCAGACTTTGTGACGTTGGAGATCAATGACATGATGCCACATCAGCTGAAGAGGAACTTGTTGTCAAGTTTCTTGCTTAAAGAGGTCATATTGTGCAAAATGTACTTTTTAAAGGTTTTCCAGCAGAACTAATCGTCTTCATACCAGGAACGACGCCTCAGAAGTGAAGAGAGTCTGTCTTCTCTCTCCATGGCTTGTTCCAGGTTTTAAAAAGTGTGTTGCTCCAACCAGCCAATCAGAAATCAAACCCTATATAGTGTCATCAGGGGTTTTAGCCAATCACAATCAAGGTAGGCTCCTCCCCCTTTGACTCTTCCCACAATCAGGCAGCTCTGCTCTGGCACATGGCGCCACGAGAGGAAGTACTTCCTTCCTCTTCCCATAGATGGGCGTGTGTGGGCGGAGCCAGTCCAGCTCCCAC